>NC_143079.1:17657692-17970576 GCF_052426305.1 Pelodiscus sinensis
GTTCTGCTGACGAGACGCTTTCTCTGAAGGTTTCTGGTATTGCCTCAGAAATGAGTGAAAAGCCTTCCGCACGGTCTAGAGAAAGCAACAGCTCTGTTCAACTACATGTTTGGGACTGTCATAAATAGGGAAAAATGAAGGCTTTTATTTCCCGGAAGAGAAATCTTTCAAAAGCTCTGCATGAGCCCTCATCTGGAGATTAGTTCAGCAAACTCTATGGAGTTTGCCTATATGGTACATAAGAAACTGTGGCTAGCTAGTAACACTTAATTCAACATTCCCCTATAGCATTTCTAAGAAGTTGGTTTGAATTGATTTTTTTAGCTGTAGCTGAGATGTTTGCACCCTGGGCAACACTATGAGCAGCTGGATACAACATTCCCCTAGATCAGTTCTGCTTACGAGACGCTTTTTCGCGAGGTTTCTAGTATTGCCGCAAATATGTGTGAAAAGCCTTCCGCACGGTCTAGAGAAAGCAACAGCTCTGTCCAACTACATCTTTTGGGTGAGACTGTCATACATGGGGAAAAATGAAGGCTTTCATTTCCCGGAACAGAAAGCTTTCAAAAGCTATGCATCAGTCTTCATCTGGAGACAAGTTCAGCAAAGTGTTCGGAGTTTGCCCATATGCGACTTAACAAACTGTGGCTAGCTAGAAACAAGTCATTCAAGATTCCCCTACAGCACTTTTGATTAGGAGAGGAGTTGTCAAACTATTTCTTGCATTGCCTCGGAAAGGTGTGAAAAGCTTGCCAGACGCTACAGAAATCGCACCAACTCGGGTCAAGCCCATGATTTGTACGGCACCTTCACGCAGAGAGAAAAAGTAAACTTTTCATTCCCGCTGAGAGGAAAGTTGTCACAGGCACCATATGAGTCTTGAGTCGGAGCCTTTTTCGAGCGAAAAATATGGAATTTGGTCGAATGTGTATTAAAACACTGTATCTAGCTGCATATATTTAGTTCAACATTCATTCTCCTATGTCTGTTTTGGTTACGATTCCGTTTTTCCTCCTACCAATCACATGAAGTACTTCAGAAATGTGTGAAAATCCTTCTCCCGGTTCTGGAGACCACAACAACGCATGTCAGCTACGAGGTATGTGCGGAACTTGCTTGTAGAGAGCAAAATGCAGTCGTTCATTCCCACTGACAATGATCCCCCTCTTTTGAAAAGCGTTTTCAGAATGACCCTGTCGTGTTTATCACTGTGGTCTTTAGAAAACTGACTAGCTGGGTATAAAATTCCCCATATCAGTTTTGCTTGCGAGACCCTGTTCGACACAGTGTCTTCAACTGGCTCAGAAATGCGTCAAGATCCTGCCTTCCGTTCTACACACCGCAGCAAGTCAGTTTACATACAGATCAGCTCGAGACATTGGTACAGGAACCACTCATTGTTTCAGGAGACGATTTTCTGAAGCTGTAGCCCTGTAGTCAATGTCCCTCATACAAGAAGTAAGATTGAATTGATTTTTAGCTGTAGCTGAGAGGTTTGCACCCTGGGCCATTCCAACACTGTGCTGCATTCCGCTAGATCAGTTCTGCTGACGAGACGCTTTCTCTGAAGGTTTCTGGTATTGCCTCAGAAATGAGTGAAAAGCCTTCCGCACGGTCTAGAGAAAGCAACAGCTCTGTTCAACTACATGTTTGGGACTGTCATAAATAGGGAAAAATGAAGGCTTTTATTTCCCGGAAGAGAAATCTTTCAAAAGCTCTGCATGAGCCCTCATCTGGAGATTAGTTCAGCAAACTCTATGGAGTTTGCCTATATGGTACATAAGAAACTGTGGCTAGCTAGTAACACTTAATTCAACATTCCCCTATAGCATTTCTAAGAAGTTGGTTTGAATTGATTTTTTTAGCTGTAGCTGAGATGTTTGCACCCTGGGCAACACTGTGAGCAGCTGGATACAACATTCCCCTAGATCAGTTCTGCTTACGAGACGCTTTTTCGCGAGGTTTCTAGTATTGCCGCAGATATGTGTGAAAAGCCTTCCGCACGGTCTAGAGAAAGCAACAGCTCTGTCCAACTACATCTTTTGGGTGAGACTGTCATACATGGGGAAAACTGAAGGCTTTCATTTCCCCGAACAGAAAGCTTTCAAAAGCTATGCATCAGTCTTCATCTGGAGACAAGTTCAGCAAAGTGTTCGGAGTTTGCCCATATGCGACTTAACAAACTGCGGCCAGCTAGAAACAAGTCATTCAAGATTCCCCTACAGCACTTTTGATTAGGAGAGGAGTTGTCAAACTATTTCTTGCATTGCCTCGGAAAGGTGTGAAAAGCTTGCCAGACGCTACAGAAATCGCACCAACTCGGGTCAAGCCCATGATTTGTACGGCACCTTCACGCAGAGAGAAAAAGTAAACTTTTCATTCCCGCTGAGAGGAAAGTTGTCACAGGCACCATATGAGTCTTGAGTCGGAGCCTTTTTCGAGCGAAAAATATGGAATTTGGTCGAATGTGTATTAAAACACTGTATCTAGCTGCATATATTTAGTTCAACATTCATTCTCCTATGTCTGTTTTGGTTACGATTCCGTTTTTCCTCCTACCAATCACATGAAGTACTTCAGAAATGTGTGAAAATCCTTCCCTCG
Source organism: Pelodiscus sinensis (assembly GCF_052426305.1). Classification (NCBI taxonomy): domain Eukaryota; kingdom Metazoa; phylum Chordata; order Testudines; family Trionychidae; genus Pelodiscus; species Pelodiscus sinensis. The sequence continues at coordinate 17,660,297 of NC_143079.1, forward strand.
GTTCTGGAGACCACAACAACGCATGTCAGCTACGAGGTATGTGCGGAACTTGCTTGTAGAGAGCAAAATGCAGTCGTTCATTCCCACTGACAATGATCCCCCTCTTTTGAAAAGCGTTTTCAGAATGACCCTGTCGTGTTTATCACTGTGGTCTTTAGAAAACTGACTAGCTGGGTATAAAATTCCACATATCAGTTTTGCTTGCGAGACCCTGTTCGACACAGTGTCTTCAACTGGCTCAGAAATGCGTCAAGATCCTGCCTTCCGTTCTACACACCGCAGCAAGTCAGTTTACATACAGATCAGCTCGAGACATTGGTACAGGAACCACTCATTGTTTCAGGAGACGATTTTCTGAAGCTGTAGCCCTGTAGTCAATGTCCCTCATACAAGAAGTAAGATTGAATTGATTTTTAGCTGTAGCTGAGAGGTTTGCACCCTGGGCCATTCCAACACTGTGCTGCATTCCGCTAGATCAGTTCTGCTGACGAGACGCTTTCTCTGAAGGTTTCTGGTATTGCCTCAGAAATGAGTGAAAAGCCTTCCGCACGGTCTAGAGAAAGCAACAGCTCTGTTCAACTACATGTTTGGGACTGTCATAAATAGGGAAAAATGAAGGCTTTTATTTCCCGGAAGAGAAATCTTTCAAAAGCTCTGCATGAGCCCTCATCTGGAGATTAGTTCAGCAAACTCTATGGAGTTTGCCTATATGGTACATAAGAAACTGTGGCTAGCTAGTAACACTTAATTCAACATTCCCCTATAGCATTTCTAAGAAGTTGGTTTGAATTGATTTTTTTAGCTGTAGCTGAGATGTTTGCACCCTGGGCAACACTGTGAGCAGCTGGATACAACATTCCCCTAGATCAGTTCTGCTTACGAGACGCTTTTTCGCGAGGTTTCTAGTATTGCCGCAGATATGTGTGAAAAGCCTTCCGCACGGTCTAGAGAAAGCAACAGCTCTGTCCAACTACATCTTTTGGGTGAGACTGTCATACATGGGGAAAAATGAAGGCTTTCATTTCCCGGAACAGAAAGCTTTCAAAAGCTATGCATCAGTCTTCATCTGGAGACAAGTTCAGCAAAGTGTTCGGAGTTTGCCTATATGCGACTTAACAAACTGCGGCTAGCTAGAAACAAGTCATTCAAGATTCCCCTACAGCACTTTTGATTAGGAGAGGAGTTGTCAAACTATTTCTTGCATTGCCTCGGAAAGGTGTGAAAAGCTTGCCAGACGCTACAGAAATCGTACCAACTCGGGTCAAGCCCATAATTTGTACGGCACCTTCACGCAGAGAGAAAAAGTAAACTTTTCATTCCCGCTGAGAGGAAAGTTGTCACAGGCACCATATGAGTCTTGAGTCGGAGCCTTTTTCGAGCGAAAAATATGGAATTTGGTCGAATGTGTATTAAAACACTGTATCTAGCTGCATATATTTAGTTCAACAGTCATTCTCCTATGTCTGTTTTGGTTACGATTCCGTTTTTCCTCCTACCAATCACATGAAGTACTTCAGAAATGTGTGAAAATCCTTCCCTCGGTTCTGGAGACCACAACAACGCATGTCAGCTATGAGGTATGTGCGGAACTTGCTTGTAGAGAGCAAAATGCAGTCGTTCATTCCCACTGACAATGATCCCTCTTTTGAAAAGCGTTTTCAGAATGACCCTGTCGTGTTTATCACTGTGGTCTTTAGAAAATTGACTAGCTGGGTATAAAATTCCCCATATCAGTTTTGCATGCGAGACCCTTTTCCACACAGTGACTTCAAGTGGCTCAGAAATGCGTCAAAATCGTGCCCTCCGTTCCTCACACCGCAGCAAGTCAGTTTACATACAGATCAGCTCGAGACATTGGTACAGGAACCACTCATTGTTTCAGGAGACGATTTTCTGAAGCTGTAGCCCTGTAGTCAATGTCCCTCATACAAGAAGTAAGATTGAATTGATTTTTAGCTGTAGCTGAGAGGTTTGCACCCTGGGCCATTCCAACACTGTGCTGCATTCCGCTAGATCAGTTCTGCTGACGAGACGCTTTCTCTGAAGGTTTCTGGTATTGCCTCAGAAATGAGTGAAAAGCCTTCCGCACGGTCTAGAGAAAGCAACAGCTCTGTTCAACTACATGTTTGGGACTGTCATAAATAGGGAAAAATGAAGGCTTTTATTTCCCGGAAGAGAAATCTTTCAAAAGCTCTGCATGAGCCCTCATCTGGAGATTAGTTCAGCAAACTCTATGGAGTTTGCCTATATGGTACATAAGAAACTGTGGCTAGCTAGTAACACTTAATTCAACATTCCCCTATAGCATTTCTAAGAAGTTGGTTTGAATTGATTTTTTTAGCTGTAGCTGAGATGTTTGCACCCTGGGCAACACTGTGAGCAGCTGGATACAACATTCCCCTAGATCAGTTCTGCTTACGAGACGCTTTTTCGCGAGGTTTCTAGTATTGCCGCAGATATGTGTGAAAAGCCTTCCGCACGGTCTAGAGAAAGCAACAGCTCTGTCCAACTACATCTTTTGGGTGAGACTGTCATACATGGGGAAAACTGAAGGCTTTCATTTCCCCGAACAGAAAGCTTTCAAAAGCTATGCATCAGTCTTCATCTGGAGACAAGTTCAGCAAAGTGTTCGGAGTTTGCCCATATGCGACTTAACAAACTGCAGCCAGCTAGAAACAAGTCATTCAAGATTCCCCTACAGCACTTTTGATTAGGAGAGGAGTTGTCAAACTATTTCTTGCATTGCCTCGGAAAGGTGTGAAAAGCTTGCCAGACGCTACAGAAATCGCACCAACTCGGGTCAAGCCCATGATTTGTACGGCACCTTCACGCAGAGAGAAAAAGTAAACTTTTCATTCCCGCTGAGAGGAAAGTTGTCACAGGCACCATATGAGTCTTGAGTCGGAGCCTTTTTCGAGCGAAAAATATGGAATTTGGTCGAATGTGTATTAAAACACTGTATCTAGCTGCATATATTTAGTTCAACATTCATTCTCCTATGTCTGTTTTGGTTACGATTCCGTTTTTCCTCCTACCAATCACATGAAGTACTTCAGAAATGTGTGAAAATCCTTCCCTCGGTTCTGGAGACCACAACAACGCATGTCAGCTACGAGGTATGTGCGGAACTTGCTTGTAGAGAGCAAAATGCAGTCGTTCATTCCCACTGACAATGATCCCCCTCTTTTGAAAAGCGTTTTCAGAATGACCCTGTCGTGTTTATCACTGTGGTCTTTAGAAAACTGACTAGCTGGGTATAAAATTCCACATATCAGTTTTGCTTGCGAGACCCTGTTCGACACAGTGTCTTCAACTGGCTCAGAAATGCGTCAAGATCCTGCCTTCCGTTCTACACACCGCAGCAAGTCAGTTTACATACAGATCAGCTCGAGACATTGGTACAGGAACCACTCATTGTTTCAGGAGACGATTTTCTGAAGCTGTAGCCCTGTAGTCAATGTCCCTCATACAAGAAGTAAGATTGAATTGATTTTTAGCTGTAGCTGAGAGGTTTGCACCCTGGGCCATTCCAACACTGTGCTGCATTCCGCTAGATCAGTTCTGCTGACGAGACGCTTTCTCTGAAGGTTTCTGGTATTGCCTCAGAAATGAGTGAAAAGCCTTCCGCACGGTCTAGAGAAAGCAACAGCTCTGTTCAACTACATGTTTGGGACTGTCATAAATAGGGAAAAATGAAGGCTTTTATTTCCCGGAAGAGAAATCTTTCAAAAGCTCTGCATGAGCCCTCATCTGGAGATTAGTTCAGCAAACTCTATGGAGTTTGCCTATATGGTACATAAGAAACTGTGGCTAGCTAGTAACACTTAATTCAACATTCCCCTATAGCATTTCTAAGAAGTTGGTTTGAATTGATTTTTTTAGCTGTAGCTGAGATGTTTGCACCCTGGGCAACACTGTGAGCAGCTGGATACAACATTCCCCTAGATCAGTTCTGCTTACGAGACGCTTTTTCGCGAGGTTTCTAGTATTGCCGCAGATATGTGTGAAAAGCCTTCCGCACGGTCTAGAGAAAGCAACAGCTCTGTCCAACTACATCTTTTGGGTGAGACTGTCATACATGGGGAAAACTGAAGGCTTTCATTTCCCCGAACAGAAAGCTTTCAAAAGCTATGCATCAGTCTTCATCTGGAGACAAGTTCAGCAAAGTGTTCGGAGTTTGCCCATATGCGACTTAACAAACTGCGGCCAGCTAGAAACAAGTCATTCAAGATTCCCCTACAGAACTTTTGATTAGGAGAGGAGTTGTCAAACTATTTCTTGCATTGCCTCGGAAAGGTGTGAAAAGCTTGCCAGACGCTACAGAAATCGCACCAACTCGGGTCAAGCCCATGATTTGTACGGCACCTTCACGCAGAGAGAAAAAGTAAACTTTTCATTCCCGCTGAGAGGAAAGTTGTCACAGGCACCATATGAGTCTTGAGTCGGAGCCTTTTTCGAGCGAAAAATATGGAATTTGGTCGAATGTGTATTAAAACACTGTATCTAGCTGCATATATTTAGTTCAACATTCATTCTCCTATGTCTGTTTTGGTTACGATTCCGTTTTTCCTCCTACCAATCACATGAAGTACTTCAGAAATGTGTGAAAATCCTTCTCCCGGTTCTGGAGACCACAACAACGCATGTCAGCTACGAGGTATGTGCGGAACTTGCTTGTAGAGAGCAAAATGCAGTCGTTCATTCCCACTGACAATGATCCCTCTTTTGAAAAGCGTTTTCAGAATGACCCTGTCGTGTTTATCACTGTGGTCTTTAGAAAACTGACTAGCTGGGTATAAAATTCCCCATATCAGTTTTGCTTGCGAGACCCTGTTCGACACAGTGTCTTCAACTGGCTCAGAAATGCGTCAAGATCCTGCCTTCCGTTCTACACACCGCAGCAAGTCAGTTTACATACAGATCAGCTCGAGACATTGGTACAGGAACCAATCATTGTTTCAGGAGACGATTTTCTGAAGCTGTAGCCCTGTAGTCAATGTCCCTCATACAAGAAGTAAGATTGAATTGATTTTTAGCTGTAGCTGAGAGGTTTGCACCCTGGGCCATTCCAACACTGTGCTGCATTCCGCTAGATCAGTTCTGCTGACGAGACGCTTTCTCTGAAGGTTTCTGGTATTGCCTCAGAAATGAGTGAAAAGCCTTCCGCACGGTCTAGAGAAAGCAACAGCTCTGTTCAACTACATGTTTGGGACTGTCATAAATAGGGAAAAATGAAGGCTTTTATTTCCCGGAAGAGAAATCTTTCAAAAGCTCTGCATGAGCCCTCATCTGGAGATTAGTTCAGCAAACTCTATGGAGTTTGCCTATATGGTACATAAGAAACTGTGGCTAGCTAGTAACACTTAATTCAACATTCCCCTATAGCATTTCTAAGAAGTTGGTTTGAATTGATTTTTTTAGCTGTAGCTGAGATGTTTGCACCCTGGGCAACACTGTGAGCAGCTGGATACAACATTCCCCTAGATCAGTTCTGCTTACGAGACGCTTTTTCGCGAGGTTTCTAGTATTGCCGCAGATATGTGTGAAAAGCCTTCCGCACGGTCTAGAGAAAGCAACAGCTCTGTCCAACTACATCTTTTGGGTGAGACTGTCATACATGGGGAAAAATGAAGGCTTTCATTTCCCGGAACAGAAAGCTTTCAAAAGCTATGCATCAGTCTTCATCTGGAGACAAGTTCAGCAAAGTGTTCGGAGTTTGCCTATATGCGACTTAACAAACTGCGGCTAGCTAGAAACAAGTCATTCAAGATTCCCCTACAGCACTTTTGATTAGGAGAGGAGTTGTCAAACTATTTCTTGCATTGCCTCGGAAAGGTGTGAAAAGCTTGCCAGACGCTACAGAAATCGTACCAACTCGGGTCAAGCCCATAATTTGTACGGCACCTTCACGCAGAGAGAAAAAGTAAACTTTTCATTCCCGCTGAGAGGAAAGTTGTCACAGGCACCATATGAGTCTTGAGTCGGAGCCTTTTTCGAGCGAAAAATATGGAATTTGGTCGAATGTGTATTAAAACACTGTATCTAGCTGCATATATTTAGTTCAACAGTCATTCTCCTATGTCTGTTTTGGTTACGATTCCGTTTTTCCTCCTACCAATCACATGAAGTACTTCAGAAATGTGTGAAAATCCTTCCCTCGGTTCTGGAGACCACAACAACGCATGTCAGCTATGAGGTATGTGCGGAACTTGCTTGTAGAGAGCAAAATGCAGTCGTTCATTCCCACTGACAATGATCCCTCTTTTGAAAAGCGTTTTCAGAATGACCCTGTCGTGTTTATCACTGTGGTCTTTAGAAAATTGACTAGCTGGGTATAAAATTCCCCATATCAGTTTTGCATGCGAGACCCTTTTCCACACAGTGACTTCAAGTGGCTCAGAAATGCGTCAAAATCGTGCCCTCCGTTCCTCACACCGCAGCAAGTCAGTTTACATACAGAGCAGCTCGAGACATTGGTACAGGAACCACTCATTGTTTCAGGAGACGATTGTCTGAAGCTGTAGCCCTGTAGTCAATGTCTCTCATACAAGAAGTAAGATTGAATTGATTTTTAGCTGTAGCTGAGAGGTTTGCACCCTGGGCCATTCCAACACTGTGCTGCATTCCGCTAGATCAGTTCTGCTTACGAGACGCTTTCTCTGAAGGTTTCTGGTATTGCCTCAGAAATGAGTGAAAAGCCTTCCGCACGGTCTAGAGAAAGCAAAAGCTCTGTTCAACTACATGTTTTGGGTGGGACTGTCATAAATAGGGAAAAATGAAGGCTTTTATTTCCCGGAAGAGAAATCTTTCAAAAGCTCTGCATGAGCCCTCATCTGGTGATTAGTTCAGCAAACTCTATGGAGTTTGCCTATATGGTACATAAGAAACTGTGGCTAGCTAGTAACACTTAATTCAACATTCCCCTATAGCATTTCTAAGAAGTTGGTTTGAATTGATTTTTTTAGCTGTAGCTGAGATGTTTGCACCCTGGGCAACACTGGGCAACACTGTGAGCAGCTGGATACAACATTCCCCTAGATCAGTTCTGCTTACGAGACGCTTTTTCGCGAGGTTTCTAGTATTGCCGCAGATATGTGTGAAAAGCCTTCCGCACGGTGTAGAGAAAGCAACAGCTCTGTCCAACTACATCTTTTGGGTGAGACTCATACATGGGGAAAAATGAAGGCTTTCATTTCCCGGAACAGAAAGCTTTCAAAAGCTATGCATCAGTCTTCATCTGGAGACAAGTTCAGCAAAGTGTTCGGAGTTTGCCCATATGCGACTTAACAAACTGTGGCTAGCTAGAAACAAGTCATTCAAGATTCCCCTACAGCACTTTTGATTAGGAGAGGAGTTGTCAAACTATTTCTTGCATTACCTCGGAAAGGTGTGAAAAGCTTGCCAGACGCTACAGAAATCGTACCAACTCGGGTCAAGCCCATGATTTGTACGGCACCTTCACGCAGAGAGAAAAAGTAAACTTTTCATTCCCGCTGAGAGGAAAGTTGTCACAGGCACCATATGAGTCTTGAGTCGGAGCCTTTTTCGAGCGAAAAATATGGAATTTGGTCGAATGTGTATTAAAACACTGTATCTAGCTGCATATATTTAGTTCAACAGTCATTCTCCTATGTCTGTTTTGGTTACGATTCCGTTTTTCCTCCTACCAATCACATGAAGTACTTCAGAAATGTGTGAAAATCCTTCTCCCGGTTCTGGAGACCACAACAACGCATGTCAGCTACGAGGTATGTGCGGAACTTGCTTGTAGAGAGCAAAATGCAGTCGTTCATTCCCACTGACAATGATCCCTCTTTTGAAAAGCGTTTTCAGAATGACCCTGTCGTGTTTATCACTGTGGTCTTTAGAAAACTGACTAGCTGGGTATAAAATTCCCCATATCAGTTTTGCATGCGAGACCCTTTTCCACACAGTGACTTCAAGTGGCTCAGAAATGCGTCAAAATCGTGCCCTCCGTTCCTCACACCGCAGCAAGTCAGTTTACATACAGATCAGCTCGAGATATTGGTACAGGAACCACTCATTGTTTCAGGAGACGATTCTCTGAAGCTGTAGCCCTGTAGTCAATGTCTCTCATACAAGAAGTAAGATTGAATTGATTTTTAGCTGTAGCTGAGAGGTTTGCACCCTGGGCCATTCCAACACTGTGCTGCATTCCGCTAGATCAGTTCTGCTGACGAGACGCTTTCTCTGAAGGTTTCTGGTATTGCCTCAGAAATGAGTGAAAAGCCTTCCGCACGGTCTAGAGAAAGCAAAAGCTCTGTTCAACTACATGTTTTGGGTGGGACTGTCATAAATAGGGAAAAATGAAGGCTTTTATTTCCCGGAAGAGAAATCTTTCAAAAGCTCTGCATGAGCCCTCATCTGGTGATTAGTTCAGCAAACTCTATGGAGTTTGCCTATATGGTACATAAGAAACTGTGGCTAGCTAGTAACACTTAATTCAACATTTCCCTATAGCATTTCTAAGAAGTTGGTTTGAATTGATTTTTTTAGCTGTAGCTGAGATGTTTGCACCCTGGGCAACACTGGGCAACACTGTGAGCAGCTGGATACAACATTCCCCTAGATCAGTTCTGCTTACGAGACGCTTTTTCGCGAGGTTTCTAGTATTGCCGCAGATATGTGTGAAAAGCCTTCCGCACGGTGTAGAGAAAGCAACAGCTCTGTCCAACTACATCTTTTGGGTGAGACTCATACATGGGGAAAAATGAAGGCTTTCATTTCCCGGAACAGAAAGCTTTCAAAAGCTATGCATCAGTCTTCATCTGGAGACAAGTTCAGCAAAGTGTTCGGAGTTTGCCCATATGCGACTTAACAAACTGCGGCCAGCTAGAAACAAGTCATTCAAGATTCCCCTACAGCACTTTTGATTAGGAGAGGAGTTGTCAAACTATTTCTTGCATTGCCTCGGAAAGGTGTGAAAAGCTTGCCAGACGCTACAGAAATCGTACCAACTCGGGTCAAGCCCATAATTTGTACGGCACCTTCACGCAGAGAGAAAAAGTAAACTTTTCATTCCCGCTGAGAGGAAAGTTGTCACAGGCACCATATGAGTCTTGAGTCGGAGCCTTTTTCGAGCGAAAAATATGGAATTTGGTCGAATGTGTATTAAAACACTGTATCTAGCTGCATATATTTAGTTCAACATTCATACTCCTATGTCTGTTTTGGTTACGATTCCGTTTTTCCTCCTACCAATCACATGAAGTACTTCAGAAATGTGTGAAAATCCTTCCCTCGGTTCTGGAGACCACAACAACGCATGTCAGCTAGGAGGTATGTGCGGAACTTGCTTGTAGAGAGCAAAATGCAGTCGTTCATTCCCACTGACAATGATCCCTCTTTTGAAAAGCGTTTTCAGAATGACCCTGTCGTGTTTATCACTGTGGTCTTTAGAAAACTGACTAGCTGGGTATAAAATTCCCCATATCAGTTTTGCTTGCGAGACCCTGTTCGACACAGTGTCTTCAACTGGCTCAGAAATGCGTCAAGATCCTGCCTTCCGTTCTACACACCGCAGCAAGTCAGTTTACATACAGATCAGCTCGAGACATTGGTACAGGAACCAATCATTGTTTCAGGAGACGATTTTCTGAAGCTGTAGCCCTGTAGTCAATGTCCCTCATACAAGAAGTAAGATTGAATTGATTTTTAGCTGTAGCTGAGAGGTTTGCACCCTGGGCCATTCCAACACTGTGCTGCATTCCGCTAGATCAGTTCTGCTGACGAGACGCTTTCTCTGAAGGTTTCTGGTATTGCCTCAGAAATGAGTGAAAAGCCTTCCGCACGGTCTAGAGAAAGCAACAGCTCTGTTCAACTACATGTTTGGGACTGTCATAAATAGGGAAAAATGAAGGCTTTTATTTCCCGGAAGAGAAATCTTTCAAAAGCTCTGCATGAGCCCTCATCTGGAGATTAGTTCAGCAAACTCTATGGAGTTTGCCTATATGGTACATAAGAAACTGTGGCTAGCTAGTAACACTTAATTCAACATTCCCCTATAGCATTTCTAAGAAGTTGGTTTGAATTGATTTTTTTAGCTGTAGCTGAGATGTTTGCACCCTGGGCAACACTGTGAGCAGCTGGATACAACATTCCCCTAGATCAGTTCTGCTTACGAGACGCTTTTCGCGAGGTTTCTAGTATTGCCGCAGATATGTGTGAAAAGCCTTCCGCACGGTCTAGAGAAAGCAACAGCTCTGTCCAACTACATCTTTTGGGTGAGACTGTCATACATGGGGAAAACTGAAGGCTTTCATTTCCCCGAACAGAAAGCTTTCAAAAGCTATGCATCAGTCTTCATCTGGAGACAAGTTCAGCAAAGTGTTCGGAGTTTGCCCATATGCGACTTAACAAACTGTGGCCAGCTAGAAACAAGTCATTCAAGATTCCCCTACAGAACTTTTGATTAGGAGAGGAGTTGTCAAACTATTTCTTGCATTGCCTCGGAAAGGTGTGAAAAGCTTGCCAGACGCTACAGAAATCGCACCAACTCGGGTCAAGCCCATGATTTGTACGGCACCTTCACGCAGAGAGAAAAAGTAAACTTTTCATTCCCGCTGAGAGGAAAGTTGTCACAGGCACCATATGAGTCTTGAGTCGGAGCCTTTTTCGAGCGAAAAATATGGAATTTGGTCGAATGTGTATTAAAACACTGTATCTAGCTGCATATATTTAGTTCAACATTCATTCTCCTATGTCTGTTTTGGTTACGATTCCGTTTTTCCTCCTACCAATCACATGAAGTACTTCAGAAATGTGTGAAAATCCTTCCCTCGGTTCTGGAGACCACAACAACGCATGTCAGCTAGGAGGTATGTGCGGAACTTGCTTGTAGAGAGCAAAATGCAGTCGTTCATTCCCACTGACAATGATCCCTCTTTTGAAAAGCGTTTTCAGAATGACCCTGTCGTGTTTATCACTGTGGTCTTTAGAAAACTGACTAGCTGGGTATAAAATTCCCCATATCAGTTTTGCTTGCGAGACCCTGTTCGACACAGTGTCTTCAACTGGCTCAGAAATGCGTCAAGATCCTGCCTTCCGTTCTACACACCGCAGCAAGTCAGTTTACATACAGATCAGCTCGAGACATTGGTACAGGAACCACTCATTGTTTCAGGAGACGATTTTCTGAAGCTGTAGCCCTGTAGTCAATGTCCCTCATACAAGAAGTAAGATTGAATTGATTTTTAGCTGTAGCTGAGAGGTTTGCACCCTGGGCCATTCCAACACTGTGCTGCATTCCGCTAGATCAGTTCTGCTGACGAGACGCTTTCTCTGAAGGTTTCTGGTATTGCCTCAGAAATGAGTGAAAAGCCTTCCGCACGGTCTAGAGAAAGCAACAGCTCTGTTCAACTACATGTTTGGGACTGTCATAAATAGGGAAAAATGAAGGCTTTTATTTCCCGGAAGAGAAATCTTTCAAAAGCTCTGCATGAGCCCTCATCTGGAGATTAGTTCAGCAAACTCTATGGAGTTTGCCTATATGGTACATAAGAAACTGTGGCTAGCTAGTAACACTTAATTCAACATTCCCCTATAGCATTTCTAAGAAGTTGGTTTGAATTGATTTTTTTAGCTGTAGCTGAGATGTTTGCACCCTGGGCAACACTGTGAGCAGCTGGATACAACATTCCCCTAGATCAGTTCTGCTTACGAGACGCTTTTTCGCGAGGTTTCTAGTATTGCCGCAAATATGTGTGAAAAGCCTTCCGCACGGTCTAGAGAAAGCAACAGCTCTGTCCAACTACATCTTTTGGGTGAGACTGTCATACATGGGGAAAAATGAAGGCTTTCATTTCCCGGAACAGAAAGCTTTCAAAAGCTATGCATCAGTCTTCATCTGGAGACAAGTTCAGCAAAGTGTTCGGAGTTTGCCTATATGCGACTTAACAAACTGCGGCTAGCTAGAAACAAGTCATTCAAGATTCCCCTACAGCACTTTTGATTAGGAGAGGAGTTGTCAAACTATTTCTTGCATTGCCTCGGAAAGGTGTGAAAAGCTTGCCAGACGCTACAGAAATCGCACCAACTCGGGTCAAGCCCATGATTTGTACGGCACCTTCACGCAGAGAGAAAAAGTAAACTTTTCATTCCCGCTGAGAGGAAAGTTGTCACAGGCACCATATGAGTCTTGAGTCGGAGCCTTTTTCGAGCGAAAAATATGGAATTTGGTCGAATGTGTATTAAAACACTGTATCTAGCTGCATATATTTAGTTCAACATTCATTCTCCTATGTCTGTTTTGGTTACGATTCCGTTTTTCCTCCTACCAATCACATGAAGTACTTCAGAAATGTGTGAAAATCCTTCCCTCGGTTCTGGAGACCACAACAACGCATGTCAGCTAGGAGGTATGTGCGGAACTTGCTTGTAGAGAGCAAAATGCAGTCGTTCATTCCCACTGACAATGATCCCTCTTTTGAAAAGCGTTTTCAGAATGACCCTGTCGTGTTTATCACTGTGGTCTTTAGAAAACTGACTAGCTGGGTATAAAATTCCCCATATCAGTTTTGCTTGCGAGACCCTGTTCGACACAGTGTCTTCAACTGGCTCAGAAATGCGTCAAGATCCTGCCTTCCGTTCTACACACCGCAGCAAGTCAGTTTACATACAGATCAGCTCGAGACATTGGTACAGGAACCACTCATTGTTTCAGGAGACGATTTTCTGAAGCTGTAGCCCTGTAGTCAATGTCCCTCATACAAGAAGTAAGATTGAATTGATTTTTAGCTGTAGCTGAGAGGTTTGCACCCTGGGCCATTCCAACACTGTGCTGCATTCCGCTAGATCAGTTCTGCTGACGAGACGCTTTCTCTGAAGGTTTCTGGTATTGCCTCAGAAATGAGTGAAAAGCCTTCCGCACGGTCTAGCGAAAGCAACAGCTCTGTTCAACTACATGTTTGGGACTGTCATAAATAGGGAAAAATGAAGGCTTTTATTTCCCGGAAGAGAAATCTTTCAAAAGCTCTGCATGAGCCCTCATCTGGAGATTAGTTCAGCAAACTCTATGGAGTTTGCCTATATGGTACATAAGAAACTGTGGCTAGCTAGTAACACTTAATTCAACATTCCCCTATAGCATTTCTAAGAAGTTGGTTTGAATTGATTTTTTTAGCTGTAGCTGAGATGTTTGCACCCTGGGCAACACTGTGAGCAGCTGGATACAACATTCCCCTAGATCAGTTCTGCTTACGAGACGCTTTTTCGCGAGGTTTCTAGTATTGCCGCAAATATGTGTGAAAAGCCTTCCGCACGGTCTAGAGAAAGCAACAGCTCTGTCCAACTACATCTTTTGGGTGAGACTCATACATGGGGAAAAATGAAGGCTTTCATTTCCCAGAACAGAAAGCTTTCAAAAGCTATGCATCAGTCTTCATCTGGAGACAAGTTCAGCAAAGTGTTCGGAGTTTGCCCATATGCGACTTAACAAACTGTGGCTAGCTAGAAACAAGTCATTCAAGATTCCCCTACAGCACTTTTGATTAGGAGAGGAGTTGTCAAACTATTTCTTGCATTACCTCGGAAAGGTGTGAAAAGCTTGCCAGACGCTACAGAAATCGCACCAACTCGGGTCAAGCCCATGATTTGTACGGCACCTTCACGCAGAGAGAAAAAGTAAACTTTTCATTCCCGCTGAGAGGAAAGTTGTCACAGGCACCATATGAGTCTTGAGTCGGAGCCTTTTTCGAGCGAAAAATATGGAATTTGGTCGAATGTGTATTAAAACACTGTATCTAGCTGCATATATTTAGTTCAACATTCATTCTCCTATGTCTGTTTTGGTTACGATTCCGTTTTTCCTCCTACCAATCACATGAAGTACTTCAGAAATGTGTGAAAATCCTTCCCTCGGTTCTGGAGACCACAACAACGCATGTCAGCTACGAGGTATGTGCGGAACTTGCTTGTAGAGAGCAAAATGCAGTCGTTCATTCCCACTGACAATGATCCCTCTTTTGAAAAGCGTTTTCAGAATGACCCTGTCGTGTTTATCACTGTGGTCTTTAGAAAACTGACTAGCTGGGTATAAAATTCCCCATATCAGTTTTGCATGCGAGACCCTTTTCCACACAGTGACTTCAAGTGGCTCAGAAATGCGTCAAAATCGTGCCCTCCGTTCCTCACACCGCAGCAAGTCAGTTTACATACAGATCAGCTCGAGACATTGGTACAGGAACCACTCATTGTTTCAGGAGACGATTCTCTGAAGCTGTAGCCCTGTAGTCAATGTCTCTCATACAAGAAGTAAGATTGAATTGATTTTTAGCTGTAGCTGAGAGGTTTGCACCCTGGGCCATTCCAACACTGTGCTGCATTCCGCTAGATCAGTTCTGCTGACGAGACGCTTTCTCTGAAGGTTTCTGGTATTGCCTCAGAAATGAGTGAAAAGCCTTCCGCACGGTCTAGAGAAAGCAAAAGCTCTGTTCAACTACATGTTTTGGGTGGGACTGTCATAAATAGGGAAAAATGAAGGCTTTTATTTCCCGGAAGAGAAATCTTTCAAAAGCTCTGCATGAGCCCTCATCTGGTGATTAGTTCAGCAAACTCTATGGAGTTTGCCTATATGGTACATAAGAAACTGTGGCTAGCTAGTAACACTTAATTCAACATTCCCCTATAGCATTTCTAAGAAGTTGGTTTGAATTGATTTTTTTAGCTGTAGCTGAGATGTTTGCACCCTGGGCAACACTGGGCAACACTGTGAGCAGCTGGATACAACATTCCCCTAGATCAGTTCTGCTTACGAGACGCTTTTTCGCGAGGTTTCTAGTATTGCCGCAGATATGTGTGAAAAGCCTTCCGCACGGTGGAGAGAAAGCAACAGCTCTGTCCAACTACATCTTTTCGGTGAGACTGTCATACATGGGGAAAACTGAAGGCTTTCATTTCCCCGAACAGAAAGCTTTCAAAAGCTATGCATCAGTCTTCATCTGGAGACAAGTTCAGCAAAGTGCTCGGAGTTTGCCCATATGCGACTTAACAAACTGCGGCCAGCTAGAAACAAGTCATTCAAGATTCCCCTACAGAACTTTTGATTAGGAGAGGAGTTGTCATACTATTTCTTGCATTGCCTCGGAAAGGTGTGAAAAGCTTGCCAGACGCTACAGAAATCGTACCAACTCGGGTCAAGCCCATAATTTGTACGGCACCTTCACGCAGAGAGAAAAAGTAAACTTTTCATTCCCGCTGAGAGGAAAGTTGTCACAGGCACCATATGAGTCTTGAGTCGGAGCCTTTTTCGAGCGAAAAATATGGAATTTGGTCGAATGTGTATTAAAACACTGTATCTAGCTGCATATATTTAGTTCAACAGTCATTCTCCTATGTCTGTTTTGGTTACGATTCCGTTTTTCCTCCTACCAATCACATGAAGTACTTCAGAAATGTGTGAAAATCCTTCCCTCGGTTCTGGAGACCACAACAACGCATGTCAGCTAGGAGGTATGTGCGGAACTTGCTTGTAGAGAGCAAAATGCAGTCGTTCATTCCCACTGACAATGATCCCTCTTTTGAAAAGCGTTTTCAGAATGACCCTGTCGTGTTTATCACTGTGGTCTTTAGAAAACTGACTAGCTGGGTATAAAATTCCCCATATCAGTTTTGCTTGCGAGACCCTGTTCGACACAGTGTCTTCAACTGGCTCAGAAATGCGTCAAGATCCTGCCTTCCGTTCTACACACCGCAGCAAGTCAGTTTACATACAGATCAGCTCGAGACATTGGTACAGGAACCAATCATTGTTTCAGGAGACGATTTTCTGAAGCTGTAGCCCTGTAGTCAATGTCCCTCATACAAGAAGTAAGATTGAATTGATTTTTAGCTGTAGCTGAGAGGTTTGCACCCTGGGCCATTCCAACACTGTGCTGCATTCCGCTAGATCAGTTCTGCTGACGAGACGCTTTCTCTGAAGGTTTCTGGTATTGCCTCAGAAATGAGTGAAAAGCCTTCCGCACGGTCTAGAGAAAGCAACAGCTCTGTTCAACTACATGTTTGGGACTGTCATAAATAGGGAAAAATGAAGGCTTTTATTTCCCGGAAGAGAAATCTTTCAAAAGCTCTGCATGAGCCCTCATCTGGAGATTAGTTCAGCAAACTCTATGGAGTTTGCCTATATGGTACATAAGAAACTGTGGCTAGCTAGTAACACTTAATTCAACATTCCCCTATAGCATTTCTAAGAAGTTGGTTTGAATTGATTTTTTTAGCTGTAGCTGAGATGTTTGCACCCTGGGCAACACTGGGCAACACTGTGAGCAGCTGGATACAACATTCCCCTAGATCAGTTCTGCTTACGAGACGCTTTTTCGCGAGGTTTCTAGTATTGCCGCAGATATGTGTGAAAAGCCTTCCGCACGGTCTAGAGAAAGCAACAGCTCTGTCCAACTACATCTTTTGGGTGAGACTGTCATACATGGGGAAAACTGAAGGCTTTCATTTCCCCGAACAGAAAGCTTTCAAAAGCTATGCATCAGTCTTCATCTGGAGACAAGTTCAGCAAAGTGTTCGGAGTTTGCCCATATGCGACTTAACAAACTGTGGCCAGCTAGAAACAAGTCATTCAAGATTCCCCTACAGAACTTTTGATTAGGAGAGGAGTTGTCATACTATTTCTTGCATTGCCTCGGAAAGGTGTGAAAAGCTTGCCAGACGCTACAGAAATCGTACCAACTCGGGTCAAGCCCATAATTTGTACGGCACCTTCACGCAGAGAGAAAAAGTAAACTTTTCATTCCCGCTGAGAGGAAAGTTGTCACAGGCACCATATGAGTCTTGAGTCGGAGCCTTTTTCGAGCGAAAAATATGGAATTTGGTCGAATGTGTATTAAAACACTGTATCTAGCTGCATATATTTAGTTCAACAGTCATTCTCCTATGTCTGTTTTGGTTACGATTCCGTTTTTCCTCCTACCAATCACATGAAGTACTTCAGAAATGTGTGAAAATCCTTCTCCCGGTTCTGGAGACCACAACAACGCATGTCAGCTACGAGGTATGTGCGGAACTTGCTTGTAGAGAGCAAAATGCAGTCGTTCATTCCCACTGACAATGATCCCTCTTTTGAAAAGCGTTTTCAGAATGACCCTGTCGTGTTTATCACTGTGGTCTTTAGAAAATTGACTAGCTGGGTATAAAATTCCCCATATCAGTTTTGCATGCGAGACCCTTTTCCACACAGTGACTTCAAGTGGCTCAGAAATGCGTCAAAATCGTGCCCTCCGTTCCTCACACCGCAGCAAGTCAGTTTACATACAGAGCAGCTCGAGACATTGGTACAGGAACCACTCATTGTTTCAGGAGACGATTGTCTGAAGCTGTAGCCCTGTAGTCAATGTCTCTCATACAAGAAGTAAGATTGAATTGATTTTTAGCTGTAGCTGAGAGGTTTGCACCCTGGGCCATTCCAACACTGTGCTGCATTCCGCTAGATCAGTTCTGCTTACGAGACGCTTTCTCTGAAGGTTTCTGGTATTGCCTCAGAAATGAGTGAAAAGCCTTCCGCACGGTCTAGAGAAAGCAACAGCTCTGTTCAACTACATGTTTGGGACTGTCATAAATAGGGAAAAATGAAGGCTTTTATTTCCCGGAAGAGAAATCTTTCAAAAGCTCTGCATGAGCCCTCATCTGGTGATTAGTTCAGCAAACTCTATGGAGTTTGCCTATATGGTACATAAGAAACTGTGGCTAGCTAGTAACACTTAATTCAACATTCCCCTATAGCATTTCTAAGAAGTTGGTTTGAATTGATTTTTTTAGCTGTAGCTGAGATGTTTGCACCCTGGGCAACACTGGGCAACACTGTGAGCAGCTGGATACAACATTCCCCTAGATCAGTTCTGCTTACGAGACGCTTTTTCGCGAGGTTTCTAGTATTGCCGCAGATATGTGTGAAAAGCCTTCCACACGGTCTAGAGAAAGCAACAGCTCTGTCCAACTACATCTTTTGGGTGCGACTGTCATACATGGGGAAAAATGAAGGCTTTCATTTCCCGGAACAGAAAGCTTTCAAAAGCTATGCATCAGTCTTCATCTGGAGACAAGTTCAGCAAAGTGTTCGGAGTTTGCCCATATGCGACTTAACAAACTGCGGCTAGCTAGAAACAAGTCATTCAAGATTCCCCTACAGCACTTTTGATTAGGAGAGGAGTTGTCAAACTATTTCTTGCATTGCCTCGGAAAGGTGTGAAAAGCTTGCCAGACGCTACAGAAATCGCACCAACTCGGGTCAAGCCCATGATTTGTACGGCACCTTCACGCAGAGAGAAAAAGTAAACTTTTCATTCCCGCTGAGAGGAAAGATGTCACAGGCACCATATGAGTCTTGAGTCGGAGCCTTTTTCGAGCGAAAAATATGGAATTTGGTCGAATGTGTATTAAAACACTGTATCTAGCTGCATATATTTAGTTCAACATTCATTCTCCTATGTCTGTTTTGGTTACGATTCCGTTTTTCCTCCTACCAATCACATGAAGTACTTCAGAAATGTGTGAAAATCCTTCCCCCGGTTCTGGAGACCACAACAACGCATGTCAGCTAGGAGGTATGTGCGGAACTTGCTTGTAGAGAGCAAAATGCAGTCGTTCATTCCCACTGACAATGATCCCCCTCTTTTGAAAAGCGTTTTCAGAATGACCCTGTCGTGTTTATCACTGTGGTCTTTAGAAAACTGACTAGCTGGGTATAAAATTCCCCATATCAGTTTTGCTTGCGAGACCCTGTTCGACACAGTGTCTTCAACTGGCTCAGAAATGCGTCAAGATCCTGCCTTCCGTTCTACACACCGCAGCAAGTCAGTTTACATACAGATCAGCTCGAGACATTGGTACAGGAACCACTCATTGTTTCAGGAGACGATTTTCTGAAGCTGTAGCCCTGTAGTCAATGTCCCTCATACAAGAAGTAAGATTGAATTGATTTTTAGCTGTAGCTGAGAGGTTTGCACCCTGGGCCATTCCAACACTGTGCTGCATTCCGCTAGATCAGTTCTGCTGACGAGACGCTTTCTCTGAAGGTTTCTGGTATTGCCTCAGAAATGAGTGAAAAGCCTTCCGCACGGTCTAGAGAAAGCAACAGCTCTGTTCAACTACATGTTTGGGACTGTCATAAATAGGGAAAAATGAAGGCTTTTATTTCCCGGAAGAGAAATCTTTCAAAAGCTCTGCATGAGCCCTCATCTGGAGATTAGTTCAGCAAACTCTATGGAGTTTGCCTATATGGTACATAAGAAACTGTGGCTAGCTAGTAACACTTAATTCAACATTCCCCTATAGCATTTCTAAGAAGTTGGTTTGAATTGATTTTTTTAGCTGTAGCTGAGATGTTTGCACCCTGGGCAACACTGTGAGCAGCTGGATACAACATTCCCCTAGATCAGTTCTGCTTACGAGACGCTTTTTCGCGAGGTTTCTAGTATTGCCGCAGATATGTGTGAAAAGCCTTCCGCACGGTCTAGAGAAAGCAACAGCTCTGTCCAACTACATCTTTTGGGTGAGACTGTCATACATGGGGAAAACTGAAGGCTTTCATTTCCCCGAACAGAAAGCTTTCAAAAGCTATGCATCAGTCTTCATCTGGAGACAAGTTCAGCAAAGTGTTCGGAGTTTGCCCATATGCGACTTAACAAACTGCGGCCAGCTAGAAACAAGTCATTCAAGATTCCCCTACAGAACTTTTGATTAGGAGAGGAGTTGTCAAACTATTTCTTGCATTGCCTCGGAAAGGTGTGAAAAGCTTGCCAGACGCTACAGAAATCGCACCAACTCGGGTCAAGCCCATGATTTGTACGGCACCTTCACGCAGAGAGAAAAAGTAAACTTTTCATTCCCGCTGAGAGGAAAGTTGTCACAGGCACCATATGAGTCTTGAGTCGGAGCCTTTTTCGAGCGAAAAATATGGAATTTGGTCGAATGTGTATTAAAACACTGTATCTAGCTGCATATATTTAGTTCAACATTCATTCTCCTATGTCTGTTTTGGTTACGATTCCGTTTTTCCTCCTACCAATCACATGAAGTACTTCAGAAATGTGTGAAAATCCTTCCCTCGGTTCTGGAGACCACAACAACGCATGTCAGCTACGAGGTATGTGCGGAACTTGCTTGTAGAGAGCAAAATGCAGTCGTTCATTCCCACTGACAATGATCCCCCTCTTTTGAAAAGCGTTTTCAGAATGACCCTGTCGTGTTTATCACTGTGGTCTTTAGAAAACTGACTAGCTGGGTATAAAATTCCCCATATCAGTTTTGCTTGCGAGACCCTGTTCGACACAGTGTCTTCAACTGGCTCAGAAATGCGTCAAGATCCTGCCTTCCGTTCTACACACCGCAGCAAGTCAGTTTACATACAGATCAGCTCGAGACATTGGTACAGGAACCACTCATTGTTTCAGGAGACGATTTTCTGAAGCTGTAGCCCTGTAGTCAATGTCCCTCATACAAGAAGTAAGATTGAATTGATTTTTAGCTGTAGCTGAGAGGTTTGCACCCTGGGCCATTCCAACACTGTGCTGCATTCCGCTAGATCAGTTCTGCTGACGAGACGCTTTCTCTGAAGGTTTCTGGTATTGCCTCAGAAATGAGTGAAAAGCCTTCCGCACGGTCTAGAGAAAGCAACAGCTCTGTTCAACTACATGTTTGGGACTGTCATAAATAGGGAAAAATGAAGGCTTTTATTTCCCGGAAGAGAAATCTTTCAAAAGCTCTGCATGAGCCCTCATCTGGAGATTAGTTCAGCAAACTCTATGGAGTTTGCCTATATGGTACATAAGAAACTGTGGCTAGCTAGTAACACTTAATTCAACATTCCCCTATAGCATTTCTAAGAAGTTGGTTTGAATTGATTTTTTTAGCTGTAGCTGAGATGTTTGCACCCTGGGCAACACTGTGAGCAGCTGGATACAACATTCCCCTAGATCAGTTCTGCTTACGAGACGCTTTTTCGCGAGGTTTCTAGTATTGCCGCAAATATGTGTGAAAAGCCTTCCGCACGGTCTAGAGAAAGCAACAGCTCTGTCCAACTACATCTTTTGGGTGAGACTGTCATACATGGGGAAAATGAAGGCTTTCATTTCCCGGAACAGAAAGCTTTCAAAAGCTATGCATCAGTCTTCATCTGGAGACAAGTTCAGCAAAGTGTTCGGAGTTTGCCCATATGCGACTTAACAAACTGTGGCTAGCTAGAAACAAGTCATTCAAGATTCCCCTACAGCACTTTTGATTAGGAGAGGAGTTGTCAAACTATTTCTTGCATTACCTCGGAAAGGTGTGAAAAGCTTGCCAGACGCTACAGAAATCGTACCAACTCGGGTCAAGCCCATAATTTGTACGGCACCTTCACGCAGAGAGAAAAAGTAAACTTTTCATTCCCGCTGAATATGAGTCTTGAGTCGGAGCCTTTTTCGAGCGAAAAATATGGAATTTGGTCGAATGTGTATTAAAACACTGTATCTAGCTGCATATATTTAGTTCAACATTCATTCTCCTATGTCTGTTTTGGTTACGATTCCGTTTTTCCTCCTACCAATCACATGAAGTACTTCAGAAATGTGTGAAAATCCTTCCCTCGGTTCTGGAGACCACAACAACGCATGTCAGCTAGGAGGTATGTGCGGAACTTGCTTGTAGAGAGCAAAATGCAGTCGTTCATTCCCACTGACAATGATCCCTCTTTTGAAAAGCGTTTTCAGAATGACCCTGTCGTGTTTATCACTGTGGTCTTTAGAAAACTGACTAGCTGGGTATAAAATTCCACATATCAGTTTTGCTTGCGAGACCCTGTTCGACACAGTGTCTTCAACTGGCTCAGAAATGCGTCAAGATCCTGCCTTCCGTTCTACACACCGCAGCAAGTCAGTTTACATACAGATCAGCTCGAGACATTGGTACAGGAACCAATCATTGTTTCAGGAGACGATTTTCTGAAGCTGTAGCCCTGTAGTCAATGTCCCTCATACAAGAAGTAAGATTGAATTGATTTTTAGCTGTAGCTGAGAGGTTTGCACCCTGGGCCATTCCAACACTGTGCTGCATTCCGCTAGATCAGTTCTGCTGACGAGACGCTTTCTCTGAAGGTTTCCGGTATTGCCTCAGAAATGAGTGAAAAGCCTTCCGCACGGTCTAGAGAAAGCAACAGCTCTGTTCAACTACATGTTTGGGACTGTCATAAATAGGGAAAAATGAAGGCTTTTATTTCCCGGAAGAGAAATCTTTCAAAAGCTCTGCATGAGCCCTCATCTGGAGATTAGTTCAGCAAACTCTATGGAGTTTGCCTATATGGTACATAAGAAACTGTGGCTAGCTAGTAACACTTAATTCAACATTCCCCTATAGCATTTCTAAGAAGTTGGTTTGAATTGATTTTTTTAGCTGTAGCTGAGATGTTTGCACCCTGGGCAACACTGTGAGCAGCTGGATACAACATTCCCCTAGATCAGTTCTGCTTACGAGACGCTTTTTCGCGAGGTTTCTAGTATTGCCGCAGATATGTGTGAAAAGCCTTCCGCACGGTCTAGAGAAAGCAACAGCTCTGTCCAACTACATCTTTTGGGTGAGACTGTCATACATGGGGAAAACTGAAGGCTTTCATTTCCCCGAACAGAAAGCTTTCAAAAGCTATGCATCAGTCTTCATCTGGAGACAAGTTCAGCAAAGTGTTCGGAGTTTGCCCATATGCGACTTAACAAACTGTGGCCAGCTAGAAACAAGTCATTCAAGATTCCCCTACAGAACTTTTGATTAGGAGAGGAGTTGTCATACTATTTCTTGCATTGCCTCGGAAAGGTGTGAAAAGCTTGCCAGACGCTACAGAAATCGTACCAACTCGGGTCAAGCCCATAATTTGTACGGCACCTTCACGCAGAGAGAAAAAGTAAACTTTTCATTCCCGCTGAGAGGAAAGTTGTCACAGGCACCATATGAGTCTTGAGTCGGAGCCTTTTTCGAGCGAAAAATATGGAATTTGGTCGAATGTGTATTAAAACACTGTATCTAGCTGCATATATTTAGTTCAACATTCATTCTCCTATGTCTGTTTTGGTTACGATTCCGTTTTTCCTCCTACCAATCACATGAAGTACTTCAGAAATGTGTGAAAATCCTTCTCCCGGTTCTGGAGACCACAACAACGCATGTCAGCTACGAGGTATGTGCAGAACTTGCTTGTAGAGAGCAAAATGCAGTCGTTCATTCCCACTGACAATGATCCCCCTCTTTTGAAAAGCGTTTTCAGAATGACCCTGTCGTGTTTATCACTGTGGTCTTTAGAAAACTGACTAGCTGGGTATAAAATTCCCCATATCAGTTTTGCTTGCGAGACCCTGTTCGACACAGTGTCTTCAACTGGCTCAGAAATGCGTCAAGATCCTGCCTTCCGTTCTACACACCGCAGCAAGTCAGTTTACATACAGATCAGCTCGAGACATTGGTACAGGAACCACTCATTGTTTCAGGAGACGATTTTCTGAAGCTGTAGCCCTGTAGTCAATGTCCCTCATACAAGAAGTAAGATTGAATTGATTTTTAGCTGTAGCTGAGAGGTTTGCACCCTGGGCCATTCCAACACTGTGCTGCATTCCGCTAGATCAGTTCTGGTGACGAGACGCTTTCTCTGAAGGTTTCTGGTATTGCCTCAGAAATGAGTGAAAAGCCTTCCGCACGGTCTAGAGAAAGCAACAGCTCTGTTCAACTACATGTTTGGGACTGTCATAAATAGGGAAAAATGAAGGCTTTTATTTCCCGGAAGAGAAATCTTTCAAAAGCTCTGCATGAGCCCTCATCTGGAGATTAGTTCAGCAAACTCTATGGAGTTTGCCTATATGGTACATAAGAAACTGTGGCTAGCTAGTAACACTTAATTCAACATTCCCCTATAGCATTTCTAAGAAGTTGGTTTGAATTGATTTTTTTAGCTGTAGCTGAGATGTTTGCACCCTGGGCAACACTGTGAGCAGCTGGATACAACATTCCCCTAGATCAGTTCTGCTTACGAGACGCTTTTTCGCGAGGTTTCTAGTATTGCCGCAAATATGTGTGAAAAGCCTTCCGCACGGTCTAGAGAAAGCAACAGCTCTGTCCAACTACATCTTTTGGGTGAGACTGTCATACATGGGGAAAAATGAAGGCTTTCATTTCCCGGAACAGAAAGCTTTCAAAAGCTATGCATCAGTCTTCATCTGGAGACAAGTTCAGCAAAGTGTTCGGAGTTTGCCCATATGCGACTTAACAAACTGTGGCTAGCTAGAAACAAGTCATTCAAGATTCCCCTACAGCACTTTTGATTAGGAGAGGAGTTGTCAAACTATTTCTTGCATTACCTCGGAAAGGTGTGAAAAGCTTGCCAGACGCTACAGAAATCGTACCAACTCGGGTCAAGCCCATAATTTGTACGGCACCTTCACGCAGAGAGAAAAAGTAAACTTTTCATTCCCGCTGAATATGAGTCTTGAGTCGGAGCCTTTTTCGAGCGAAAAATATGGAATTTGGTCGAATGTGTATTAAAACACTGTATCTAGCTGCATATATTTAGTTCAACATTCATTCTCCTATGTCTGTTTTGGTTACGATTCCGTTTTTCCTCCTACCAATCACATGAAGTACTTCAGAAATGTGTGAAAATCCTTCCCTCGGTTCTGGAGACCACAACAACGCATGTCAGCTAGGAGGTATGTGCGGAACTTGCTTGTAGAGAGCAAAATGCAGTCGTTCATTCCCACTGACAATGATCCCTCTTTTGAAAAGCGTTTTCAGAATGACCCTGTCGTGTTTATCACTGTGGTCTTTAGAAAACTGACTAGCTGGGTATAAAATTCCACATATCAGTTTTGCTTGCGAGACCCTGTTCGACACAGTGTCTTCAACTGGCTCAGAAATGCGTCAAGATCCTGCCTTCCGTTCTACACACCGCAGCAAGTCAGTTTACATACAGATCAGCTCGAGACATTGGTACAGGAACCAATCATTGTTTCAGGAGACGATTTTCTGAAGCTGTAGCCCTGTAGTCAATGTCCCTCATACAAGAAGTAAGATTGAATTGATTTTTAGCTGTAGCTGAGAGGTTTGCACCCTGGGCCATTCCAACACTGTGCTGCATTCCGCTAGATCAGTTCTGCTGACGAGACGCTTTCTCTGAAGGTTTCCGGTATTGCCTCAGAAATGAGTGAAAAGCCTTCCGCACGGTCTAGAGAAAGCAACAGCTCTGTTCAACTACATGTTTGGGACTGTCATAAATAGGGAAAAATGAAGGCTTTTATTTCCCGGAAGAGAAATCTTTCAAAAGCTCTGCATGAGCCCTCATCTGGAGATTAGTTCAGCAAACTCTATGGAGTTTGCCTATATGGTACATAAGAAACTGTGGCTAGCTAGTAACACTTAATTCAACATTCCCCTATAGCATTTCTAAGAAGTTGGTTTGAATTGATTTTTTTAGCTGTAGCTGAGATGTTTGCACCCTGGGCAACACTGTGAGCAGCTGGATACAACATTCCCCTAGATCAGTTCTGCTTACGAGACGCTTTTCGCGAGGTTTCTAGTATTGCCGCAGATATGTGTGAAAAGCCTTCCGCACGGTCTAGAGAAAGCAACAGCTCTGTCCAACTACATCTTTTGGGTGAGACTGTCATACATGGGGAAAACTGAAGGCTTTCATTTCCCCGAACAGAAAGCTTTCAAAAGCTATGCATCAGTCTTCATCTGGAGACAAGTTCAGCAAAGTGTTCGGAGTTTGCCCATATGCGACTTAACAAACTGTGGCCAGCTAGAAACAAGTCATTCAAGATTCCCCTACAGAACTTTTGATTAGGAGAGGAGTTGTCAAACTATTTCTTGCATTGCCTCGGAAAGGTGTGAAAAGCTTGCCAGACGCTACAGAAATCGTACCAACTCGGGTCAAGCCCATAATTTGTACGGCACCTTCACGCAGAGAGAAAAAGTAAACTTTTCATTCCCGCTGAGAGGAAAGTTGTCACAGGCACCATATGAGTCTTGAGTCGGAGCCTTTTTCGAGCGAAAAATATGGAATTTGGTCGAATGTGTATTAAAACACTGTATCTAGCTGCATATATTTAGTTCAACAGTCATTCTCCTATGTCTGTTTTGGTTACGATTCCGTTTTTCCTCCTACCAATCACATGAAGTACTTCAGAAATGTGTGAAAATCCTTCCCCCGGTTCTGGAGACCACAACAACGCATGTCAGCTAGGAGGTATGTGCGGAACTTGCTTGTAGAGAGCAAAATGCAGTCGTTCATTCCCACTGACAATGATCCCTCTTTTGAAAAGCGTTTTCAGAATGACCCTGTCGTGTTTATCACTGTGGTCTTTAGAAAATTGACTAGCTGGGTATAAAATTCCCCATATCAGTTTTGCATGCGAGACCCTTTTCCACACAGTGACTTCAAGTGGCTCAGAAATGCGTCAAAATCGTGCCCTCCGTTCCTCACACCGCAGCAAGTCAGTTTACATACAGAGCAGCTCGAGACATTGGTACAGGAACCACTCATTGTTTCAGGAGACGATTGTCTGAAGCTGTAGCCCTGTAGTCAATGTCTCTCATACAAGAAGTAAGATTGAATTGATTTTTAGCTGTAGCTGAGAGGTTTGCACCCTGGGCCATTCCAACACTGTGCTGCATTCCGCTAGATCAGTTCTGCTTACGAGACGCTTTCTCTGAAGGTTTCTGGTATTGCCTCAGAAATGAGTGAAAAGCCTTCCGCACGGTCTAGAGAAAGCAACAGCTCTGTTCAACTACATGTTTGGGACTGTCATAAATAGGGAAAAATGAAGGCTTTTATTTCCCGGAAGAGAAATCTTTCAAAAGCTCTGCATGAGCCCTCATCTGGAGATTAGTTCAGCAAACTCTATGGAGTTTGCCTATATGGTACATAAGAAACTGTGGCTAGCTAGTAACACTTAATTCAACATTCCCCTATAGCATTTCTAAGAAGTTGGTTTGAATTGATTTTTTTAGCTGTAGCTGAGATGTTTGCACCCTGGGCAACACTGGGCAACACTGTGAGCAGCTGGATACAACATTCCCCTAGATCAGTTCTGCTTACGAGACGCTTTTTCGCGAGGTTTCTAGTATTGCCGCAGATATGTGTGAAAAGCCTTCCGCACGGTGGAGAGAAAGCAACAGCTCTGTCCAACTACATCTTTTGGGTGAGACTCATACATGGGGAAAAATGAAGGCTTTCATTTCCCGGAACAGAAAGCTTTCAAAAGCTATGCATCAGTCTTCATCTGGAGACAAGTTCAGCAAAGTGCTCGGAGTTTGCCCATATGCGACTTAACAAACTGTGGCTAGCTAGAAACAAGTCATTCAAGATTCCCCTACAGCACTTTTGATTAGGAGAGGAGTTGTCAAACTATTTCTTGCATTACCTCGGAAAGGTGTGAAAAGCTTGCCAGACGCTACAGAAATCGTACCAACTCGGGTCAAGCCCATAATTTGTACGGCACCTTCACGCAGAGAGAAAAAGTAAACTTTTCATTCCCGCTGAGAGGAAAGTTGTCACAGGCACCATATGAGTCTTGAGTCGGAGCCTTTTTCGAGCGAAAAATATGGAATTTGGTCGAATGTGTATTAAAACACTGTATCTAGCTGCATATATTTAGTTCAACATTCATTCTCCTATGTCTGTTTTGGTTACGATTCCGTTTTTCCTCCTACCAATCACATGAAGTACTTCAGAAATGTGTGAAAATCCTTCCCTCGGTTCTGGAGACCACAACAACGCATGTCAGCTACGAGGTATGTGCGGAACTTGCTTGTAGAGAGCAAAATGCAGTCGTTCATTCCCACTGACAATGATCCCTCTTTTGAAAAGCGTTTTCAGAATGACCCTGTCGTGTTTATCACTGTGGTCTTTAGAAAACTGACTAGCTGGGTATAAAATTCCCCATATCAGTTTTGCTTGCGAGACCCTGTTCGACACAGTGTCTTCAACTGGCTCAGAAATGCGTCAAGATCCTGCCTTCCGTTCTACACACCGCAGCAAGTCAGTTTACATACAGATCAGCTCGAGACATTGGTACAGGAACCACTCATTGTTTCAGGAGACGATTTTCTGAAGCTGTAGCCCTGTAGTCAATGTCCCTCATACAAGAAGTAAGATTGAATTGATTTTTAGCTGTAGCTGAGAGGTTTGCACCCTGGGCCATTCCAACACTGTGCTGCATTCCGCTAGATCAGTTCTGCTGACGAGACGCTTTCTCTGAAGGTTTCTGGTATTGCCTCAGAAATGAGTGAAAAGCCTTCCGCACTGTCTAGAGAAAGCAACAGCTCTGTTCAACTACATGTTTGGGACTGTCATAAATAGGGAAAAATGAAGGCTTTTATTTCCCGGAAGAGAAATCTTTCAAAAGCTCTGCATGAGCCCTCATCTGGAGATTAGTTCAGCAAACTCTATGGAGTTTGCCTATATGGTACATAAGAAACTGTGGCTAGCTAGTAACACTTAATTCAACATTCCCCTATAGCATTTCTAAGAAGTTGGTTTGAATTGATTTTTTTAGCTGTAGCTGAGATGTTTGCACCCTGGGCAACACTGTGAGCAGCTGGATACAACATTCCCCTAGATCAGTTCTGCTTACGAGACGCTTTTTCGCGAGGTTTCTAGTATTGCCGCAAATATGTGTGAAAAGCCTTCCGCACGGTCTAGAGAAAGCAACAGCTCTGTCCAACTACATCTTTTGGGTGAGACTGTCATACATGGGGAAAACTGAAGGCTTTCATTTCCCGGAACAGAAAGCTTTCAAAAGCTATGCATCAGTCTTCATCTGGAGACAAGTTCAGCAAAGTGTTCGGAGTTTGCCCATATGCGACTTAACAAACTGTGGCTAGCTAGAAACAAGTCATTCAAGATTCCCCTACAGCACTTTTGATTAGGAGAGGAGTTGTCAAACTATTTCTTGCATTGCCTCGGAAAGGTGTGAAAAGCTTGCCAGACGCTACAGAAATCGCACCAACTCGGGTCAAGCCCATGATTTGTACGGCACCTTCACGCAGAGAGAAAAAGTAAACTTTTCATTCCCGCTGAGAGGAAAGTTGTCACAGGCACCATATGAGTCTTGAGTCGGAGCCTTTTTCGAGCGAAAAATATGGAATTTGGTCGAATGTGTATTAAAACACTGTATCTAGCTGCATATATTTAGTTCAACATTCATTCTCCTATGTCTGTTTTGGTTACGATTCCGTTTTTCCTCCTACCAATCACATGAAGTACTTCAGAAATGTGTGAAAATCCTTCCCTCGGTTCTGGAGACCACAACAACGCATGTCAGCTAGGAGGTATGTGCGGAACTTGCTTGTAGAGAGCAAAATGCAGTCGTTCATTCCCACTGACAATGATCCCCCTCTTTTGAAAAGCGTTTTCAGAATGACCCTGTCGTGTTTATCACTGTGGTCTTTAGAAAACTGATTAGCTGGGTATAAAATTCCCCATATCAGTTTTGCTTGCGAGACCCTGTTCGACACAGTGTCTTCAACTGGCTCAGAAATGCGTCAAGATCCTGCCTTCCGTTCTACACACCGCAGCAAGTCAGTTTACATACAGATCAGCTCGAGACATTGGTACAGGAACCACTCATTGTTTCAGGAGACGATTTTCTGAAGCTGTAGCCCTGTAGTCAATGTCCCTCATACAAGAAGTAAGATTGAATTGATTTTTAGCTGTAGCTGAGAGGTTTGCACCCTGGGCCATTCCAACACTGTGCTGCATTCCGCTAGATCAGTTCTGCTGACGAGACGCTTTCTCTGAAGGTTTCCGGTATTGCCTCAGAAATGAGTGAAAAGCCTTCCGCACGGTCTAGAGAAAGCAACAGCTCTGTTCAACTACATGTTTGGGACTGTCATAAATAGGGAAAAATGAAGGCTTTTATTTCCCGGAAGAGAAATCTTTCAAAAGCTCTGCATGAGCCCTCATCTGGAGATTAGTTCAGCAAACTCTATGGAGTTTGCCTATATGGTACATAAGAAACTGTGGCTAGCTAGTAACACTTAATTCAACATTCCCCTATAGCATTTCTAAGAAGTTGGTTTGAATTGATTTTTTTAGCTGTAGCTGAGATGTTTGCACCCTGGGCAACACTGTGAGCAGCTGGATACAACATTCCCCTAGATCAGTTCTGCTTACGAGACGCTTTTTCGCGAGGTTTCTAGTATTGCCGCAGATATGTGTGAAAAGCCTTCCGCACGGTCTAGAGAAAGCAACAGCTCTGTCCAACTACATCTTTTGGGTGAGACTGTCATACATGGGGAAAACTGAAGGCTTTCATTTCCCCGAACAGAAAGCTTTCAAAAGCTATGCATCAGTCTTCATCTGGAGACAAGTTCAGCAAAGTGTTCGGAGTTTGCCCATATGCGACTTAACAAACTGTGGCCAGCTAGAAACAAGTCATTCAAGATTCCCCTACAGAACTTTTGATTAGGAGAGGAGTTGTCAAACTATTTCTTGCATTGCCTCGGAAAGGTGTGAAAAGCTTGCCAGACGCTACAGAAATCGTACCAACTCGGGTCAAGCCCATAATTTGTACGGCACCTTCACGCAGAGAGAAAAAGTAAACTTTTCATTCCCGCTGAGAGGAAAGTTGTCACAGGCACCATATGAGTCTTGAGTCGGAGCCTTTTTCGAGCGAAAAATATGGAATTTGGTCGAATGTGTATTAAAACACTGTATCTAGCTGCATATATTTAGTTCAACAGTCATTCTCCTATGTCTGTTTTGGTTACGATTCCGTTTTTCCTCCTACCAATCACATGAAGTACTTCAGAAATGTGTGAAAATCCTTCCCCCGGTTCTGGAGACCACAACAACGCATGTCAGCTAGGAGGTATGTGCGGAACTTGCTTGTAGAGAGCAAAATGCAGTCGTTCATTCCCACTGACAATGATCCCTCTTTTGAAAAGCGTTTTCAGAATGACCCTGTCGTGTTTATCACTGTGGTCTTTAGAAAATTGACTAGCTGGGTATAAAATTCCCCATATCAGTTTTGCATGCGAGACCCTGTTCCACACAGTGACTTCAAGTGGCTCAGAAATGCGTCAAAATCGTGCCCTCCGTTCCTCACACCGCAGCAAGTCAGTTTACATACAGAGCAGCTCGAGACATTGGTACAGGAACCACTCATTGTTTCAGGAGACGATTGTCTGAAGCTGTAGCCCTGTAGTCAATGTCTCTCATACAAGAAGTAAGATTGAATTGATTTTTAGCTGTAGCTGAGAGGTTTGCACCCTGGGCCATTCCAACACTGTGCTGCATTCCGCTAGATCAGTTCTGCTTACGAGACGCTTTCTCTGAAGGTTTCTGGTATTGCCTCAGAAATGAGTGAAAAGCCTTCCGCACGGTCTAGAGAAAGCAACAGCTCTGTTCAACTACATGTTTGGGACTGTCATAAATAGGGAAAAATGAAGGCTTTTATTTCCCGGAAGAGAAATCTTTCAAAAGCTCTGCATGAGCCCTCATCTGGAGATTAGTTCAGCAAACTCTATGGAGTTTGCCTATATGGTACATAAGAAACTGTGGCTAGCTAGTAACACTTAATTCAACATTCCCCTATAGCATTTCTAAGAAGTTGGTTTGAATTGATTTTTTTAGCTGTAGCTGAGATGTTTGCACCCTGGGCAACACTGGGCAACACTGTGAGCAGCTGGATACAACATTCCCCTAGATCAGTTCTGCTTACGAGACGCTTTTTCGCGAGGTTTCTAGTATTGCCGCAGATATGTGTGAAAAGCCTTCCGCACGGTGGAGAGAAAGCAACAGCTCTGTCCAACTACATCTTTTGGGTGAGACTCATACATGGGGAAAAATGAAGGCTTTCATTTCCCGGAACAGAAAGCTTTCAAAAGCTATGCATCAGTCTTCATCTGGAGACAAGTTCAGCAAAGTGCTCGGAGTTTGCCCATATGCGACTTAACAAACTGTGGCTAGCTAGAAACAAGTCATTCAAGATTCCCCTACAGCACTTTTGATTAGGAGAGGAGTTGTCAAACTATTTCTTGCATTACCTCGGAAAGGTGTGAAAAGCTTGCCAGACGCTACAGAAATCGTACCAACTCGGGTCAAGCCCATAATTTGTACGGCACCTTCACGCAGAGAGAAAAAGTAAACTTTTCATTCCCGCTGAGAGGAAAGTTGTCACAGGCACCATATGAGTCTTGAGTCGGAGCCTTTTTCGAGCGAAAAATATGGAATTTGGTCGAATGTGTATTAAAACACTGTATCTAGCTGCATATATTTAGTTCAACATTCATTCTCCTATGTCTGTTTTGGTTACGATTCCGTTTTTCCTCCTACCAATCACATGAAGTACTTCAGAAATGTGTGAAAATCCTTCCCTCGGTTCTGGAGACCACAACAACGCATGTCAGCTACGAGGTATGTGCGGAACTTGCTTGTAGAGAGCAAAATGCAGTCGTTCATTCCCACTGACAATGATCCCTCTTTTGAAAAGCGTTTTCAGAATGACCCTGTCGTGTTTATCACTGTGGTCTTTAGAAAACTGACTAGCTGGGTATAAAATTCCCCATATCAGTTTTGCTTGCGAGACCCTGTTCGACACAGTGTCTTCAACTGGCTCAGAAATGCGTCAAGATCCTGCCTTCCGTTCTACACACCGCAGCAAGTCAGTTTACATACAGATCAGCTCGAGACATTGGTACAGGAACCACTCATTGTTTCAGGAGACGATTTTCTGAAGCTGTAGCCCTGTAGTCAATGTCCCTCATACAAGAAGTAAGATTGAATTGATTTTTAGCTGTAGCTGAGAGGTTTGCACCCTGGGCCATTCCAACACTGTGCTGCATTCCGCTAGATCAGTTCTGCTGACGAGACGCTTTCTCTGAAGGTTTCTGGTATTGCCTCAGAAATGAGTGAAAAGCCTTCCGCACTGTCTAGAGAAAGCAACAGCTCTGTTCAACTACATGTTTGGGACTGTCATAAATAGGGAAAAATGAAGGCTTTTATTTCCCGGAAGAGAAATCTTTCAAAAGCTCTGCATGAGCCCTCATCTGGAGATTAGTTCAGCAAACTCTATGGAGTTTGCCTATATGGTACATAAGAAACTGTGGCTAGCTAGTAACACTTAATTCAACATTCCCCTATAGCATTTCTAAGAAGTTGGTTTGAATTGATTTTTTTAGCTGTAGCTGAGATGTTTGCACCCTGGGCAACACTGTGAGCAGCTGGATACAACATTCCCCTAGATCAGTTCTGCTTACGAGACGCTTTTTCGCGAGGTTTCTAGTATTGCCGCAAATATGTGTGAAAAGCCTTCCGCACGGTCTAGAGAAAGCAACAGCTCTGTCCAACTACATCTTTTGGGTGAGACTGTCATACATGGGGAAAACTGAAGGCTTTCATTTCCCGGAACAGAAAGCTTTCAAAAGCTATGCATCAGTCTTCATCTGGAGACAAGTTCAGCAAAGTGTTCGGAGTTTGCCCATATGCGACTTAACAAACTGTGGCTAGCTAGAAACAAGTCATTCAAGATTCCCCTACAGCACTTTTGATTAGGAGAGGAGTTGTCAAACTATTTCTTGCATTGCCTCGGAAAGGTGTGAAAAGCTTGCCAGACGCTACAGAAATCGCACCAACTCGGGTCAAGCCCATGATTTGTACGGCACCTTCACGCAGAGAGAAAAAGTAAACTTTTCATTCCCGCTGAGAGGAAAGTTGTCACAGGCACCATATGAGTCTTGAGTCGGAGCCTTTTTCGAGCGAAAAATATGGAATTTGGTCGAATGTGTATTAAAACACTGTATCTAGCTGCATATATTTAGTTCAACATTCATTCTCCTATGTCTGTTTTGGTTACGATTCCGTTTTTCCTCCTACCAATCACATGAAGTACTTCAGAAATGTGTGAAAATCCTTCCCTCGGTTCTGGAGACCACAACAACGCATGTCAGCTAGGAGGTATGTGCGGAACTTGCTTGTAGAGAGCAAAATGCAGTCGTTCATTCCCACTGACAATGATCCCCCTCTTTTGAAAAGCGTTTTCAGAATGACCCTGTCGTGTTTATCACTGTGGTCTTTAGAAAACTGACTAGCTGGGTATAAAATTCCCCATATCAGTTTTGCTTGCGAGACCCTGTTCGACACAGTGTCTTCAACTGGCTCAGAAATGCGTCAAGATCCTGCCTTCCGTTCTACACACCGCAGCAAGTCAGTTTACATACAGATCAGCTCGAGACATTGGTACAGGAACCACTCATTGTTTCAGGAGACGATTTTCTGAAGCTGTAGCCCTGTAGTCAATGTCCCTCATACAAGAAGTAAGATTGAATTGATTTTTAGCTGTAGCTGAGAGGTTTGCACCCTGGGCCATTCCAACACTGTGCTGCATTCCGCTAGATCAGTTCTGCTGACGAGACGCTTTCTCTGAAGGTTTCTGGTATTGCCTCAGAAATGAGTGAAAAGCCTTCCGCACTGTCTAGAGAAAGCAACAGCTCTGTTCAACTACATGTTTGGGACTGTCATAAATAGGGAAAAATGAAGGCTTTTATTTCCCGGAAGAGAAATCTTTCAAAAGCTCTGCATGAGCCCTCATCTGGAGATTAGTTCAGCAAACTCTATGGAGTTTGCCTATATGGTACATAAGAAACTGTGGCTAGCTAGTAACACTTAATTCAACATTCCCCTATAGCATTTCTAAGAAGTTGGTTTGAATTGATTTTTTTAGCTGTAGCTGAGATGTTTGCACCCTGGGCAACACTGTGAGCAGCTGGATACAACATTCCCCTAGATCAGTTCTGCTTACGAGACGCTTTTTCGCGAGGTTTCTAGTATTGCCGCAAATATGTGTGAAAAGCCTTCCGCACGGTCTAGAGAAAGCAACAGCTCTGTCCAACTACATCTTTTGGGTGAGACTGTCATACATGGGGAAAACTGAAGGCTTTCATTTCCCGGAACAGAAAGCTTTCAAAAGCTATGCATCAGTCTTCATCTGGAGACAAGTTCAGCAAAGTGTTCGGAGTTTGCCCATATGCGACTTAACAAACTGTGGCTAGCTAGAAACAAGTCATTCAAGATTCCCCTACAGCACTTTTGATTAGGAGAGGAGTTGTCAAACTATTTCTTGCATTGCCTCGGAAAGGTGTGAAAAGCTTGCCAGACGCTACAGAAATCGCACCAACTCGGGTCAAGCCCATGATTTGTACGGCACCTTCACGCAGAGAGAAAAAGTAAACTTTTCATTCCCGCTGAGAGGAAAGTTGTCACAGGCACCATATGAGTCTTGAGTCGGAGCCTTTTTCGAGCGAAAAATATGGAATTTGGTCGAATGTGTATTAAAACACTGTATCTAGCTGCATATATTTAGTTCAACATTCATTCTCCTATGTCTGTTTTGGTTACGATTCCGTTTTTCCTCCTACCAATCACATGAAGTACTTCAGAAATGTGTGAAAATCCTTCCCTCGGTTCTGGAGACCACAACAACGCATGTCAGCTAGGAGGTATGTGCGGAACTTGCTTGTAGAGAGCAAAATGCAGTCGTTCATTCCCACTGACAATGATCCCCCTCTTTTGAAAAGCGTTTTCAGAATGACCCTGTCGTGTTTATCACTGTGGTCTTTAGAAAACTGACTAGCTGGGTATAAAATTCCCCATATCAGTTTTGCTTGCGAGACCCTGTTCGACACAGTGTCTTCAACTGGCTCAGAAATGCGTCAAGATCCTGCCTTCCGTTCTACACACCGCAGCAAGTCAGTTTACATACAGATCAGCTCGAGACATTGGTACAGGAACCACTCATTGTTTCAGGAGACGATTTTCTGAAGCTGTAGCCCTGTAGTCAATGTCCCTCATACAAGAAGTAAGATTGAATTGATTTTTAGCTGTAGCTGAGAGGTTTGCACCCTGGGCCATTCCAACACTGTGCTGCATTCCGCTAGATCAGTTCTGCTGACGAGACGCTTTCTCTGAAGGTTTCTGGTATTGCCTCAGAAATGAGTGAAAAGCCTTCCGCACGGTCTAGAGAAAGCAACAGCTCTGTTCAACTACATGTTTGGGACTGTCATAAATAGGGAAAAATGAAGGCTTTTATTTCCCGGAAGAGAAATCTTTCAAAAGCTCTGCATGAGCCCTCATCTGGAGATTAGTTCAGCAAACTCTATGGAGTTTGCCTATATGGTACATAAGAAACTGTGGCTAGCTAGTAACACTTAATTCAACATTCCCCTATAGCATTTCTAAGAAGTTGGTTTGAATTGATTTTTTTAGCTGTAGCTGAGATGTTTGCACCCTGGGCAACACTGTGAGCAGCTGGATACAACATTCCCCTAGATCAGTTCTGCTTACGAGACGCTTTTTCGCGAGGTTTCTAGTATTGCCGCAAATATGTGTGAAAAGCCTTCCGCACGGTCTAGAGAAAGCAACAGCTCTGTCCAACTACATCTTTTGGGTGAGACTGTCATACATGGGGAAAAATGAAGGCTTTCATTTCCCGGAACAGAAAGCTTTCAAAAGCTATGCATCAGTCTTCATCTGGAGACAAGTTCAGCAAAGTGTTCGGAGTTTGCCCATATGCGACTTAACAAACTGTGGCTAGCTAGAAACAAGTCATTCAAGATTCCCCTACAGCACTTTTGATTAGGAGAGGAGTTGTCAAACTATTTCTTGCATTACCTCGGAAAGGTGTGAAAAGCTTGCCAGACGCTACAGAAATCGTACCAACTCGGGTCAAGCCCATAATTTGTACGGCACCTTCACGCAGAGAGAAAAAGTAAACTTTTCATTCCCGCTGAATATGAGTCTTGAGTCGGAGCCTTTTTCGAGCGAAAAATATGGAATTTGGTCGAATGTGTATTAAAACACTGTATCTAGCTGCATATATTTAGTTCAACATTCATTCTCCTATGTCTGTTTTGGTTACGATTCCGTTTTTCCTCCTACCAATCACATGAAGTACTTCAGAAATGTGTGAAAATCCTTCCCTCGGTTCTGGAGACCACAACAACGCATGTCAGCTAGGAGGTATGTGCGGAACTTGCTTGTAGAGAGCAAAATGCAGTCGTTCATTCCCACTGACAATGATCCCTCTTTTGAAAAGCGTTTTCAGAATGACCCTGTCGTGTTTATCACTGTGGTCTTTAGAAAACTGACTAGCTGGGTATAAAATTCCACATATCAGTTTTGCTTGCGAGACCCTGTTCGACACAATGTCTTCAACTGGCTCAGAAATGCGTCAAGATCCTGCCTTCCGTTCTACACACCGCAGCAAGTCAGTTTACATACAGATCAGCTCGAGACATTGGTACAGGAACCAATCATTGTTTCAGGAGACGATTTTCTGAAGCTGTAGCCCTGTAGTCAATGTCCCTCATACAAGAAGTAAGATTGAATTGATTTTTAGCTGTAGCTGAGAGGTTTGCACCCTGGGCCATTCCAACACTGTGCTGCATTCCGCTAGATCAGTTCTGCTGACGAGACGCTTTCTCTGAAGGTTTCCGGTATTGCCTCAGAAATGAGTGAAAAGCCTTCCGCACGGTCTAGAGAAAGCAACAGCTCTGTTCAACTACATGTTTGGGACTGTCATAAATAGGGAAAAATGAAGGCTTTTATTTCCCGGAAGAGAAATCTTTCAAAAGCTCTGCATGAGCCCTCATCTGGAGATTAGTTCAGCAAACTCTATGGAGTTTGCCTATATGGTACATAAGAAACTGTGGCTAGCTAGTAACACTTAATTCAACATTCCCCTATAGCATTTCTAAGAAGTTGGTTTGAATTGATTTTTTTAGCTGTAGCTGAGATGTTTGCACCCTGGGCAACACTGTGAGCAGCTGGATACAACATTCCCCTAGATCAGTTCTGCTTACGAGACGCTTTTTCGCGAGGTTTCTAGTATTGCCGCAGATATGTGTGAAAAGCCTTCCGCACGGTCTAGAGAAAGCAACAGCTCTGTCCAACTACATCTTTTGGGTGAGACTGTCATACATGGGGAAAACTGAAGGCTTTCATTTCCCCGAACAGAAAGCTTTCAAAAGCTATGCATCAGTCTTCATCTGGAGACAAGTTCAGCAAAGTGTTCGGAGTTTGCCCATATGCGACTTAACAAACTGTGGCCAGCTAGAAACAAGTCATTCAAGATTCCCCTACAGAACTTTTGATTAGGAGAGGAGTTGTCAAACTATTTCTTGCATTGCCTCGGAAAGGTGTGAAAAGCTTGCCAGACGCTACAGAAATCGTACCAACTCGGGTCAAGCCCATAATTTGTACGGCACCTTCACGCAGAGAGAAAAAGTAAACTTTTCATTCCCGCTGAGAGGAAAGTTGTCACAGGCACCATATGAGTCTTGAGTCGGAGCCTTTTTCGAGCGAAAAATATGGAATTTGGTCGAATGTGTATTAAAACACTGTATCTAGCTGCATATATTTAGTTCAACAGTCATTCTCCTATGTCTGTTTTGGTTACGATTCCGTTTTTCCTCCTACCAATCACATGAAGTACTTCAGAAATGTGTGAAAATCCTTCCCCCGGTTCTGGAGACCACAACAACGCATGTCAGCTAGGAGGTATGTGCGGAACTTGCTTGTAGAGAGCAAAATGCAGTCGTTCATTCCCACTGACAATGATCCCTCTTTTGAAAAGCGTTTTCAGAATGACCCTGTCGTGTTTATCACTGTGGTCTTTAGAAAATTGACTAGCTGGGTATAAAATTCCCCATATCAGTTTTGCATGCGAGACCCTTTTCCACACAGTGACGTCAAGTGGCTCAGAAATGCGTCAAAATCGTGCCCTCCGTTCCTCACACCGCAGCAAGTCAGTTTACATACAGAGCAGCTCGAGACATTGGTACAGGAACCACTCATTGTTTCAGGAGACGATTGTCTGAAGCTGTAGCCCTGTAGTCAATGTCTCTCATACAAGAAGTAAGATTGAATTGATTTTTAGCTGTAGCTGAGAGGTTTGCACCCTGGGCCATTCCAACACTGTGCTGCATTCCGCTAGATCAGTTCTGCTGACGAGACGCTTTCTCTGAAGGTTTCTGGTATTGCCTCAGAAATGAGTGAAAAGCCTTCCGCACGGTCTAGAGAAAGCAACAGCTCTGTTCAACTACATGTTTGGGACTGTCATAAATAGGGAAAAATGAAGGCTTTTATTTCCCGGAAGAGAAATCTTTCAAAAGCTCTGCATGAGCCCTCATCTGGAGATTAGTTCAGCAAACTCTATGGAGTTTGCCTATATGGTACATAAGAAACTGTGGCTAGCTAGTAACACTTAATTCAACATTCCCCTATAGCATTTCTAAGAAGTTGGTTTGAATTGATTTTTTTAGCTGTAGCTGAGATGTTTGCACCCTGGGCAACACTGGGCAACACTGTGAGCAGCTGGATACAACATTCCCCTAGATCAGTTCTGCTTACGAGACGCTTTTTCGCGAGGTTTCTAGTATTGCCGCAGATATGTGTGAAAAGCCTTCCGCACGGTGGAGAGAAAGCAACAGCTCTGTCCAACTACATCTTTTGGGTGAGACTCATACATGGGGAAAAATGAAGGCTTTCATTTCCCGGAACAGAAAGCTTTCAAAAGCTATGCATCAGTCTTCATCTGGAGACAAGTTCAGCAAAGTGCTCGGAGTTTGCCCATATGCGACTTAACAAACTGTGGCTAGCTAGAAACAAGTCATTCAAGATTCCCCTACAGCACTTTTGATTAGGAGAGGAGTTGTCAAACTATTTCTTGCATTACCTCGGAAAGGTGTGAAAAGCTTGCCAGACGCTACAGAAATCGTACCAACTCGGGTCAAGCCCATAATTTGTACGGCACCTTCACGCAGAGAGAAAAAGTAAACTTTTCATTCCCGCTGAGAGGAAAGTTGTCACAGGCACCATATGAGTCTTGAGTCGGAGCCTTTTTCGAGCGAAAAATATGGAATTTGGTCGAATGTGTATTAAAACACTGTATCTAGCTGCATATATTTAGTTCAACATTCATTCTCCTATGTCTGTTTTGGTTACGATTCCGTTTTTCCTCCTACCAATCACATGAAGTACTTCAGAAATGTGTGAAAATCCTTCCCTCGGTTCTGGAGACCACAACAACGCATGTCAGCTACGAGGTATGTGCGGAACTTGCTTGTAGAGAGCAAAATGCAGTCGTTCATTCCCACTGACAATGATCCCTCTTTTGAAAAGCGTTTTCAGAATGACCCTGTCGTGTTTATCACTGTGGTCTTTAGAAAACTGACTAGCTGGGTATAAAATTCCCCATATCAGTTTTGCTTGCGAGACCCTGTTCGACACAGTGTCTTCAACTGGCTCAGAAATGCGTCAAGATCCTGCCTTCCGTTCTACACACCGCAGCAAGTCAGTTTACATACAGATCAGCTCGAGACATTGGTACAGGAACCACTCATTGTTTCAGGAGACGATTTTCTGAAGCTGTAGCCCTGTAGTCAATGTCCCTCATACAAGAAGTAAGATTGAATTGATTTTTAGCTGTAGCTGAGAGGTTTGCACCCTGGGCCATTCCAACACTGTGCTGCATTCCGCTAGATCAGTTCTGCTGACGAGACGCTTTCTCTGAAGGTTTCTGGTATTGCCTCAGAAATGAGTGAAAAGCCTTCCGCACTGTCTAGAGAAAGCAACAGCTCTGTTCAACTACATGTTTGGGACTGTCATAAATAGGGAAAAATGAAGGCTTTTATTTCCCGGAAGAGAAATCTTTCAAAAGCTCTGCATGAGCCCTCATCTGGAGATTAGTTCAGCAAACTCTATGGAGTTTGCCTATATGGTACATAAGAAACTGTGGCTAGCTAGTAACACTTAATTCAACATTCCCCTATAGCATTTCTAAGAAGTTGGTTTGAATTGATTTTTTTAGCTGTAGCTGAGATGTTTGCACCCTGGGCAACACTGTGAGCAGCTGGATACAACATTCCCCTAGATCAGTTCTGCTTACGAGACGCTTTTTCGCGAGGTTTCTAGTATTGCCGCAAATATGTGTGAAAAGCCTTCCGCACGGTCTAGAGAAAGCAACAGCTCTGTCCAACTACATCTTTTGGGTGAGACTGTCATACATGGGGAAAACTGAAGGCTTTCATTTCCCGGAACAGAAAGCTTTCAAAAGCT
Source organism: Pelodiscus sinensis (assembly GCF_052426305.1). Classification (NCBI taxonomy): domain Eukaryota; kingdom Metazoa; phylum Chordata; order Testudines; family Trionychidae; genus Pelodiscus; species Pelodiscus sinensis. The sequence continues at coordinate 17,701,389 of NC_143079.1, forward strand.
ATGCATCAGTCTTCATCTGGAGACAAGTTCAGCAAAGTGTTCGGAGTTTGCCCATATGCGACTTAACAAACTGTGGCTAGCTAGAAACAAGTCATTCAAGATTCCCCTACAGCACTTTTGATTAGGAGAGGAGTTGTCAAACTATTTCTTGCATTGCCTCGGAAAGGTGTGAAAAGCTTGCCAGACGCTACAGAAATCGCACCAACTCGGGTCAAGCCCATGATTTGTACGGCACCTTCACGCAGAGAGAAAAAGTAAACTTTTCATTCCCGCTGAGAGGAAAGTTGTCACAGGCACCATATGAGTCTTGAGTCGGAGCCTTTTTCGAGCGAAAAATATGGAATTTGGTCGAATGTGTATTAAAACACTGTATCTAGCTGCATATATTTAGTTCAACATTCATTCTCCTATGTCTGTTTTGGTTACGATTCCGTTTTTCCTCCTACCAATCACATGAAGTACTTCAGAAATGTGTGAAAATCCTTCCCTCGGTTCTGGAGACCACAACAACGCATGTCAGCTAGGAGGTATGTGCGGAACTTGCTTGTAGAGAGCAAAATGCAGTCGTTCATTCCCACTGACAATGATCCCCCTCTTTTGAAAAGCGTTTTCAGAATGACCCTGTCGTGTTTATCACTGTGGTCTTTAGAAAACTGATTAGCTGGGTATAAAATTCCCCATATCAGTTTTGCTTGCGAGACCCTGTTCGACACAGTGTCTTCAACTGGCTCAGAAATGCGTCAAGATCCTGCCTTCCGTTCTACACACCGCAGCAAGTCAGTTTACATACAGATCAGCTCGAGACATTGGTACAGGAACCACTCATTGTTTCAGGAGACGATTTTCTGAAGCTGTAGCCCTGTAGTCAATGTCCCTCATACAAGAAGTAAGATTGAATTGATTTTTAGCTGTAGCTGAGAGGTTTGCACCCTGGGCCATTCCAACACTGTGCTGCATTCCGCTAGATCAGTTCTGCTGACGAGACGCTTTCTCTGAAGGTTTCTGGTATTGCCTCAGAAATGAGTGAAAAGCCTTCCGCACGGTCTAGAGAAAGCAACAGCTCTGTTCAACTACATGTTTGGGACTGTCATAAATAGGGAAAAATGAAGGCTTTTATTTCCCGGAAGAGAAATCTTTCAAAAGCTCTGCATGAGCCCTCATCTGGAGATTAGTTCAGCAAACTCTATGGAGTTTGCCTATATGGTACATAAGAAACTGTGGCTAGCTAGTAACACTTAATTCAACATTCCCCTATAGCATTTCTAAGAAGTTGGTTTGAATTGATTTTTTTAGCTGTAGCTGAGATGTTTGCACCCTGGGCAACACTGTGAGCAGCTGGATACAACATTCCCCTAGATCAGTTCTGCTTACGAGACGCTTTTTCGCGAGGTTTCTAGTATTGCCGCAAATATGTGTGAAAAGCCTTCCGCACGGTCTAGAGAAAGCAACAGCTCTGTCCAACTACATCTTTTGGGTGAGACTGTCATACATGGGGAAAAATGAAGGCTTTCATTTCCCGGAACAGAAAGCTTTCAAAAGCTATGCATCAGTCTTCATCTGGAGACAAGTTCAGCAAAGTGTTCGGAGTTTGCCCATATGCGACTTAACAAACTGTGGCTAGCTAGAAACAAGTCATTCAAGATTCCCCTACAGCACTTTTGATTAGGAGAGGAGTTGTCAAACTATTTCTTGCATTGCCTCGGAAAGGTGTGAAAAGCTTGCCAGACGCTACAGAAATCGCACCAACTCGGGTCAAGCCCATGATTTGTACGGCACCTTCACGCAGAGAGAAAAAGTAAACTTTTCATTCCCGCTGAGAGGAAAGTTGTCACAGGCACCATATGAGTCTTGAGTCGGAGCCTTTTTCGAGCGAAAAATATGGAATTTGGTCGAATGTGTATTAAAACACTGTATCTAGCTGCATATATTTAGTTCAACATTCATTCTCCTATGTCTGTTTTGGTTACGATTCCGTTTTTCCTCCTACCAATCACATGAAGTACTTCAGAAATGTGTTAAAATCCTTCTCCCGGTTCTGGAGACCACAACAACGCATGTCAGCTACGAGGTATGTGCGGAACTTGCTTGTAGAGAGCAAAATGCAGTCGTTCATTCCCACTGACAATGATCCCCCTCTTTTGAAAAGCGTTTTCAGAATGACCCTGTCGTGTTTATCACTGTGGTCTTTAGAAAACTGACTAGCTGGGTATAAAATTCCCCATATCAGTTTTGCTTGCGAGACCCTGTTCGACACAGTGTCTTCAACTGGCTCAGAAATGCGTCAAGATCCTGCCTTCCGTTCTACACACCGCAGCAAGTCAGTTTACATACAGATCAGCTCGAGACATTGGTACAGGAACCACTCATTGTTTCAGGAGACGATTTTCTGAAGCTGTAGCCCTGTAGTCAATGTCCCTCATACAAGAAGTAAGATTGAATTGATTTTTAGCTGTAGCTGAGAGGTTTGCACCCTGGGCCATTCCAACACTGTGCTGCATTCCGCTAGATCAGTTCTGCTGACGAGACGCTTTCTCTGAAGGTTTCTGGTATTGCCTCAGAAATGAGTGAAAAGCCTTCCGCACGGTCTAGAGAAAGCAACAGCTCTGTTCAACTACATGTTTGGGACTGTCATAAATAGGGAAAAATGAAGGCTTTTATTTCCCGGAAGAGAAATCTTTCAAAAGCTCTGCATGAGCCCTCATCTGGAGATTAGTTCAGCAAACTCTATGGAGTTTGCCTATATGGTACATAAGAAACTGTGGCTAGCTAGTAACACTTAATTCAACATTCCCCTATAGCATTTCTAAGAAGTTGGTTTGAATTGATTTTTTTAGCTGTAGCTGAGATGTTTGCACCCTGGGCAACACTGTGAGCAGCTGGATACAACATTCCCCTAGATCAGTTCTGCTTACGAGACGCTTTTTCGCGAGGTTTCTAGTATTGCCGCAAATATGTGTGAAAAGCCTTCCGCACGGTCTAGAGAAAGCAACAGCTCTGTCCAACTACATCTTTTGGGTGAGACTGTCATACATGGGGAAAAATGAAGGCTTTCATTTCCCGGAACAGAAAGCTTTCAAAAGCTATGCATCAGTCTTCATCTGGAGACAAGTTCAGCAAAGTGTTCGGAGTTTGCCCATATGCGACTTAACAAACTGTGGCTAGCTAGAAACAAGTCATTCAAGATTCCCCTACAGCACTTTTGATTAGGAGAGGAGTTGTCAAACTATTTCTTGCATTGCCTCGGAAAGGTGTGAAAAGCTTGCCAGACGCTACAGAAATCGTACCAACTCGGGTCAAGCCCATAATTTGTACGGCACCTTCACGCAGAGAGAAAAAGTAAACTTTTCATTCCCGCTGAGAGGAAAGTTGTCACAGGCACCATATGAGTCTTGAGTCGGAGCCTTTTTCGAGCGAAAAATATGGAATTTGGTCGAATGTGTATTAAAACACTGTATCTAGCTGCATATATTTAGTTCAACAGTCATTCTCCTATGTCTGTTTTGGTTACGATTCCGTTTTTCCTCCTACCAATCACATGAAGTACTTCAGAAATGTGTGAAAATCCTTCCCCCGGTTCTGGAGACCACAACAACGCATGTCAGCTAGGAGGTATGTGCGGAACTTGCTTGTAGAGAGCAAAATGCAGTCGTTCATTCCCACTGACAATGATCCCTCTTTTGAAAAGCGTTTTCAGAATGACCCTGTCGTGTTTATCACTGTGGTCTTTAGAAAATTGACTAGCTGGGTATAAAATTCCCCATATCAGTTTTGCATGCGAGACCCTTTTCCACACAGTGACGTCAAGTGGCTCAGAAATGCGTCAAAATCGTGCCCTCCGTTCCTCACACCGCAGCAAGTCAGTTTACATACAGAGCAGCTCGAGACATTGGTACAGGAACCACTCATTGTTTCAGGAGACGATTGTCTGAAGCTGTAGCCCTGTAGTCAATGTCTCTCATACAAGAAGTAAGATTGAATTGATTTTTAGCTGTAGCTGAGAGGTTTGCACCCTGGGCCATTCCAACACTGTGCTGCATTCCGCTAGATCAGTTCTGCTGACGAGACGCTTTCTCTGAAGGTTTCTGGTATTGCCTCAGAAATGAGTGAAAAGCCTTCCGCACGGTCTAGAGAAAGCAACAGCTCTGTTCAACTACATGTTTGGGACTGTCATAAATAGGGAAAAATGAAGGCTTTTATTTCCCGGAAGAGAAATCTTTCAAAAGCTCTGCATGAGCCCTCATCTGGAGATTAGTTCAGCAAACTCTATGGAGTTTGCCTATATGGTACATAAGAAACTGTGGCTAGCTAGTAACACTTAATTCAACATTCCCCTATAGCATTTCTAAGAAGTTGGTTTGAATTGATTTTTTTAGCTGTAGCTGAGATGTTTGCACCCTGGGCAACACTGGGCAACACTGTGAGCAGCTGGATACAACATTCCCCTAGATCAGTTCTGCTTACGAGACGCTTTTTCGCGAGGTTTCTAGTATTGCCGCAGATATGTGTGAAAAGCCTTCCGCACGGTGGAGAGAAAGCAACAGCTCTGTCCAACTACATCTTTTGGGTGAGACTCATACATGGGGAAAAATGAAGGCTTTCATTTCCCGGAACAGAAAGCTTTCAAAAGCTATGCATCAGTCTTCATCTGGAGACAAGTTCAGCAAAGTGCTCGGAGTTTGCCCATATGCGACTTAACAAACTGTGGCTAGCTAGAAACAAGTCATTCAAGATTCCCCTACAGCACTTTTGATTAGGAGAGGAGTTGTCAAACTATTTCTTGCATTACCTCGGAAAGGTGTGAAAAGCTTGCCAGACGCTACAGAAATCGTACCAACTCGGGTCAAGCCCATAATTTGTACGGCACCTTCACGCAGAGAGAAAAAGTAAACTTTTCATTCCCGCTGAGAGGAAAGTTGTCACAGGCACCATATGAGTCTTGAGTCGGAGCCTTTTTCGAGCGAAAAATATGGAATTTGGTCGAATGTGTATTAAAACACTGTATCTAGCTGCATATATTTAGTTCAACATTCATTCTCCTATGTCTGTTTTGGTTACGATTCCGTTTTTCCTCCTACCAATCACATGAAGTACTTCAGAAATGTGTGAAAATCCTTCCCTCGGTTCTGGAGACCACAACAACGCATGTCAGCTACGAGGTATGTGCGGAACTTGCTTGTAGAGAGCAAAATGCAGTCGTTCATTCCCACTGACAATGATCCCTCTTTTGAAAAGCGTTTTCAGAATGACCCTGTCGTGTTTATCACTGTGGTCTTTAGAAAACTGACTAGCTGGGTATAAAATTCCCCATATCAGTTTTGCTTGCGAGACCCTGTTCGACACAGTGTCTTCAACTGGCTCAGAAATGCGTCAAGATCCTGCCTTCCGTTCTACACACCGCAGCAAGTCAGTTTACATACAGATCAGCTCGAGACATTGGTACAGGAACCACTCATTGTTTCAGGAGACGATTTTCTGAAGCTGTAGCCCTGTAGTCAATGTCCCTCATACAAGAAGTAAGATTGAATTGATTTTTAGCTGTAGCTGAGAGGTTTGCACCCTGGGCCATTCCAACACTGTGCTGCATTCCGCTAGATCAGTTCTGCTGACGAGACGCTTTCTCTGAAGGTTTCTGGTATTGCCTCAGAAATGAGTGAAAAGCCTTCCGCACTGTCTAGAGAAAGCAACAGCTCTGTTCAACTACATGTTTGGGACTGTCATAAATAGGGAAAAATGAAGGCTTTTATTTCCCGGAAGAGAAATCTTTCAAAAGCTCTGCATGAGCCCTCATCTGGAGATTAGTTCAGCAAACTCTATGGAGTTTGCCTATATGGTACATAAGAAACTGTGGCTAGCTAGTAACACTTAATTCAACATTCCCCTATAGCATTTCTAAGAAGTTGGTTTGAATTGATTTTTTTAGCTGTAGCTGAGATGTTTGCACCCTGGGCAACACTGTGAGCAGCTGGATACAACATTCCCCTAGATCAGTTCTGCTTACGAGACGCTTTTTCGCGAGGTTTCTAGTATTGCCGCAAATATGTGTGAAAAGCCTTCCGCACGGTCTAGAGAAAGCAACAGCTCTGTCCAACTACATCTTTTGGGTGAGACTGTCATACATGGGGAAAACTGAAGGCTTTCATTTCCCGGAACAGAAAGCTTTCAAAAGCTATGCATCAGTCTTCATCTGGAGACAAGTTCAGCAAAGTGTTCGGAGTTTGCCCATATGCGACTTAACAAACTGTGGCTAGCTAGAAACAAGTCATTCAAGATTCCCCTACAGCACTTTTGATTAGGAGAGGAGTTGTCAAACTATTTCTTGCATTGCCTCGGAAAGGTGTGAAAAGCTTGCCAGACGCTACAGAAATCGCACCAACTCGGGTCAAGCCCATGATTTGTACGGCACCTTCACGCAGAGAGAAAAAGTAAACTTTTCATTCCCGCTGAGAGGAAAGTTGTCACAGGCACCATATGAGTCTTGAGTCGGAGCCTTTTTCGAGCGAAAAATATGGAATTTGGTCGAATGTGTATTAAAACACTGTATCTAGCTGCATATATTTAGTTCAACATTCATTCTCCTATGTCTGTTTTGGTTACGATTCCGTTTTTCCTCCTACCAATCACATGAAGTACTTCAGAAATGTGTGAAAATCCTTCCCTCGGTTCTGGAGACCACAACAACGCATGTCAGCTAGGAGGTATGTGCGGAACTTGCTTGTAGAGAGCAAAATGCAGTCGTTCATTCCCACTGACAATGATCCCCCTCTTTTGAAAAGCGTTTTCAGAATGACCCTGTCGTGTTTATCACTGTGGTCTTTAGAAAACTGATTAGCTGGGTATAAAATTCCCCATATCAGTTTTGCTTGCGAGACCCTGTTCGACACAGTGTCTTCAACTGGCTCAGAAATGCGTCAAGATCCTGCCTTCCGTTCTACACACCGCAGCAAGTCAGTTTACATACAGATCAGCTCGAGACATTGGTACAGGAACCACTCATTGTTTCAGGAGACGATTTTCTGAAGCTGTAGCCCTGTAGTCAATGTCCCTCATACAAGAAGTAAGATTGAATTGATTTTTAGCTGTAGCTGAGAGGTTTGCACCCTGGGCCATTCCAACACTGTGCTGCATTCCGCTAGATCAGTTCTGCTGACGAGACGCTTTCTCTGAAGGTTTCTGGTATTGCCTCAGAAATGAGTGAAAAGCCTTCCGCACGGTCTAGAGAAAGCAACAGCTCTGTTCAACTACATGTTTGGGACTGTCATAAATAGGGAAAAATGAAGGCTTTTATTTCCCGGAAGAGAAATCTTTCAAAAGCTCTGCATGAGCCCTCATCTGGAGATTAGTTCAGCAAACTCTATGGAGTTTGCCTATATGGTACATAAGAAACTGTGGCTAGCTAGTAACACTTAATTCAACATTCCCCTATAGCATTTCTAAGAAGTTGGTTTGAATTGATTTTTTTAGCTGTAGCTGAGATGTTTGCACCCTGGGCAACACTGTGAGCAGCTGGATACAACATTCCCCTAGATCAGTTCTGCTTACGAGACGCTTTTTCGCGAGGTTTCTAGTATTGCCGCAAATATGTGTGAAAAGCCTTCCGCACGGTCTAGAGAAAGCAACAGCTCTGTCCAACTACATCTTTTGGGTGAGACTGTCATACATGGGGAAAAATGAAGGCTTTCATTTCCCGGAACAGAAAGCTTTCAAAAGCTATGCATCAGTCTTCATCTGGAGACAAGTTCAGCAAAGTGTTCGGAGTTTGCCCATATGCGACTTAACAAACTGTGGCTAGCTAGAAACAAGTCATTCAAGATTCCCCTACAGCACTTTTGATTAGGAGAGGAGTTGTCAAACTATTTCTTGCATTGCCTCGGAAAGGTGTGAAAAGCTTGCCAGACGCTACAGAAATCGCACCAACTCGGGTCAAGCCCATGATTTGTACGGCACCTTCACGCAGAGAGAAAAAGTAAACTTTTCATTCCCGCTGAGAGGAAAGTTGTCACAGGCACCATATGAGTCTTGAGTCGGAGCCTTTTTCGAGCGAAAAATATGGAATTTGGTCGAATGTGTATTAAAACACTGTATCTAGCTGCATATATTTAGTTCAACATTCATTCTCCTATGTCTGTTTTGGTTACGATTCCGTTTTTCCTCCTACCAATCACATGAAGTACTTCAGAAATGTGTTAAAATCCTTCTCCCGGTTCTGGAGACCACAACAACGCATGTCAGCTACGAGGTATGTGCGGAACTTGCTTGTAGAGAGCAAAATGCAGTCGTTCATTCCCACTGACAATGATCCCCCTCTTTTGAAAAGCGTTTTCAGAATGACCCTGTCGTGTTTATCACTGTGGTCTTTAGAAAACTGACTAGCTGGGTATAAAATTCCCCATATCAGTTTTGCTTGCGAGACCCTGTTCGACACAGTGTCTTCAACTGGCTCAGAAATGCGTCAAGATCCTGCCTTCCGTTCTACACACCGCAGCAAGTCAGTTTACATACAGATCAGCTCGAGACATTGGTACAGGAACCACTCATTGTTTCAGGAGACGATTTTCTGAAGCTGTAGCCCTGTAGTCAATGTCCCTCATACAAGAAGTAAGATTGAATTGATTTTTAGCTGTAGCTGAGAGGTTTGCACCCTGGGCCATTCCAACACTGTGCTGCATTCCGCTAGATCAGTTCTGCTGACGAGACGCTTTCTCTGAAGGTTTCTGGTATTGCCTCAGAAATGAGTGAAAAGCCTTCCGCACGGTCTAGAGAAAGCAACAGCTCTGTTCAACTACATGTTTGGGACTGTCATAAATAGGGAAAAATGAAGGCTTTTATTTCCCGGAAGAGAAATCTTTCAAAAGCTCTGCATGAGCCCTCATCTGGAGATTAGTTCAGCAAACTCTATGGAGTTTGCCTATATGGTACATAAGAAACTGTGGCTAGCTAGTAACACTTAATTCAACATTCCCCTATAGCATTTCTAAGAAGTTGGTTTGAATTGATTTTTTTAGCTGTAGCTGAGATGTTTGCACCCTGGGCAACACTGTGAGCAGCTGGATACAACATTCCCCTAGATCAGTTCTGCTTACGAGACGCTTTTTCGCGAGGTTTCTAGTATTGCCGCAAATATGTGTGAAAAGCCTTCCGCACGGTCTAGAGAAAGCAACAGCTCTGTCCAACTACATCTTTTGGGTGAGACTGTCATACATGGGGAAAAATGAAGGCTTTCATTTCCCGGAACAGAAAGCTTTCAAAAGCTATGCATCAGTCTTCATCTGGAGACAAGTTCAGCAAAGTGTTCGGAGTTTGCCCATATGCGACTTAACAAACTGTGGCTAGCTAGAAACAAGTCATTCAAGATTCCCCTACAGCACTTTTGATTAGGAGAGGAGTTGTCAAACTATTTCTTGCATTGCCTCGGAAAGGTGTGAAAAGCTTGCCAGACGCTACAGAAATCGCACCAACTCGGGTCAAGCCCATGATTTGTACGGCACCTTCACGCAGAGAGAAAAAGTAAACTTTTCATTCCCGCTGAGAGGAAAGTTGTCACAGGCACCATATGAGTCTTGAGTCGGAGCCTTTTTCGAGCGAAAAATATGGAATTTGGTCGAATGTGTATTAAAACACTGTATCTAGCTGCATATATTTAGTTCAACATTCATTCTCCTATGTCTGTTTTGGTTACGATTCCGTTTTTCCTCCTACCAATCACATGAAGTACTTCAGAAATGTGTGAAAATCCTTCTCCCGGTTCTGGAGACCACAACAACGCATGTCAGCTACGAGGTATGTGCGGAACTTGCTTGTAGAGAGCAAAATGCAGTCGTTCATTCCCACTGACAATGATCCCCCTCTTTTGAAAAGCGTTTTCAGAATGACCCTGTCGTGTTTATCACTGTGGTCTTTAGAAAACTGACTAGCTGGGTATAAAATTCCCCATATCAGTTTTGCTTGCGAGACCCTGTTCGACACAGTGTCTTCAACTGGCTCAGAAATGCGTCAAGATCCTGCCTTCCGTTCTACACACTGCAGCAAGTCAGTTTACATACAGATCAGCTCGAGACATTGGTACAGGAACCACTCATTGTTTCAGGAGACGATTTTCTGAAGCTGTAGCCCTGTAGTCAATGTCCCTCATACAAGAAGTAAGATTGAATTGATTTTTAGCTGTAGCTGAGAGGTTTGCACCCTGGGCCATTCCAACACTGTGCTGCATTCCGCTAGATCAGTTCTGCTGACGAGACGCTTTCTCTGAAGGTTTCTGGTATTGCCTCAGAAATGAGTGAAAAGCCTTCCGCACGGTCTAGAGAAAGCAACAGCTCTGTTCAACTACATGTTTGGGACTGTCATAAATAGGGAAAAATGAAGGCTTTTATTTCCCGGAAGAGAAATCTTTCAAAAGCTCTGCATGAGCCCTCATCTGGAGATTAGTTCAGCAAACTCTATGGAGTTTGCCTATATGGTACATAAGAAACTGTGGCTAGCTAGTAACACTTAATTCAACATTCCCCTATAGCATTTCTAAGAAGTTGGTTTGAATTGATTTTTTTAGCTGTAGCTGAGATGTTTGCACCCTGGGCAACACTGTGAGCAGCTGGATACAACATTCCCCTAGATCAGTTCTGCTTACGAGACGCTTTTTCGCGAGGTTTCTAGTATTGCCGCAAATATGTGTGAAAAGCCTTCCGCACGGTCTAGAGAAAGCAACAGCTCTGTCCAACTACATCTTTTGGGTGAGACTGTCATACATGGGGAAAACTGAAGGCTTTCATTTCCCGGAACAGAAAGCTTTCAAAAGCTATGCATCAGTCTTCATCTGGAGACAAGTTCAGCAAAGTGTTCGGAGTTTGCCCATATGCGACTTAACAAACTGTGGCTAGCTAGAAACAAGTCATTCAAGATTCCCCTACAGCACTTTTGATTAGGAGAGGAGTTGTCAAACTATTTCTTGCATTGCCTCGGAAAGGTGTGAAAAGCTTGCCAGACGCTACAGAAATCGCACCAACTCGGGTCAAGCCCATGATTTGTACGGCACCTTCACGCAGAGAGAAAAAGTAAACTTTTCATTCCCGCTGAATATGAGTCTTGAGTCGGAGCCTTTTTCGAGCGAAAAATATGGAATTTGGTCGAATGTGTATTAAAACACTGTATCTAGCTGCATATATTTAGTTCAACAGTCATTCTCCTATGTCTGTTTTGGTTACGATTCCGTTTTTCCTCCTACCAATCACATGAAGTACTTCAGAAATGTGTGAAAATCCTTCTCCCGGTTCTGGAGACCACAACAACGCATGTCAGCTAGGAGGTATGTGCGGAACTTGCTTGTAGAGAGCAAAATGCAGTCGTTCATTCCCACTGACAATGATCCCTCTTTTGAAAAGCGTTTTCAGAATGACCCTGTCGTGTTTATCACTGTGGTCTTTAGAAAACTGACTAGCTGGGTATAAAATTCCCCATATCAGTTTTGCTTGCGAGACCCTGTTCGACACAGTGTCTTCAACTGGCTCAGAAATGCGTCAAGATCCTGCCTTCCGTTCTACACACCGCAGCAAGTCAGTTTACATACAGATCAGCTCGAGACATTGGTACAGGAACCACTCATTGTTTCAGGAGACGATTTTCTGAAGCTGTAGCCCTGTAGTCAATGTCCCTCATACAAGAAGTAAGATTGAATTGATTTTTAGCTGTAGCTGAGAGGTTTGCACCCTGGGCCATTCCAACACTGTGCTGCATTCCGCTAGATCAGTTCTGCTGACGAGACGCTTTCTCTGAAGGTTTCTGGTATTGCCTCAGAAATGAGTGAAAAGCCTTCCGCACGGTCTAGAGAAAGCAACAGCTCTGTTCAACTACATGTTTGGGACTGTCATAAATAGGGAAAAATGAAGGCTTTTATTTCCCGGAAGAGAAATCTTTCAAAAGCTCTGCATGAGCCCTCATCTGGAGATTAGTTCAGCAAACTCTATGGAGTTTGCCTATATGGTACATAAGAAACTGTGGCTAGCTAGTAACACTTAATTCAACATTCCCCTATAGCATTTCTAAGAAGTTGGTTTGAATTGATTTTTTTAGCTGTAGCTGAGATGTTTGCACCCTGGGCAACACTGTGAGCAGCTGGATACAACATTCCCCTAGATCAGTTCTGCTTACGAGACGCTTTTTCGCGAGGTTTCTAGTATTGCCGCAAATATGTGTGAAAAGCCTTCCGCACGGTCTAGAGAAAGCAACAGCTCTGTCCAACTACATCTTTTGGGTGAGACTGTCATACATGGGGAAAAATGAAGGCTTTCATTTCCCGGAACAGAAAGCTTTCAAAAGCTATGCATCAGTCTTCATCTGGAGACAAGTTCAGCAAAGTGTTCGGAGTTTGCCCATATGCGACTTAACAAACTGTGGCTAGCTAGAAACAAGTCATTCAAGATTCCCCTACAGCACTTTTGATTAGGAGAGGAGTTGTCAAACTATTTCTTGCATTACCTCGGAAAGGTGTGAAAAGCTTGCCAGACGCTACAGAAATCGTACCAACTCGGGTCAAGCCCATAATTTGTACGGCACCTTCACGCAGAGAGAAAAAGTAAACTTTTCATTCCCGCTGAATATGAGTCTTGAGTCGGAGCCTTTTTCGAGCGAAAAATATGGAATTTGGTCGAATGTGTATTAAAACACTGTATCTAGCTGCATATATTTAGTTCAACATTCATTCTCTTTTGGTTACGATTCCGTTTTTCCTCCTACCAATCACATGAAGTACTTCAGAAATGTGTGAAAATCCTTCCCTCGGTTCTGGAGACCACAACAACGCATGTCAGCTACGAGGTATGTGCGGAACTTGCTTGTAGAGAGCAAAATGCAGTCGTTCATTCCCACTGACAATGATCCCTCTTTTGAAAAGCGTTTTCAGAATGACCCTGTCGTGTTTATCACTGTGGTCTTTAGAAAATTGACTAGCTGGGTATAAAATTCCCCATATCAGTTTTGCATGCGAGACCCTTTTCCACACAGTGACTTCAAGTGGCTCAGAAATGCGTCAAAATCGTGCCCTCCGTTCCTCACACCGCAGCAAGTCAGTTTACATACAGATCAGCTCGAGACATTGGTACAGGAACCACTCATTATTCAGGAGACGATTGTCTGAAGCTGTAGCCCTGTAGTCAATGTCCCTCATACAAGAAGTAAGATTGAATTGATTTTTAGCTGTAGCTGAGAGGTTTGCACCCTGGGCCATTCCAACACTGTGCTGCATTCCGCTAGATCAGTTCAGCTGACGAGACGCTTTCTCTGAAGGTTTCTGGTATTGCCTCAGAAATGAGTGAAAAGCCTTCCGCACGGTCTAGAGAAAGCAACAGCTCTGTTCAACTACATCTTTGGGACTGTCATAAATAGGGAAAAATGAAGGCTTTTATTTCCCGGAAGAGAAATCTTTCAAAAGCTCTGCATGAGCCCTCATCTGGAGATTAGTTCAGCAAACTCTATGGAGTTTGCCTATATGGTACATAAGAAACTGTGGCTAGCTAGTAACACTTAATTCAACATTCCCCTATAGCATTTCTAAGAAGTTGGTTTGAATTGATTTTTTTAGCTGTAGCTGAGATGTTTGCACCCTGGGCAACACTGTGAGCAGCTGGATACAACATTCCCCTAGATCAGTTCTGCTTACGAGACGCTTTTTCGCGAGGTTTCTAGTATTGCCGCAAATATGTGTGAAAAGCCTTCCGCACGGTCTAGAGAAAGCAACAGCTCTGTCCAACTACATCTTTTGGGTGAGACTGTCATACATGGGGAAAAATGAAGGCTTTCATTTCCCGGAACAGAAAGCTTTCAAAAGCTATGCATCAGTCTTCATCTGGAGACAAGTTCAGCAAAGTGTTCGGAGTTTGCCCATATGCGACTTAACAAACTGTGGCTAGCTAGAAACAAGTCATTCAAGATTCCCCTACCGCACTTTTGATTAGGAGAGGAGTTGTCAAACTATTTCTTGCATTGCCTCGGAAAGGTGTGAAAAGCTTGCCAGACGCTACAGAAATCGCACCAACTGGGGTCAAGCCCATGATTTGTACGGCACCTTCACGCAGAGAGAAAAAGTAAACTTTTCATTCCCGCTGAGAGGAAAGTTGTCACAGGCACCATATGAGTCTTGAGTCGGAGCCTTTTTCGAGCGAAAAATATGGAATTTGGTCGAATGTGTATTAAAACACTGTATCTAGCTGCATATATTTAGTTCAACATTCATTCTCCTATGTCTGTTTTGGTTACGATTCCGTTTTTCCTCCTACCAATCACATGAAGTACTTCAGAAATGTGTGAAAATCCTTCTCCCGGTTCTGGAGACCACAACAACGCATGTCAGCTACGAGGTATGTGCGGAACTTGCTTGTAGAGAGCAAAATGCAGTCGTTCATTCCCACTGACAATGATCCCCCTCTTTTGAAAAGCGTTTTCAGAATGACCCTGTCGTGTTTATCACTGTGGTCTTTAGAAAACTGACTAGCTGGGTATAAAATTCCCCATATCAGTTTTGCTTGCGAGACCCTGTTCGACACAGTGTCTTCAACTGGCTCAGAAATGCGTCAAGATCCTGCCTTCCGTTCTACACACCGCAGCAAGTCAGTTTACATACAGATCAGCTCGAGACATTGGTACAGGAACCACTCATTGTTTCAGGAGACGATTTTCTGAAGCTGTAGCCCTGTAGTCAATGTCCCTCATACAAGAAGTAAGATTGAATTGATTTTTAGCTGTAGCTGAGAGGTTTGCACCCTGGGCCATTCCAACACTGTGCTGCATTCCGCTAGATCAGTTCTGCTGACGAGACGCTTTCTCTGAAGGTTTCTGGTATTGCCTCAGAAATGAGTGAAAAGCCTTCCGCACGGTCTAGAGAAAGCAACAGCTCTGTTCAACTACATGTTTGGGACTGTCATAAATAGGGAAAAATGAAGGCTTTTATTTCCCGGAAGAGAAATCTTTCAAAAGCTCTGCATGAGCCCTCATCTGGAGATTAGTTCAGCAAACTCTATGGAGTTTGCCTATATGGTACATAAGAAACTGTGGCTAGCTAGTAACACTTAATTCAACATTCCCCTATAGCATTTCTAAGAAGTTGGTTTGAATTGATTTTTTTAGCTGTAGCTGAGATGTTTGCACCCTGGGCAACACTGTGAGCAGCTGGATACAACATTCCCCTAGATCAGTTCTGCTTACGAGACGCTTTTTCGCGAGGTTTCTAGTATTGCCGCAGATATGTGTGAAAAGCCTTCCGCACGGTCTAGAGAAAGCAACAGCTCTGTCCAACTACATCTTTTGGGTGAGACTGTCATACATGGGGAAAAATGAAGGCTTTCATTTCCCGGAACAGAAAGCTTTCAAAAGCTATGCATCAGTCTTCATCTGGAGACAAGTTCAGCAAAGTGTTCGGAGTTTGCCCATATGCGACTTAACAAACTGTGGCTAGCTAGAAACAAGTCATTCAAGATTCCCCTACAGCACTTTTGATTAGGAGAGGAGTTGTCAAACTATTTCTTGCATTGCCTCGGAAAGGTGTGAAAAGCTTGCCAGACGCTACAGAAATCGCACCAACTGGGGTCAAGCCCATGATTTGTACGGCACCTTCACGCAGAGAGAAAAAGTAAACTTTTCATTCCCGCTGAGAGGAAAGTTGTCACAGGCACCATATGAGTCTTGAGTCGGAGCCTTTTTCGAGCGAAAAATATGGAATTTGGTCGAATGTGTATTAAAACACTGTATCTAGCTGCATATATTTAGTTCAACATTCATTCTCCTATGTCTGTTTTGGTTACGATTCCGTTTTTCCTCCTACCAATCACATGAAGTACTTCAGAAATGTGTGAAAAGCCTTCTCCCGGTTCTGGAGACCACAACAACGCATGTCAGCTAGGAGGTATGTGCGGAACTTGCTTGTAGAGAGCAAAATGCAGTCGTTCATTCCCACTGACAATGATCCCCCTCTTTTGAAAAGCGTTTTCAGAATGACCCTGTCGTGTTTATCACTGTGGTCTTTAGAAAACTGACTAGCTGGGTATAAAATTCCCCATATCAGTTTTGCTTGCGAGACCCTGTTCGACACAGTGTCTTCAACTGGCTCAGAAATGCGTCAAGATCCTGCCTTCCGTTCTACACACCGCAGCAAGTCAGTTTACATACAGATCAGCTCGAGACATTGGTACAGGAACCACTCATTGTTTCAGGAGACGATTTTCTGAAGCTGTAGCCCTGTAGTCAATGTCCCTCATACAAGAAGTAAGATTGAATTGATTTTTAGCTGTAGCTGAGAGGTTTGCACCCTGGGCCATTCCAACACTGTGCTGCATTCCGCTAGATCAGTTCTGCTGACGAGACGCTTTCTCTGAAGGTTTCTGGTATTGCCTCAGAAATGAGTGAAAAGCCTTCCGCACGGTCTAGAGAAAGCAACAGCTCTGTTCAACTACATGTTTGGGACTGTCATAAATAGGGAAAAATGAAGGCTTTTATTTCCCGGAAGAGAAATCTTTCAAAAGCTCTGCATGAGCCCTCATCTGGAGATTAGTTCAGCAAACTCTATGGAGTTTGCCTATATGGTACATAAGAAACTGTGGCTAGCTAGTAACACTTAATTCAACATTCCCCTATAGCATTTCTAAGAAGTTGGTTTGAATTGATTTTTTTAGCTGTAGCTGAGATGTTTGCACCCTGGGCAACACTGTGAGCAGCTGGATACAACATTCCCCTAGATCAGTTCTGCTTACGAGACGCTTTTTCGCGAGGTTTCTAGTATTGCCGCAAATATGTGTGAAAAGCCTTCCGCACGGTCTAGAGAAAGCAACAGCTCTGTCCAACTACATCTTTTGGGTGAGACTGTCATACATGGGGAAAAATGAAGGCTTTCATTTCCCGGAACAGAAAGCTTTCAAAAGCTATGCATCAGTCTTCATCTGGAGACAAGTTCAGCAAAGTGTTCGGAGTTTGCCCATATGCGACTTAACAAACTGTGGCTAGCTAGAAACAAGTCATTCAAGATTCCCCTACCGCACTTTTGATTAGGAGAGGAGTTGTCAAACTATTTCTTGCATTGCCTCGGAAAGGTGTGAAAAGCTTGCCAGACGCTACAGAAATCGCACCAACTCGGGTCAAGCCCATGATTTGTACGGCACCTTCACGCAGAGAGAAAAAGTAAACTTTTCATTCCCGCTGAGAGGAAAGTTGTCACAGGCACCATATGAGTCTTGAGTCGGAGCCTTTTTCGAGCGAAAAATATGGAATTTGGTCGAATGTGTATTAAAACACTGTATCTAGCTGCATATATTTAGTTCAACATTCATTCTCCTATGTCTGTTTTGGTTACGATTCCGTTTTTCCTCCTACCAATCACATGAAGTACTTCAGAAATGTGTGAAAATCCTTCCCTCGGTTCTGGAGACCACAACAACGCATGTCAGCTACGAGGTATGTGCGGAACTTGCTTGTAGAGAGCAAAATGCAGTCGTTCATTCCCACTGACAATGATCCCCCTCTTTTGAAAAGCGTTTTCAGAATGACCCTGTCGTGTTTATCACTGTGGTCTTTAGAAAACTGACTAGCTGGGTATAAAATTCCCCATATCAGTTTTGCTTGCGAGACCCTGTTCGACACAGTGTCTTCAACTGGCTCAGAAATGCGTCAAGATCCTGCCTTCCGTTCTACACACCGCAGCAAGTCAGTTTACACACAGATCAGCTCGAGACATTGGTACAGGAACCACTCATTGTTTCAGGAGACGATTTTCTGAAGCTGTAGCCCTGTAGTCAATGTCCCTCATACAAGAAGTAAGATTGAATTGATTTTTAGCTGTAGCTGAGAGGTTTGCACCCTGGGCCATTCCAACACTGTGCTGCATTCCGCTAGATCAGTTCTGCTGACGAGACGCTTTCTCTGAAGGTTTCTGGTATTGCCTCAGAAATGAGTGAAAAGCCTTCCGCACGGTCTAGCGAAAGCAACAGCTCTGTTCAACTACATGTTTGGGACTGTCATAAATAGGGAAAAATGAAGGCTTTTATTTCCCGGAAGAGAAATCTTTCAAAAGCTCTGCATGAGCCCTCATCTGGAGATTAGTTCAGCAAACTCTATGGAGTTTGCCTATATGGTACATAAGAAACTGTGGCTAGCTAGTAACACTTAATTCAACATTCCCCTATAGCATTTCTAAGAAGTTGGTTTGAATTGATTTTTTTAGCTGTAGCTGAGATGTTTGCACCCTGGGCAACACTGTGAGCAGCTGGATACAACATTCCCCTAGATCAGTTCTGCTTACGAGACGCTTTTTCGCGAGGTTTCTAGTATTGCCGCAGATATGTGTGAAAAGCCTTCCGCACGGTCTAGAGAAAGCAACAGCTCTGTCCAACTACATCTTTTGGGTGAGACTGTCATACATGGGGAAAAATGAAGGCTTTCATTTCCCGGAACAGAAAGCTTTCAAAAGCTATGCATCAGTCTTCATCTGGAGACAAGTTCAGCAAAGTGTTCGGAGTTTGCCCATATGCGACTTAACAAACTGTGGCTAGCTAGAAACAAGTCATTCAAGATTCCCCTACAGCACTTTTGATTAGGAGAGGAGTTGTCAAACTATTTCTTGCATTGCCTCGGAAAGGTGTGAAAAGCTTGCCAGACGCTACAGAAATCGCACCAACTCGGGTCAAGCCCATGATTTGTACGGCACCTTCACGCAGAGAGAAAAAGTAAACTTTTCATTCCCGCTGAGAGGAAAGTTGTCACAGGCACCATATGAGTCTTGAGTCGGAGCCTTTTTCGAGCGAAAAATATGGAATTTGGTCGAATGTGTATTAAAACACTGTATCTAGCTGCATATATTTAGTTCAACATTCATTCTCCTATGTCTGTTTTGGTTACGATTCCGTTTTTCCTCCTACCAATCACATGAAGTACTTCAGAAATGTGTGAAAAGCCTTCTCCCGGTTCTGGAGACCACAACAACGCATGTCAGCTAGGAGGTATGTGCGGAACTTGCTTGTAGAGAGCAAAATGCAGTCGTTCATTCCCACTGACAATGATCCCCCTCTTTTGAAAAGCGTTTTCAGAATGACCCTGTCGTGTTTATCACTGTGGTCTTTAGAAAACTGACTAGCTGGGTATAAAATTCCCCATATCAGTTTTGCTTGCGAGACCCTGTTCGACACAGTGTCTTCAACTGGCTCAGAAATGCGTCAAGATCCTGCCTTCCGTTCTACACACCGCAGCAAGTCAGTTTACATACAGATCAGCTCGAGACATTGGTACAGGAACCACTCATTGTTTCAGGAGACGATTTTCTGAAGCTGTAGCCCTGTAGTCAATGTCCCTCATACAAGAAGTAAGATTGAATTGATTTTTAGCTGTAGCTGAGAGGTTTGCACCCTGGGCCATTCCAACACTGTGCTGCATTCCGCTAGATCAGTTCTGCTGACGAGACGCTTTCTCTGAAGGTTTCTGGTATTGCCTCAGAAATGAGTGAAAAGCCTTCCGCACGGTCTAGCGAAAGCAACAGCTCTGTTCAACTACATGTTTGGGACTGTCATAAATAGGGAAAAATGAAGGCTTTTATTTCCCGGAAGAGAAATCTTTCAAAAGCTCTGCATGAGCCCTCATCTGGAGATTAGTTCAGCAAACTCTATGGAGTTTGCCTATATGGTACATAAGAAACTGTGGCTAGCTAGTAACACTTAATTCAACATTCCCCTATAGCATTTCTAAGAAGTTGGTTTGAATTGTTTTTTTTAGCTGTAGCTGAGATGTTTGCACCCTGGGCAACACTGTGAGCAGCTGGATACAACATTCCCCTAGATCAGTTCTGCTTACGAGACGCTTTTTCGCGAGGTTTCTAGTATTGCCGCAGATATGTGTGAAAAGCCTTCCGCACGGTCTAGAGAAAGCAACAGCTCTGTCCAACTACATCTTTTGGGTGAGACTGTCATACATGGGGAAAAATGAAGGCTTTCATTTCCCGGAACAGAAAGCTTTCAAAAGCTATGCATCAGTCTTCATCTGGAGACAAGTTCAGCAAAGTGTTCGGAGTTTGCCCATATGCGACTTAACAAACTGTGGCTAGCTAGAAACAAGTCATTCAAGATTCCCCTACAGCACTTTTGATTAGGAGAGGAGTTGTCAAACTATTTCTTGCATTGCCTCGGAAAGGTGTGAAAAGCTTGCCAGACGCTACAGAAATCGCACCAACTCGGGTCAAGCCCATGATTTGTACGGCACCTTCACGCAGAGAGAAAAAGTAAACTTTTCATTCCCGCTGAGAGGAAAGTTGTCACAGGCACCATATGAGTCTTGAGTCGGAGCCTTTTTCGAGCGAAAAATATGGAATTTGGTCGAATGTGTATTAAAACACTGTATCTAGCTGCATATATTTAGTTCAACATTCATTCTCCTATGTCTGTTTTGGTTACGATTCCGTTTTTCCTCCTACCAATCACATGAAGTACTTCAGAAATGTGTGAAAAGCCTTCTCCCGGTTCTGGAGACCACAACAACGCATGTCAGCTAGGAGGTATGTGCGGAACTTGCTTGTAGAGAGCAAAATGCAGTCGTTCATTCCCACTGACAATGATCCCCCTCTTTTGAAAAGCGTTTTCAGAATGACCCTGTCGTGTTTATCACTGTGGTCTTTAGAAAACTGACTAGCTGGGTATAAAATTCCCCATATCAGTTTTGCTTGCGAGACCCTGTTCGACACAGTGTCTTCAACTGGCTCAGAAATGCGTCAAGATCCTGCCTTCCGTTCTACACACCGCAGCAAGTCAGTTTACATACAGATCAGCTCGAGACATTGGTACAGGAACCACTCATTGTTTCAGGAGACGATTTTCTGAAGCTGTAGCCCTGTAGTCAATGTCCCTCATACAAGAAGTAAGATTGAATTGATTTTTAGCTGTAGCTGAGAGGTTTGCACCCTGGGCCATTCCAACACTGTGCTGCATTCCGCTAGATCAGTTCTGCTGACGAGACGCTTTCTCTGAAGGTTTCTGGTATTGCCTCAGAAATGAGTGAAAAGCCTTCCGCACGGTCTAGCGAAAGCAACAGCTCTGTTCAACTACATGTTTGGGACTGTCATAAATAGGGAAAAATGAAGGCTTTTATTTCCCGGAAGAGAAATCTTTCAAAAGCTCTGCATGAGCCCTCATCTGGAGATTAGTTCAGCAAACTCTATGGAGTTTGCCTATATGGTACATAAGAAACTGTGGCTAGCTAGTAACACTTAATTCAACATTCCCCTATAGCATTTCTAAGAAGTTGGTTTGAATTGATTTTTTTAGCTGTAGCTGAGATGTTTGCACCCTGGGCAACACTGTGAGCAGCTGGATACAACATTCCCCTAGATCAGTTCTGCTTACGAGACGCTTTTTCGCGAGGTTTCTAGTATTGCCGCAGATATGTGTGAAAAGCCTTCCGCACGGTCTAGAGAAAGCAACAGCTCTGTCCAACTACATCTTTTGGGTGAGACTGTCATACATGGGGAAAAATGAAGGCTTTCATTTCCCGGAACAGAAAGCTTTCAAAAGCTATGCATCAGTCTTCATCTGGAGACAAGTTCAGCAAAGTGTTCGGAGTTTGCCCATATGCGACTTAACAAACTGTGGCTAGCTAGAAACAAGTCATTCAAGATTCCCCTACAGCACTTTTGATTAGGAGAGGAGTTGTCAAACTATTTCTTGCATTGCCTCGGAAAGGTGTGAAAAGCTTGCCAGACGCTACAGAAATCGCACCAACTCGGGTCAAGCCCATGATTTGTACGGCACCTTCACGCAGAGAGAAAAAGTAAACTTTTCATTCCCGCTGAGAGGAAAGTTGTCACAGGCACCATATGAGTCTTGAGTCGGAGCCTTTTTCGAGCGAAAAATATGGAATTTGGTCGAATGTGTATTAAAACACTGTATCTAGCTGCATATATTTAGTTCAACATTCATTCTCCTATGTCTGTTTTGGTTACGATTCCGTTTTTCCTCCTACCAATCACATGAAGTACTTCAGAAATGTGTGAAAATCCTTCCCTCGGTTCTGGAGACCACAACAACGCATGTCAGCTACGAGGTATGTGCGGAACTTGCTTGTAGAGAGCAAAATGCAGTCGTTCATTCCCACTGACAATGATCCCCCTCTTTTGAAAAGCGTTTTCAGAATGACCCTGTCGTGTTTATCACTGTGGTCTTTAGAAAACTGACTAGCTGGGTATAAAATTCCCCATATCAGTTTTGCTTGCGAGACCCTGTTCGACACAGTGTCTTCAACTGGCTCAGAAATGCGTCAAGATCCTGCCTTCCGTTCTACACACCGCAGCAAGTCAGTTTACATACAGATCAGCTCGAGACATTGGTACAGGAACCACTCATTGTTTCAGGAGACGATTTTCTGAAGCTGTAGCCCTGTAGTCAATGTCCCTCATACAAGAAGTAAGATTGAATTGATTTTTAGCTGTAGCTGAGAGGTTTGCACCCTGGGCCATTCCAACACTGTGCTGCATTCCGCTAGATCAGTTCTGCTGACGAGACGCTTTCTCTGAAGGTTTCTGGTATTGCCTCAGAAATGTGTGAAAAGCCTTCCGCAGGGTCTAGAGAAAGCATCAGCTCTGTTCAAATACATCTTTTGGGTGGGACTGTCATACATGGGGAAAAAATGAAATCTTTCATTTTCCCGCCACAGAAAGCTTTCAAAAAGCTCTGCATGAGTCCTCATCTGGAGACAAGTTCAGCAAACTGTAAGGAGATTGCCCATATGCGACTTAACCACTTGTGGCTAGCTAGAAACACTTCATTCAAGAGTCCCCTACAGCACTTTTGATTAGGAGAGGATTTGTCAAACTATTTCTTCAATTGCCTCGGAAAGGTGTGAACAGCTTGGCAGACGCTACAGAAATCGCAACAGCTCGGGTCAAACCCATGATTTGTACGGCACCTTCACGCAAAGAGAAAAAGTAAAGTTTTCATGCTCGCTGAGTGAAAAATTGTCACAGGCACTATATGAGTCTTGAGTCGGAGCCTTTTTCGAGCGAAAAGTATGGAATTTAGTCGAATGTGCATTAAAAAACTGTACCTAGCTGCATACATTTAGGTCAACATTCCCCTATGTCTGTTTTGGTTACGATTCCGTTTTTCCTCCCCCCAATCACTTGAAGTACCTCAGAAATGTGTGAAAAGCCTTCCCCCGGTTCTGGAGACCACAACAACGCATGTCAGCAACGAGGTATGTGCGGAACTTGCTTGCCCAGAGCAAAATGCAGTCATTCATTCCTACTGACAAGTTGACTTTCACAAGCTCGTGCTCCATTTTGCTGCATGATCCCTCTTTTGAAAAGCGTTTTCACCATGACCTGTCGTGTTTATCACTGTGGTCTTTAAAAAAACTGACTACGTGCGTATAACATTCCCCATATCAGTTTTCCTTGCAAGACACTTTTCCACACAGTGTCCTCAACTTGCTCAGAAACGTCATTTTCGGCTTCAAAAGACGATTTCACCCAGGGGGGGTTTCCCTGCTCCAGATGTAGATTTTTGGCCGCCGCAGACCCGGGGGATGTTTTCAGGCTCCAGACGTGGATTACTGGCTCTGCATCCCGGGTCGCCGTTTCGGCTTCAAAAGTCGATTTAGGCTATCGCAGCCCAGGGGCAAGTTTTCGGGTTCAGGATGTGGATTTTAGCCATCGCACCATGGGTCTCCTATTTCGGCTTTAAAAGTCGATTTCGGCCATCTCTGTCTGAGACGGGCTTTTTCGGTGTCCAGACGTGGATTTATGGCTTTGCAGCCGAGTGGCTGTTTTTGGCTTCTAAAGTTGATTTCGACCACCGCGGCCTCGGGCGGGGGGTTTCGGGCTTCGGAGATGGATTTCTCACTCCGCTGCCCGAGTCACCGTTTTCGACGTCAAAAGTCGATTTCGGCCATTGCGGTCCAAGGGGGGCGTTTTCTGCCTCAGGACGTGGATTTCTGGCTCCGCAGCCCGGGTCGCCGTTTTCGGCTTCAAAAGTCGATTTTGGCCATCAAGGCCCGAGGCGGGATTTTTCTGGCTCCAGACATGGATTTCTGGCTCCGCATCCCGGGTTGCCTTTTTCGGCTTCAAAATCGATTTCGAATATCGCGGCCTGAAGGGGGCTTTTTCAGGCTCCAGACGTGGATTTTGCCCTCGCAGCTCGGGTCAACGTTTTCGGCTTCAAAAGTCGATTTTGGCCATGGCGGCCCAGGGCGGGAGTGTTCGGGCTACAGTCGTGGATTTTGAACTCCGCAGCCCGGGTCGCCGTTTTCAGCATCAAAAATCGATTTTGGCCATCGTAGCCCGGGGGGCCGTTTTCGGGCTCCTGACCTGGATATCCGCCTCTTCAGTCCGAGTTGCCATTTTCGGCTTCAAAAGTCGATTTCCACCACCGCGGCAACGGGAGGAGTTTTCATGCTGTGGACAAGGATTTTGGCCTCCATAGCCCGTGTCTCTGTTTTCGGCTCTAAAAGTCGATTTTGGCCATCGCGGCCCGAGGGGAGCTTTTTCGGGCTCCAGATATGCATTTTGGCGTCCGCAGCCCGGATCGCCGTTTTCGGCTTCAAAAGTCTGTTCTGGCCATCGTGGCCCAAAGATGGCATTTTTGGGCTCCGGACGTGGATTTCCGGCTCTGAAGTCCGAGTCGCCGTTTTCGGCTTCAAAAGTCGATTTTGGCCATCAAGGCCCGGGGGGGGGGGGAGTTTTCGGGCTCCAGACGTTGATTTCTGGTTCCGCAGCCCGGGTCGCCGTTTTCGGCTCTAAAAGTCGATTTTGGCCATCGCGGCCCGAGGGGAGCTTTTTCGGGCTCCAGATATGCATTTTGGCGTCCGCAGCCCGGATCGCCGTTTTCGGCTTCAAAAGTCGATTTCAAATATCGTGGCCTGAGGGGAGCTTTTTCGGGCTCCAGACGTGCATTTCTGGCTCCGCAGCCCGGGTCGCCGTATTCGTCTTCAAAAGTCAATTTCCGCCATCACAGCCCGAGCAGGGCTTTTTCGGGGTCCAGATGTGGATTTCTGGCTTTGCAGCCCGGGTCGCCGTTTTCGGCTTCAAAAGTCGATTTCGAATATCGTGGCCTGAGGGGAGCTTTTTCAGGCTCCAGACGTGGATTTTGGCCTCCACAAGCTCGGTCGCCGTTTTCGGATTCAAATGTCAATTTCGGCCATCGCGGCCCTAGGGGGCTTTTTCGGGCTCTAGACGTGGATTTCTGGCTCCGCAGCCCGGGTCGCCGTATTCGGCTTCAAAAATCAATTTCGGCAATCGCAGCCCGAGCAGGGCTTTTTCGGGGTCCAGACGTGGATTTCTGGCTTTGCAGCCCGGATCACCGGTTTCGGCTTTAAAAGTCGATTTTGGCCATCGCAGCCCGGGGGGGTGTTCGGGCTACAGTCATGGATTTTGACCTCTGCAGCCCGGGTCGCCGTTTTCAGCATCAAATGTTGATTTTGGCCATCGTGGCCCCGGGGACCGGTTTCGGGCTCCGGACCTGGATTTCCGCCTCCGCAGTCCAGGTTGCAGTTTTCGGCTTCAAAATTCGATTTAGGCCCAGAAGCAAGTTTTCGGGGGCAGGACGTGGATTTTGGCCTACGCAGCCTGAGTCACCGTTTCCGGCTTCAAAAGTTGATTTCGGCCATCGAGGCCCGAGTGGGGCGTTTTTCGGCTTCAGACGTGGATTTTTGGCTCCACAGCCGGGTCACCGTTTTAGGCTTCAAAAGTCGATTTCGGCCACAGTGCCCCCCAAAGGTAGTTTTCAGGCTGCGGACAAGGATATTGGCACCTGCAGCCCGAGTCACCGTTTTCGGCTTCAAAAGTCGATTTCGTCCATCGCGGCCCGAGGGGGGCTTTTTCGGGCTCCGGACGTGGATTTTGGCCTCCGCAACCTGGGTCGCCATTTTTGGATTCAAATGTCGATTTTGGCCGTCGCGGTCCCGGGGGGAGTTTTCGGGCTCCAGACGTGGATTTTTGACTCTGCAGCCTGGGTCGCCGTTTTCGGCTTCAAAACTCAATTTCGGCCATCGCAGCCCGAGCGGGGCATTTTCTAGCTCTGTACGTGGATTTTTGGCTCCGCAGCCGCGTCAACGTTTTCGGCTTCAAAACTCGATTTTGACCACAGTGGACCCAAAGGGAGTTTTCAGGCTGCGGACAAGGATTTTGGCATCCGCAGCCCAGATCGCCATTTTAGGCTTCAAAAGTCGATTTCATCCATCGCGGCCCGGAGGGAGTTTTCGTGCTCCAGATGTAGATTTTGGCCTACGCAACCTGTTTCGGCTTCAAAAGTCGATTTCGGCTATCGCTGCCCGAGCGGACTTTGGCCTCCGCAGCCCGGAGCGGCATTTTCGGCTTCATAAGTGCATTTTGGCCATCGCAGCCCGAGGGGGACTTCTTTGGGCTCCAGACGTGGATTTTGGCCTCTGCAGACCAGGATGCCGTTTTCGGTTTCATACGTTGATTTCGGCCGTCACGGACGGGGGGGCCTTTTCGGGCTGCGGATGTGGCTTTCCGCCTCCACAGCCCGGTTCACAGTTTTCGGCTTCAAAAGTCGATTTCGGCCATTGCGGTCCAAGGGGGGGCGTTTTCTGGCTCAGGACGTGGATTTCTGGCTCCGCAGAGCAGGTCGCCGTTTTCGGCTTCAAAAGTCTGTTCTGGCCATCGTGGCCCAAAGATGGCATTTTTGGGCTCCGGACGTGGATTTCCGGCTCTGAAGTCCGAGTCGCCGTTTTCGGCTTCAAAAGTCGATTTTGGCCATCAAGGCCCGGGGGGGGGGGAGTTTTGGGGCTCCAGACGTTGATTTCTGGTTCCGCAGCCCGGGTTGCCTTTTTCGGCTTCAAAATCGATTTCGAATATCGCGGCCTGAAGGGGGCTTTTTCAGGCTCCAGACGTGGATTTTGCCCTCGCAGCTCGGGTCAACGTTTTCGGCTTCAAAAGTCGATTTTGGCCATGGCGGCCCAGGGCGGGAGTGTTCGGGCTACAGTCGTGGATTTTGAACTCCGCAGCCCGGGTCGCCGTTTTCAGCATCAAAAATCGATTTTGGCCATCGTAGCCCGGGGGGCCGTTTTCGGGCTCCTGACCTGGATATCCGCCTCTTCAGTCCGAGTTGCCATTTTCGGCTTCAAAAGTCGATTTCCACCACCGCGGCAACGGGAGGAGTTTTCATGCTGTGGACAAGGATTTTGGCCTCCATAGCCCGTGTCTCTGTTTTCGGCTCTAAAAGTCGATTTTGGCCATCGCGGCCCGAGGGGAGCTTTTTCGGGCTCCAGATATGCATTTTGGCGTCCGCAGCCCGGATCGCCGTTTTCGGCTTCAAAAGTCTGTTCTGGCCATCGTGGCCCAAAGATGGCATTTTTGGGCTCCGGACGTGGATTTCCGGCTCTGAAGTCCGAGTCGCCGTTTTCGGCTTCAAAAGTCGATTTTGGCCATCAAGGCCCGGGGGGGGGGGAGTTTTCGGGCTCCAGACGTTGATTTCTGGTTCCGCAGCCCGGGTCGCCGTTTTCGGCTCTAAAAGTCGATTTTGGCCATCGCGGCCCGAGGGGAGCTTTTTCGGGCTCCAGATATGCATTTTGGCGTCCGCAGCCCGGATCGCCGTTTTCGGCTTCAAAAGTCGATTTCAAATATCGTGGCCTGAGGGGAGCTTTTTCGGGCTCCAGACGTGCATTTCTGGCTCCGCAGCCCGGGTCGCCGTATTCGTCTTCAAAAGTCAATTTCCGCCATCACAGCCCGAGCAGGGCTTTTTCGGGGTCCAGATGTGGATTTCTGGCTTTGCAGCCCGGGTCGCCGTTTTCGGCTTCAAAAGTCGATTTCGAATATCGTGGCCTGAGGGGAGCTTTTTCAGGCTCCAGACGTGGATTTTGGCCTCCACAAGCTCGGTCGCCGTTTTCGGATTCAAATGTCAATTTCGGCCATCGCGGCCCTAGGGGGCTTTTTCGGGCTCTAGACGTGGATTTCTGGCTCCGCAGCCCGGGTCGCCGTATTCGGCTTCAAAAATCAATTTCGGCAATCGCAGCCCGAGCAGGGCTTTTTCGGGGTCCAGACGTGGATTTCTGGCTTTGCAGCCCGGATCACCGGTTTCGGCTTTAAAAGTCGATTTTGGCCATCGCAGCCCGGGGGGGTGTTCGGGCTACAGTCATGGATTTTGACCTCTGCAGCCCGGGTCGCCGTTTTCAGCATCAAATGTTGATTTTGGCCATCGTGGCCCCGGGGACCGGTTTCGGGCTCCGGACCTGGATTTCCGCCTCCGCAGTCCAGGTTGCAGTTTTCGGCTTCAAAATTCGATTTAGGCCCAGAAGCAAGTTTTCGGGGGCAGGACGTGGATTTTGGCCTACGCAGCCTGAGTCACCGTTTCCGGCTTCAAAAGTTGATTTCGGCCATCGAGGCCCGAGTGGGGCGTTTTTCGGCTTCAGACGTGGATTTTTGGCTCCACAGCCGGGTCACCGTTTTAGGCTTCAAAAGTCGATTTCGGCCACAGTGCCCCCCAAAGGTAGTTTTCAGGCTGCGGACAAGGATATTGGCACCTGCAGCCCGAGTCACCGTTTTCGGCTTCAAAAGTCGATTTCGTCCATCGCGGCCCGAGGGGGGCTTTTTCGGGCTCCGGACGTGGATTTTGGCCTCCGCAACCTGGGTCGCCATTTTTGGATTCAAATGTCGATTTTGGCCGTCGCGGTCCCGGGGGGAGTTTTCGGGCTCCAGACGTGGATTTTTGACTCTGCAGCCTGGGTCGCCGTTTTCGGCTTCAAAACTCAATTTCGGCCATCGCAGCCCGAGCAGGGCATTTTCTAGCTCTGTACGTGGATTTTTGGCTCCGCAGCCGCGTCAACGTTTTCGGCTTCAAAACTCGATTTTGACCACAGTGGACCCAAAGGGAGTTTTCAGGCTGCGGACAAGGATTTTGGCATCCGCAGCCCAGATCGCCATTTTAGGCTTCAAAAGTCGATTTCATCCATCGCGGCCCGGAGGGAGTTTTCGTGCTCCAGATGTAGATTTTGGCCTACGCAACCTGTTTCGGCTTCAAAAGTCGATTTCGGCTATCGCTGCCCGAGCGGACTTTGGCCTCCGCAGCCCGGAGCGGCATTTTCGGCTTCATAAGTGCATTTTGGCCATCGCAGCCCGAGGGGGACTTCTTTGGGCTCCAGACGTGGATTTTGGCCTCTGCAGACCAGGATGCCGTTTTCGGTTTCATACGTTGATTTCGGCCGTCACGGACGGGGGGGCCTTTTCGGGCTGCGGATGTGGCTTTCCGCCTCCACAGCCCGGTTCACAGTTTTCGGCTTCAAAAGTCGATTTCGGCCATTGCGGTCCAAGGGGGGCGTTTTCTGGCTCAGGACGTGGATTTCTGGCTCCGCAGCCCAGGTCGCCGTTTTTGGCTTCAAAAGTCGATTTAGGCCAGGGGCAATTTTTCGGGCTCAGGACGTGGATTTTGGCCTACGCAGCCAGAGTCACCGTTTTCGGCTTCAAAAGTCGATTTCCACCACCACTGCCCCGGGAGGAGTTTTCATGCTGTGGACAAGGATTTTGGCCTCCGTAGCCCGTGTCTCTGTTTTCAGCTCTAAAAGACGATTTTGGCCATCGCGGCCCGAGGGGGGCTTTTTCGGGCTCCAGATGTGGATTTTGGCCTCCGCAGCCCGGGTCGCCGTTTTCAGCATCAAATGTCAATTTTGACCATCGTGGCCCCGGGGACTGTTTTCGCGCTCTGGACCTTGATTTCCGCCTCCGCACTCCAGGTTGCGGTTTTTGGATTCAAAAGTCGATTTAGGCCATCACGGCCCAGGGGCAAGTTTTCATGGTCAGGACGTGGATTTTGGCCTACGCAGCCCGGGTCGCCGTTTTCGGCTTCAAAAGTCGATTTCGGCCATCGCAGCCCGAGCGGGGCATATTCTAGCTCAGGACGTGGATTTCTGGCTCCGCAGCTGGGTTGCCGTTTTCCGCTTCAAAAGTCGATTTTGACCACCGTGGCCTCAAGGGTAGTTTTCAGGCTGCGGACAAGGATTTTGGCATCCGCAGCCCAGATCGCCATTTTAGGCTTCAAAAGTCGATTTCATCCATCGCGGCCCGGAGGGAGTTTTCGTGCTCCAGATGTAGATTTTGGCCTACGCAACCTGTTTCGGCTTCAAAAGTCGATTTCGGCTATCGCTGCCCGAGCGGACTTTGGCCTCTGCAGCCCGGAGCGGCATTTTCGGCTTCATAAGTGCATTTTGGCCATCGCAGCCCGAGGGGGGCTTCTTTGGGCTCCAGACGTGGATTTTGGCCTCCGCAGACCAGGATGCTGTTTTTGGCGTCAAAAGTCTGTTCCGGCCATCGCGGCCCAAGGATGGCGTTCTTGGGCTCCGGATGTGGATTTCTGGCTCTGCAGTCCGTGTCGCCGTTTTCAGCTTCAAAAGTCGATTTCGGCCATCTAGGCCCGAGGCGGGATTTTTCTGGCTCCAGACATGGATTTCTGGCTCCGCATCCCGGGTTGCCTTTTTCGGCTTCAAAATCGATTTCGAATATCGCGGCCTGAGGGGAGCTTTTTCAGGCTCCAGACGTGGATTTTGGCCTCCGCAGCTCGGGTCAACGTTTTCGGCTTCAAAAGTCGATTTTGGCCATCGTAGCCCAGGGGGCCGTTTTCGGGCTCCTGACCTGGATATCCGCCTCTGCAGTTCGGGTTGCCATTTTCGGCTTCAAAAGTCGATTTAGGCCATCGCGGCTCAGGGGCAATTTTTCGGGCTCAGGACGTGGATTTTGGCGTACGCAGCCAGAATCACCGTATTCGGCTCCGCAACCGCGTCAACGTTTTCGGCTTCAAAATCGATTTCGAATATCGCGGCCTGAGGGGAGCTTTTTCAGGCTCCAGACGTGGATTTTGGCCTCCACAAGCTCGGTCGCCGTTTTCAGATTCAAATGTCGATTTCGGCCATCGCGGCCCTAGGAGGCTTTTTCGGGCTCTAGACGTGGATTTCTGGCTCCGCAGCCCGGGTCGCCGTATTCGGCTTCAAAAGTCAATTTCGGCAATCGCAGCCCGAGCGGGGCTTTTTCTGGGTCCAGACGTGGATTTCTGGCTTTGCAGCCCGGGTCGCCGTTTTCGGCTTCAAAAGTTGATTTCGTCCATCGCGGCCCGAGGGGGGCGTTTTCTGGCCCCGGACGTGGATTTCTGGCTCTGCAGTCCGAATCGCCGTTTTCGGCTTCAAAAGTCTGTTCCGGCCCTCTAGGCCCGAGGCGGGATTTTTCTGGCTCCAGACATGGATTTCTGGCTCCGCATCCCGGGTTGCCTTTTTCGGCTTCAAAATCGATTTCGAATATCGAGGCCTGAGGGGGGCTTTTTCAGGCTCCAGACGTGGATTTTGGCCTCCGCAGCCCGGGTCAACGTTTTCGGCTTCAAAGGTAGATTTTGGCCATCGTAGCCCGGGGGGCCGTTTTCGGGCTCCTGACCTGGATATCCGCCTCTGCAGTCCGAGTTACCGTTTTCGGCTTCAAAAGTCCATTTCGTCCATCGTGGCTCGAGGGGGGCTTTTTCGGGCTCCAGACGTGGATTTTGGCCTCCGCAACCTGGGTCGCCATTTTTGGATTCAAATGTTGATTTTGGCCGTCGCGGCCCCCGGGGGGAGTTTTCAGGCTCCAGACGTGGATTTTTGACTCTGCAGCCCGGGTCGCCGTTTTCGGCTTCAAAACTCAATTTCAGACATCGCAGCCCGAGCGGGGCATTTTCTAGCTCTGTACGTGGATTTTTGGCTCCGCAGCCGCGTCAACATTTTCGGCTTCAAAAGTCGATTTTGACCACAGTGGACCCAAAGGGAGTTTTCAGGGTCCGGACAAGGATTTTGTCCTCCGCAGCCCGGGTCGCCATTTTAGGCTTCTAAAGTCAATGTCTACCACCACAGCCTCCGCAGCCAGGGTCGCCGTTTTCGGCTTCAAAAAATGATTTCGGCCATCGCGGTCCAAGGGCGAGGGGGGCGTTTTCTGGCTCAGGACGTGGATTTCTGGCTCCGCATCCTGGGTTGCCTATTTCGGCTTCAAAATCGATTTCGAATATCGCGGCCTGAGGGGAGCTTTTTCAGGCTCCAGACGTGGATTTTGGCCTCCGCAGATCGGGTCAACGTTTTCGGCTTCAAAAGTCGATTTTGGCCATGGCGGCCCAGGGAGGGAGTGTTCGGGCTACAGTCGTGGATTTTGAACTCCGCAGCCTGGGTCGCCGTTTTCAGCATCAAAAATCGATTTTGGCCATCGTAGCCCGGGGGGCCGTTTTCGGGCTCCTGACCTGGATATCCGCCTCTGCAGTCCGGGTTGCCGTTTTCGGCTTCAAAAGTCGATTTAGACCAGGGGCAATTTTTCGGGCTCAGGACGTGGATTTTGGCCTACGCAGCCAGAGTCACCGTTTTCGGCTTCAAAAGTCGATTTCCACCACCACTGGCCCGGGAGGAGTTTTCATGCTGTGGACAAGGATTTTGGCCTCCGTAGCCCGTGTCTCTGTTTTCGGCTCTAAAAGTCGATTTTGGCCATCGCGGCCCGAGAGGGGCTTTTTCGGGCTCCAGATGTGGATTTTGGCCTCCACAGCCCGGGTCACCGTTTTCAGCTCTAAAAGTCGATTTTGACCATCGCGACCCGAGAGGGGCTTTTTCGGGCTCCAGACGTGGATTCTGGCCTCCACATGCTCGGTCGCCGTTTTCGGATTCAAATGTCGATTTCAGCCATCGTGGCCCGGGGGGGAGTTTTCGGGCTCCAGACGTGCATTTCTGGCTCCGCAGCCTGGGTCGCCATATTCGGCTTCAAAAGTCGATTTCGTCCATCACGGCCCGATGGGGGCTTTTTCGGGCTGCAGACATGGATTTCTGGCTTTGCAGCCCGGGTCGGCATTTTCGGCTTCATAATTGGATATTGGCCATCGCAGCCTGAGGGGGGCTTCTTTGGGCTCCAGATGTGGATTTCCGCCTCCACAGCCCGGTTCACAGTTTTCGGCTTCAAAGGTCGATTTCGGCCATCGCGGCCTGAGCGGGGCTTTTTCGGGGTCCAGACGTGGATTTTGGCCTCTGCAACCTGGGTCGCCATTTTTGGATTCAAATGTCGATTTTGGCCGTCGCGGTCCCGGGGGGAGTTTTCGGGCTCCAGACGTGGATTTTTGACTCTGCAGCCCGGGTCGCCGTTTTCGGCTTCAAAACTCAATTTTGGCCATCGCAGCCAGAGCGGGGCATTTTCTAGCACTGTATGTGGATTTCTGGCTCCGCAGCCGCGTCAATGTTTTCGGCTTCAAAAGTCGATTTCGACCACAGTGGACGCAAAGGGAGTTTTCAGGGTCCAGACAAGGATTTTGTCCTCCGCACCCCGGATCGCCATTTTAGGCTTCGAAAGTCAATGTCTACCACCACAGCCTCCGCAGCCAGGGTCGCCGTTTTCGGCTTCAAAAAATGATTTCGGCCAATGCGGTCCAAGGGCGAGGGTGGCGTTTTCTGGATCAGGACGTGGGTTTCTGGCTCCGCAGCCCAGGTCACCGTTTTTGGCTTCAAAAGTCTGTTCCGGCCATCGCGGCCCAAGGATGGCGTTTTTGGGCTCCGGACGTGGATTTCTTGCTCTGCAGTCCGAGTCGCCGTTTTCGGCTTCAAAAGTCGATTTTGGCCATCAAGGCCCGGAGGGGGGGGGGAGTTTTCGGGCTCCAGACGTTGATTTCTGGTTCCGCAGCCCGGGTCGCCGTTTTCGGCTTCAAAAGTCGATTTCGGCCATCTAGGCCCGAGGCGGGATTTTTCTGGCTCCAGAAATGGATTTCTGGCTCCGCATCCCGGGTTGCCTATTTCGGCTTCAAAATCGATTTCGAATATCGCGGCCTGAGGGGAGCTTTTTCAGGCTCCAGACGTGGATTTTGGCCTCCGCAGCTCGGGTCAACGTTTTCGGCTTCAAAAGTCGATTTTGGCCATTTTGGCCTCCGCAACCTGGGTCGCCATTTTTGGATTCAAATGTCGATTTTGGCCGTCGTGGCCCCGGGGGGAGTGTTCGGGCTACAGTCGTGGATTTTGAACTCCGCAGCCTGGGTCGCCGTTTTCAGCATCAAAAATCGATTTTGGCCATCGTAGCCCGGGGGGCCGTTTTCGGGCTCCTGACCTGGATATCCGCCTCTGCAGTCCGGGTTGCCGTTTTCGGCTTCAAAAGTCGATTTAGGCCATCGCGGCCCAGGGGCAATTTTTCGGGCTCAGGACGTGGATTTTGGCCTACGCAGCCAGAATCACCGTATTCGGCTTCAAAAGTCAATTTCGGCCATCGCAGCCCGAGAGGGGCTTTTTCGGGGTCCAGACGTGGATTTTGGCCTCCGCAACCTGGGTCGCCGTTTTCAGCTTCAAAAGTCGATTTTGGCCATTGTGGCCCCGGGGGGAGTTTTCGGGCTCCAGACGTGGATTTTTGCCTCTGCAGCCCGGGTCGCCGTTTTCGGCTTCAAAAGTCGATTTCGGCCATATAGGCCCGAGGCGGGATTTTTCTGGCTCCAGACATGGATTTCTGGCTCCGCATCCCGGGTTGCCTTTTTCGGCTTCAAAATCGATTTCGAATATCGCGGCCTGAGGGGAGCTTTTTCAGGCTCCAGACGTGGATTTTGGCCTCCGCAGCTCGGGTCAACGTTTTCGGCTTCAAAAGTCGATTTTGGCCATCGTAGCCCAGGGGGCCGTTTTCGGGCTCCTGACCTGGATATCCGCCTCTGCAGTTCGGGTTGCCATTTTCGGCTTCAAAAGTCGATTTAGGCCATCGCGGCTCAGGGGCAATTTTTCGGGCTCAGGACGTGGATTTTGGCGTACGCAGCCAGAATCACCGTATTCGGCTCCGCAACCGCGTCAACGTTTTCGGCTTCAAAATCGATTTCGAATATCGCGGCCTGAGGGGAGCTTTTTCAGGCTCCAGACGTGGATTTTGGCCTCCACAAGCTCGGTCGCCGTTTTCAGATTCAAATATCGATTTCGGCCATCGCGGCCCTAGGAGGCTTTTTCGGGCTCTAGACGTGGATTTCTGGCTCCGCAGCCCGGGTCGCCGTATTCGGCTTCAAAAGTCAATTTCGGCAATCGCAGCCCGAGCGGGGCTTTTTCTGGGTCCAGACGTGGATTTCTGGCTTTGCAGCCCGGGTCGCCGTTTTCGGCTTCAAAAGTTGATTTCGTCCATCGCGGCCCGAGGGGGGCGTTTTCTGGCCCCGGACGTGGATTTCTGGCTCTGCAGTCCGAATCGCCGTTTTCGGCTTCAAAAGTCTGTTCCGGCCCTCTAGGCCCGAGGCGGGATTTTTCTGGCTCCAGACATGGATTTCTGGCTCCGCATCCCGGGTTGCCTTTTTCGGCTTCAAAATCAATTTCGAATATCGAGGCCTGAGGGGGGCTTTTTCAGGCTCCAGACGTGGATTTTGGCCTCCGCAGCCCGGGTCAACGTTTTCGGCTTCAAAAGTAGATTTTGGCCATCGTAGCCCGGGGGGCCGTTTTCGGGCTCCTGACCTGGATATCCGCCTCTGCAGTCCGAGTTACCGTTTTCGGCTTCAAAAGTCCATTTCGTCCATCGTGGCTCGAGGGGGGCTTTTTCGGGCTCCAGACGTGGATTTTGGCCTCCGCAACCTGGGTCGCCATTTTTGGATTCAAATGTTGATTTTGGCCGTCGCGGCCCCCGGGGGGAGTTTTCAGGCTCCAGACGTGGATTTTTGACTCTGCAGCCCGGGTCGCCGTTTTCGGCTTCAAAACTCAATTTCAGACATCGCAGCCCGAGCGGGGCATTTTCTAGCTCTGTACGTGGATTTTTGGCTCCGCAGCCGCGTCAACGTTTTCGGCTTCAAAAGTCGATTTTGACCACAGTGGACCCAAAGGGAGTTTTCAGGGTCCGGACAAGGATTTTGTCCTCCGCAGCCCGGGTCGCCATTTTAGGCTTCTAAAGTCAATGTCTACCACCACAGCCTCCGCAGCCAGGGTCGCCGTTTTCGGCTTCAAAAAATGATTTCGGCCATCGCGGTCCAAGGGCGAGGGGGGCGTTTTCTGGCTCAGGACGTGGATTTCTGGCTCCGCATCCCGGGTTGCCTATTTCGGCTTCAAAATCGATTTCGAATATCGCGGCCTGAGGGGAGCTTTTTCAGGCTCCAGACGTGGATTTTGGCCTCCGCAGCTCGGGTCAACGTTTTCGGCTTCAAAAGTCGATTTTGGCCATGGCGGCCCAGGGAGGGAGTGTTCGGGCTACAGTCGTGGATTTTGAACTCCGCAGCCTGGGTCGCCGTTTTCAGCATCAAAAATCGATTTTGGCCATCGTAGCCCGGGGGGCCGTTTTCGGGCTCCTGACCTGGATATCCGCCTCTGCAGTCCGGGTTGCCGTTTTCGGCTTCAAAAGTCGATTTAGACCAGGGGCAATTTTTCGGGCTCAGGACGTGGATTTTGGCCTACGCAGCCAGAGTCACCGTTTTCGGCTTCAAAAGTCGATTTCCACCACCACTGGCCCGGGAGGAGTTTTCATGCTGTGGACAAGGATTTTGGCCTCCGTAGCCCGTGTCTCTGTTTTCGGCTCTAAAAGTCGATTTTGGCCATCGCGGCCCGAGAGGGGCTTTTTCGGGCTCCAGATGTGGATTCTGGCCTCCACATGCTCGGTCGCCATTTTCGGATTCAAATGTCGATTTCAGCCATCGTGGCCCGGGGGGGAGTTTTCGGGCTCCAGACGTGCATTTCTGGCTCCGCAGCCTGGGTCGCCATATTCGGCTTCAAAAGTCGATTTCGTCCATCACGGCCCGATGGGGGCTTTTGTCCTCCGCACCCCGGATCGCCATTTTAGGCTTCGAAAGTCAATGTCTACCACCACAGCCTCCGCAGCCAGGGTCGCCGTTTTCGGCTTCAAAAAATGATTTCGGCCAATGCGGTCCAAGGGCGAGGGTGGCGTTTTCTGGATCAGGACGTGGGTTTCTGGCTCCGCAGCCCAGGTCACCGTTTTTGGCTTCAAAAGTCTGTTCCGGCCATCGCGGCCCAAGGATGGCGTTTTTGGGCTCCGGACGTGGATTTCTTGCTCTGCAGTCCGAGTCGCCGTTTTCGGCTTCAAAAGTCGATTTTGGCCATCAAGGCCCGGAGGGGGGGGGGAGTTTTCGGGCTCCAGACGTTGATTTCTGGTTCCGCAGCCCGGGTCGCCGTTTTCGGCTTCAAAAGTCGATTTCGGCCATCTAGGCCCGAGGCGGGATTTTTCTGGCTCCAGAAATGGATTTCTGGCTCCGCATCCCGGGTTGCCTATTTCGGCTTCAAAATCGATTTCGAATATCGCGGCCTGAGGGGAGCTTTTTCAGGCTCCAGACGTGGATTTTGGCCTCCGCAGCTCGGGTCAACGTTTTCGGCTTCAAAAGTCGATTTTGGCCATTTTGGCCTCCGCAACCTGGGTCGCCATTTTTGGATTCAAATGTCGATTTTGGCCGTCGTGGCCCCGGGGGGAGTGTTCGGGCTACAGTCGTGGATTTTGAACTCCGCAGCCTGGGTCGCCGTTTTCAGCATCAAAAATCGATTTTGGCCATCGTAGCCCGGGGGGCCGTTTTCGGGCTCCTGACCTGGATATCCGCCTCTGCAGTCCGGGTTGCCGTTTTCGGCTTCAAAAGTCGATTTAGGCCATCGCGGCCCAGGGGCAATTTTTCGGGCTCAGGACGTGGATTTTGGCCTACGCAGCCAGAATCACCGTATTCGGCTTCAAAAGTCAATTTCGGCCATCGCAGCCCGAGAGGGGCTTTTTCGGGGTCCAGACGTGGATTTTGGCCTCCGCAACCTGGGTCGCCGTTTTCAGCTTCAAAAGTCGATTTTGGCCATTGTGGCCCCGGGGGGAGTTTTCGGGCTCCAGACGTGGATTTTTGCCTCTGCAGCCCGGGTCGCCGTTTTCGGCTTCAAAAGTCGATTTCGGCCATATAGGCCCAGGGGCAATTTTTCGGGCTCAGGACGTGGATTTTGGCCTACGCAGCCAGAATCACCGTATTCGGCTTCAAAAGTCAATTTCGGCCATCGCAGCCCGAGAGGGGCTTTTTCGGGGTCCAGACGTGGATTTTGGCCTCCGCAACCTGGGTCGCCGTTTTCAGCTTCAAAAGTCGATTTTGGCCATTGTGGCCCCGGGGGGAGTTTTCGGGCTCCAGACGTGGATTTTTGCCTCTGCAGCCCGGGTCGCCGTTTTCGGCTTCAAAAGTCGATTTCGGCCATATAGGCCCGAGGCGGGATTTTTCTGGCTCCAGACATGGATTTCTGGCTCCGCATCCCGGGTTGCCTTTTTCGGCTTCAAAATAGATTTCGAATATCGCGGCCTGAGGGGAGCTTTTTCAGGCTCCAGACGTGGATTTTGGCCTCCGCAGCTCGGGTCAACGTTTTCGGCTTCAAAAGTCGATTTTGGCCATCGTAGCCCAGGGGGCCGTTTTCGGGCTCCTGACCTGGATATCCGCCTCTGCAGTTCGGGTTGCCATTTTCGGCTTCAAAAGTCGATTTAGGCCATCGCGGCTCAGGGGCAATTTTTCGGGCTCAGGACGTGGATTTTGGCGTACGCAGCCAGAATCACCGTATTCGGCTCCGCAACCGCGTCAACGTTTTCGGCTTCAAAATCGATTTCGAATATCGCGGCCTGAGGGGAGCTTTTTCAGGCTCCAGACGTGGATTTTGGCCTCCGCAACCTGGGTCGCCGTTTTCGGCTTCAAAACTCAATTTCGGCCATCGCAGCCCGAGCGGCCCAAGGATGGCGTTTTTGGGCTCCAGACATGGATTTCTGGCTCTGCAGTCCGAGTCACCGTTTTCGGCTTCAAAAGTCGATTTCGGCCATCTAGGCCCAAGGCGGGATTTTTCTGGCTCCAGACATGGATTTCTGGCTCCGCATCCCGGGTTGTCTTTTTCGGCTTCAAAATCGATTTCGAATATCGCGGCCTGAGGGGAGCTTTTTCAGGCTCCAGATGTGGATTTTGGCCTCCGCAGATCGGGTCAACGTTTTCAGCTTCAAAAGTCGATTTTGGCCATGGCGGCCCAGGGAGGGAGTGTTCGGGCTACAGTCGTGGATTTTGAACTCCGCAGCCCGGGTCGCCGTTTTCAGCATAAAAAATCGATTTTGGCCATCGTAGCCCGGGAGGCCGTTTTCAGGCTCCTGACCTGGATATCCGCCTCTGCAGTCCGAGTTGCCGTTTTAG
The DNA here is from genome assembly GCF_052426305.1 of Pelodiscus sinensis. Taxonomy (NCBI): domain Eukaryota; kingdom Metazoa; phylum Chordata; order Testudines; family Trionychidae; genus Pelodiscus; species Pelodiscus sinensis. The sequence continues at coordinate 17,740,439 of NC_143079.1, forward strand.
GCTTCAAAAGTTGATTTCGTCCATCGCGGCCTGAGGCGGGCGTTTTCGGGCTCCAGACGTGCATTTCTGGCTCCGCAGCCTGGGTCGCTGTATTCGGCTTCAAAAGTCAATTTCGGCCATCTTAGCCTGAGAGGGGCTTTTTCGGGGTCCAGACGTGGATTTCTGGCTTTGCAGCCCCGGTCGCCGTTTTCGGCTTTAAAAGTCGATTTTGGGTGTGTTCGGGCTACAGTCGAGGATTTTTACGTCCGCAGCCCGGGTCGCCGTTTTCAGCATCAAATGTCAATTTTGGCTATCATGGCCCCGGGGACTGTTTTCGCACTCTTGACCTTGATTTCCGCCTCTGCAGTACAGGTTGCGTTTTTCGGATTCAAAAGTTGATTTAGGCCATTGTGGTCCAGGGGCAAGTTTTCGTGGTCAGGACGTGGATTTCGGCCTACGCAGCCCGGGTAGCCGTTTTTGGATTCAAAAGTTGATTTTGGACCAAGCGTGGCTTTTTCAGGCTGCATAATCCCTCTTTTGAAAAGCGTTTTCAGCAAGACCAGTTGTGTTTATTACTGTGGTCTTTAGAAAACTGACTAGCTGCATATAACATTCCCCATATCAGTTGCACCCTGGGCCATTCGAAGAGTGTGACCCATGTATACAACATTCCGCTAGATCAGTTCTGCTTACGAGACGCTGTCTCTCGAGGTTTCTGGTATCGCCTCAGAAATGTGTGAAAAGCCTTCCACACGGTCTAGAGAAAGCAACAGCTCTGTTCCACTACATCTTATGGGTGGAACTGTCATACATGGAGAAAAATGAAAGCTGTTTTTCCCGCAACAGAAAGCTTTCAAAAGCTCTGCATGAGCCCTCATCTGGAGACAAGTTCACCAAACTCTACGGAGTTTGCCCATATGCGACTTTACAAACTGTGACTAGCTAGAAACACTTCATTCAACATTCCCCTACAACACTTCTAATTACGAGAGGAGTTGTCAAGCTGTGACTGTGCGTTGGGGGTCCCCCGTCTCCTGCACCCTGAAATGGCACAAACAGACTGGGAAGTTCGGGTCCTCTGTGTGGGAACCCCCCCTGGGGCCATGGGTGCTCCCCTTGACTCAGGCCGGCCGTGGCGAAGCCCCACATGAGCTGGCTTCCCTCTGTCCACTCGCCGCCCCGCTCCAGGGCGACTGGCACAGGCCTGTCCTCGGGGGTCACACCCACCCTTCCGCTGGCCTTGACCTCTGGCCAGGGTCTCTCAGGCCGGGGCCATGAGCCCAGCGAGCCTTCTCTGGACAGCCAGGGCGGCTTCCACCCCCGATGCTCCATCCAGGGAGGTCTTCCCCTCCCATAACTCTCTCAGGGTATGTCTACACTACCCCGCTAGTTCGAACTAGCGGGGTAATGTATGCATACCGCACTTGCTAATGAAGCCCGGGATTTGAATTTCCCGGGCTTCATTAGCATAAGCGGGGAGCCGCCATTTTTAAATCCCCGCTGCTTCGAACCCCGTGTAGCGCGGCTACACGGGGCTCGAACTAGGTAGTTCGGACTAGGGTCCTATTCCGAACTACCGTTACTCCTCGTGAAACGAGGTGTACCGGTAGTTCGGAATAGGCACCCTAGTCCGAACTACCTAGTTCGAGCCCTGTGTAGCCGCGCTACACGGGGTTCGAAGCAGCGGGGATTTAAAAATGGCGGCTCCCCGCTTATGCTAATGAAGCCCGGGAAATTCAAATCCCGGGCTTCATTAGCAAGTGCGGTATGCATACATTACCCTCCTAGTTCGAACTAGGAGGGTAGTGTAGACATACCCTCAGCAAGCCCAGAGGGTCCTCTATCTGGGGTAGAGACCCCCAAGCCGCTTTCCTACTGTCTGGAGTCACAGGACCGGCAGTACCAAATACAGCAGCTTGAGGCGATACTTTTGGGGGACGACCAGCTGCCGCTGGACCCCCCATGCCCTGACCTTCCTGGGGGGAAGCCATTCCCGGAACAGGAGTCCACGCTCCCACAGGAATCTCTCCTGGCCACCTCCTCCCAGGGGCTGAGCTGCACGGAGGCCAGCCTGGTCCCTCAGCCTCTGCAAGGAGGGGTCTGCCTGCACCTCAGCCTGGAATTCAGCTGCTGGGGCAGGGATCGGGACCTGTTCCCCACCTTTACCTAGGTCCGGAGTCCCAGCCTGGCTGGACCCCATGTCCACTGGGATGGGACCCTGAGGACGCTGCCAGGAGTCCTCCCCTGGACCCAGGTTGTCAGCCCCCCGCTGGCTCTGGCTCTGGCTCCGGATAGTGACTAGAGCCCGCTGGGATTCATGGGGCCACTCCACTAGGTCATTCCCCATCAGCACCTCGGTGGGCAATTGCGGGTGCACCCCCACTTCCTTGAGGCCTTCCTTCGCCCCCCATTTCAGATGCACCCAGGCTACAGGCACCTTCAACGGGGACCCATCTATGCCCTTCAGGGTCAGCTGGGTATGGGGCAGTATCCGCTCTGGGGCCACTATATCGGATCGGGCCAGAGTCACCTCTGCCCCCGTGTCCCAGAAGCCCGTCACCTTCCTACCATCCACCTCCAGGGGTATGAGGTACTTGCTCCGCAGGGGCCGTCCTGCCCCCACACGGTAGACAGAGAAATCCGCCTCCTGAGAATCAGACCTCCCAGGGGAGGTGCACTGAGCATCCTTCCCCTCTCTCTGAGCTGAGGTTTGCCTGCCAGCCCCTGCCTCTGGGGCAGCCTGCCCTTCCTCCCGCCCCAGCCAGTTAACCCTGGAAAGTCCCAGGTCATGGAACCTGGTGCACTGAGCCCTCTTGTGGCCTTTTTGCCCACAGCGCTGGCAAGTTAGGCTTTGGGCTGTCTCTGTCCAGGCCCTGGCTGGTTCTCTGGGGCACAGACGACCTGTTCCTTGGTCTCGCCCCGTAGTTGACTCCCTCCGTCGCTCAGCCGAGATCCGGTCTCTGCGCGGTTCCCTTTCTCTCCGGGACTCCCTTTCACACCCGGACCGGCTCTCCGTGAACTCATCCGCCAGCCTCCCGGCCTCCTGGGGGTTCTCTGGTCTTCGGTCCATGAGCCACAGCCTCAGTTTGGGTGGGCATGCTTCATAGAACTGCTCCATCATGAACAGCTTGAGCAGCTCCTCTGTGGTCTGGGCTCCGACTCCAGACACCCACTTGCGGCCGTATTGTGACAGGCGGGAGGCCAGATCCACATAGGTCTCCTGTGGCCCTTTCTGTACCCCCCGGAACTTCTTCCTCTACATCTCGGGGGCCAGCCCGAACTTGTGCAGCAGGGCCTCCTTGACTCGGCTGTAATCCCCTGGCTGTAGGTCCTCCAGCTGACTGAGCACTCCGGCCGCCTCCTGGCTCAGTGCGGGGACGAGCTCCTGCAGCCAGTCAGCTGGGGGGACCCGTTGAAGTCCACAGGCCCTCTCAAAGGAGCTGAGGAACCCGTCTATGTCGCCCATGTCCTTCAATTGGGCCACCACGAGCCTCTCCAAGCGTCTGGCAGTCCCGGGACCCTGGGGCCCATCCACTCTTGGCGCAGCCGGTGCCCCGCTGGTTCTCCGCTCTGCCATGGCCAGCTCATGCTGTCGCTGCCTCTCTCGGTCCTGGCGGTCCCTTTCTCGATCTTGGCGCTCCTTCTCTCGGTCCTCTACTTCCAATTCCTTGATCCGCAGCTGGATCTCCAGCCGCCGCAGCTCCGCTGGGCTGGCCCCTGCCCTAGATGGGCTACGGCTTGCAGGCCTCCCGGGAGATGCTGTCTCATCTCTCCGGTGGGTTAAAGCGTTCCTCCCCCTCTCTGAGACTGACACACTCTCAGGGGGGGGTCTGGCTGCTTCCCCTGGGGACAAGATCCTGGCCCTGTGGCTGGTCATTCTCTTCCAGCTGGGCCTTGGCTGCTTTCTGCACAGGCAAGCCCCTCTCTCTGCACAGCCCCACCAGCTCTGCTTCCAAGAGTCGGGCGTAGGCCATCTGCCCGCTGGGCCCCTCGGTGCAGACTCACCAGTCTAGTGCTGCAGCGCCCCACAATTCCCAGGAACCGCTTCGCTCTGTCTCCAGCACGCCTTGCTCCAGGGCTCTTGCTTCTACAGCGCCTTGTCGCTTGCCGCTGGAAGCTCCATCCACGGGGTGCAGTGCATCCCGCTCCTGACACCAGTGTGATGGCGCCTTGGGGGTCCCCCGTCTCCTGCATCCCGAAATGGCACAAACAGACTGCACCAGCCGGTGGAATAGAGGAAGTTTATCGCCTCTCCAGGATACAGCACAGCACCGATGTAATCTGGTCACAGAGCTGGGCTAGGATGCCTCAGGCCCCCTTGAGATGGGGGAGACTGGGCCCCTAAACTCCAGCCCCTTTCCCTAGGCTGTCTCCTCCATGCCCCCAGCCAGCAACTAACTAACTCCCTTCCAGCCCTGCCCCCCAGCCAGGGCAGCATTCCACCTTCCTTTGTTCCTCTCCATGGGGGGTGTCTGGCCATACTGGTTTGCATAGTGACTCATCCTGTTTTGCTGGGTCGTGGTACCCACGGCAGCCAGTGGGGGTTACCCCAGAGCCAGCAGCATAGAAACCAGCCAGGTACCCCCACTACGTCACAGTTCTCCCCCCTCCGAGAGCGAACTGAGCAGGGTCACTCCGCTCGTGACCTAGGGAAGTTCGGGTCCTCTGCGTGGGAAACCCTCTTGGGGCCATGGGTGCTCCCCTTGACTCAGGCCGGCCGTGGCGAAGCCCCACATGAGCTGGCTTCCCTCTGTCCACTCACCACCCCGCTCCAGGGCGACTGGCACAGGCCTGTCCTCGGGGGTCACACCCACCCTTCCGCTGGCCTTGACCTCTGGCCAGGGTCTCTCGGGCCGGGGCCATGAGCCCAGCGAGCCTTCTCTGGACAGCCAGGGTGGCTTCCACCCCCGATGCTCCATCCAGGGAGGTCTTCCCCTCCCATAACTCTCTCAGCAAGCCCCGAGGGTCCTCTATCTGGGGTAGAGACCCCCAGCCGCTTTCCTACTGTCTTGGGCCTTCCCGCCCCTCTGGCAGGAGTCACAGGACTGGCAGTACCGCTGCACGGCTGTAAAGATTCCCGGCCAATAGAAGTGTTGGAGCAGCCTCAGCTGGGTGCTCCGGATCCCCCGTTGACTCCCAACGGGGACGTCGTGGGCCAAATACAGCAGCTTGCGGCGATACTTTCGGGGGACGACCAGCTGCCGCTGGACCCCCCATGCCCTGACCTTCCTGGGGGGAAGCCATTCCCGGAACAGGAGTCCACGCTCCCACAGGAATCTCTCCTGGCCACCTCCTCCCAGGGGCTGAGCTGCACGGAGGCCAGCCTGGTCCCTCAGCCTCTGCAAGGAGGGGTCTGCCTGCACCTCAGCCTGGAATTCAGCTGCTGGGGCAGGGATCGGGACCTGTTCCCCACCTTTACCTAGGTCCGGAGTCCCAGCCTGGCTGGACCCCATGTCCACTGGGATGGGACCCTGAGGACGCTGCCAGGAGTTCTCCCCTGGACCCAGGTTGTCAGCCCCCCGCTGGCTCTGGCTCTGGCTCCGGGTAGTGACTAGAGCCCGCTGGGATTCATGGGGCCACTCCTCTAGGTCATTCCCCATCAGCACCTCGGTGGGCAAGTGCGGGTGCACCCCCACTTCCTTGAGGCCTTCCTTCGCCCCCCATTTCAGATGCACCCGGGCTACAGGCACCTTCAACGGGGACCCATCTATGCCCTTCAGGGTCAGCTGGGTATGGGGTAGTATCCGCTCTGGGGCCACTGTATCGGATCGGGCCAGAGTCACCTCCGCCCCCATGTCCCAGAAGCCCGTCACCTTCCTACCATCCACCTCCAGGGGTATGAGGCACTCGCTCCGCAGGGGCCGTCCTGCCCCCACACGGTAGACAGAGAAATCCGCCTCCTGAGAATCAGACCTCCCAAGGGAGGTGCACTGAGCATCCTTCGCCTCTCTCTGAGCTGAGGTTTGCCTGCCAGCCCCTGCCTCTGGGGCAGCCTGCCCTTCCTCCCGCCCCAGCCAGTTAACCCTGGAAAGTCCCAGGTCATGGGACCTGGTGCACTGAGCCCTCTTGTGGCCTTTTTGCCCACAGCGCTGGCAAGTTAGGCTTTGGGCTGTCTCTGTCTAGGCCCTGGCTGGTTCTCTGGGGCACAGACGACCTGTTCCTTGGTCTCGCCCCGTAGTTGACTCCCTCCGTCGCTCAGCCGAGATCCGGTCTCTGCGTGGTTCCCTTTCTCTCCGGGACTCCCTTTCACACCCGGACCGGCTCTCCGTGAACTCATCCGCCAGCCTCCCGGCCTCCTGGGGGTTCTCTGGTCTTTGGTCCTTGAGCCACAGCCTCAGTTTGGGTGGGCATGCTTCATAGAACTGCTCCATCATGAACAGCTTGAGCAGCTCCTCTGCAGTCTGGGCTCCGACTCCAGACACCCACTTGCGGCCGTATTGCGACAGGCGGGAGGCCAGATCCACATAGGTCTCCGTGGCCCTTTCTGTACCCCCCGGAACTTCTTCCTCTACATCTCGGGAGTCAGCCCGAACTTGTGCAGCAGGGCCTCCTTGACTCGGTTGTAATCCCCTGGCTGTAGGTGTTCCAGCTGACTGAGCACTCCGGCCGCCTCCTGGCTCAGTGCGGGAACGAGCTCCTGCAGCCAGTCAGCTGACGGGACCCGTTGAAGTCCACAGGCCCTCTCAAAGGAGCTGAGGAACCCGTCTATGTCGCCCATGTCCTTCAATTGGGCCACCACGAGCCTCTCCAAGCGTCTGGCAGTCCCGGGACCCTGGGGCCCATCCACTCTTGGCGCAGCCGGTGCCCCGCTGGTTCTCCGCTCTGCCATGGCCAGCTCATGCTGTCGCTGCCTCTCTCGGTCCTGGCGGTCCCTTTTTTCGAGCTTGGCGCTCCTTCTCTCGGTCCTCTACTTCCAATTCCTTGATCCGCAGCTGGATCTCCAGCCGCCGCAGCTCTGCTGGGCTGGCCCCTGCCCTAGATGGGCTATGGCTTGCAGGCCTCCCGGGAGACGCTGTCTCATCTCTCCGGTGGGTTCCAGTGCTCCTCCCGCTCTCTGAGACTGACACACTCTCAGGGGGGGACTGGCTGCTTCCCCTGGGGACAAGATCCTGGCCCTGTGGCTGGTCATTCTCTTCCAGCTGGGCCTTGGCTGCTTTCTGCACAGGCAAGCCCCTCTCTCTGCACAGCCCCACCAGCTCTGCTTTCAAGAGTCGGGCGTAGGCCATCTGCCCGCTGGGCCCCTCGGTGCAGACTCACCAGTCTAGTGCTGCAGCGCCCCACGATTCCCAGGAACCGCTTCGCTCTGTCTCCAGCACGCCTTGCTCCAGGGCTCTTGCTTCTACAGCGCCTTGTCGCTTGCCGCTGGAAGCTCCATCCACGGGGTGCAGTGCATCCCGCTCCTGACACCAGTGTGACGGCGCATTGGGGGTCCCCCGTCTCCTGCACCCCGAAATGGCACAAACAGACTGCACCAGCCGGTGGAATAGAGGAAGTTTATCGCCTCTCCAGGATACAGCACAGCACCGATGTAATCTGGTCACAGAGCTGGGCTAGGATGCCTCAGGCCCCCTTGAGATGGGGGAGACTGGGCCCCTAAACTCCAGCCCCTTTCCCTAGGCTGTCTCCTCCATGCCCCCAGCCAGCAACTAACTAACTCCCTTCCAGCCCTGCCCCCCAGCCAGGGCAGCATTCCACCTTCCTTTGTTCCTCTCCATGGGGGGTGTCTGGCCATACTGGTTTGCACAGTGACTCATCCTGTTTTGCTGGGTCGTGGTACCCACGGCAGCCAGTGGGGGTTACCCCAGAGCCAGCAGCATAGAAACCAGCCAGGTACCCCCACTACGTCACACAAGCCATTTCTTGTATTGCCTCTGAAAGGTGTGAAAAATTTGCTAGACGCTAGAGAAACCGCAACAACTCGGGTCAAGCCCATGATTTATATGGCACCTTCATGTAGAGAGAAAAAGTAAAGTTTTCAAGCTCGCTGAGTATAACGTTGTCACAGAAACGACATGAGTCTTGATTTGGAGCCTTTTTCCAGGTGAAAGGTATGGAATGTGGTGGAATGTGCAGTTAAACACTCTATCTATCTGCATACATTTAGGTCAACATTCCCCTATGTCAGTTTTGTTTACGATTTCGTCTTTCCTCCCCCAATCACTTGAAGTACCTCAGAAATATGTGAAAAGCCTTCCCCAGGTTCTGGAGAACACAACAACGCATCTCAGCTATGAGGTATGTGCGGAACTTCCTTGCAGAGAGCAACATGCAGGCGTTCATTCCCACTGACAAGACGACTTTCACAAGCTCGTGCTCCATTTTGCTGCATGATCCCTCTTTTGAAAAGCGTTTTCAGAAAGACCAGGCGTGTTTATCCCTGTGGTCTTTAGAAAACTGACTAGCTGCGTATAACATTCCCCATATCAGTTTTACTTGCGAGACACTTTTCCACACAGTGTCTTCAACTTGCTCAGAAAGGCAGGAAAGTTCTGCCGTCCGTTATACACACGGCAGCAACTCAGTTTACCTACAGATTAGCTTGAGACATTGGTCCAGGAGCCACAATGCTCGTTATGTTTCGGGAGACGATTTTCTGAAGACCTAGCCCTGTAGGCAATATCGCTCATAGAAGAAGTTGGTTTGAATTGATTTTTAGCTGTAGCTGAGGGCTACATCTACACTGGCCCCTTTTCCGGAAGGGGCATGTAAATTTCACCAGATGTCGTAGGGAAATCCGCGGGGGATTTAAATATCCCCAGCGGCATTTAAATAAAAATGTCCGCCGCTTTTTTCCGGCTTTTAAAAAAGCCGGAAAAGAGCGTCTACACTGGCCCCAATCCTCCGGAAAAAGTGCCCTTTTCCAGAGGGTCTTATTACTTTAAAGTAGGAATAAGACCCTCCGGAAAAGGGCACTTTTTCCGGAGGATCGGGGCCAGTGTAGACGCTCTTTTCCGGCTTTTTTAAAAGCCGGAAAAAAGCGGCGGACATTTTTGTTTAAATGCCGCGGGGGATATTTAAATCCCCCGCGGATTTCCCTACGACGACTGGTGAAATTTACATGCCCCTTCCGGAAAAGGGGCCAGTGTAGACGAGCCCGAGATGTTTGCACCTTGGGCCATTCGAATAGTGTGACCAGCTGTATACAACATTACGCTAGATCAGTTCTGCTTACGAGACGCTTTCTCTCGAGGTTTCTGGTATTGCCTCAGAAATGTGTGAAAAGCCTTCCACACGGTCTAGAGAAAGCAACAGCTCTGTTCAACTACATCTTTTGGGTGGGACTGTCATTCATGGGAAAAATGAAAGCTGTCATTTTCCCACGAGAGAAAGCTTTCAAAAGTTCTGCATGAGCCCTCATCTGGAGACAAGTTCACCAAACTCTACGGAGTTTGCCCATATGCGACTTTACAACCTGTGACTAGCTAGAAACACTTCATTCAACATGCCCCTAGAACACTTCTAATTACGAGAGGAGTTGTCAAACTGTGACGGCGCGTTGGGGGTCCCCCGTCTCCTGCACCCCGAAATGGCACAAACAGACTGCACCAGCCGGTGGAATAGAGGAAGTTTATTGCTTCTCCAGGATACAGCACAGCACCGATGTAATCTGGTCACAGAGCTGGGCTAGGATGCCTCAGGCCCCCTTGAGATGGGGGAGACTGGGCCCCTAAACTCCAGCCCCTTTCCCTAGGCTGTCTCCTCCATGCCCCCAGCCAGCAACTAACTAACTCCCTTCCAGCCCTGCCCCCCAGCCAGGGCAGCATTCCACCTTCCTTTGTTCCTCTCCATGGGGGGTGTCTGGCCATACTGGTTTGCATAGTGACTCATCCTGTTTTGCCGGGTCGTGGTACCCACGGCAGCCAGTGGGGGTTACCCCAGAGCCAGCAGCATAGAAACCAGCCAGGTACCCCCACTACGTCACAGTTCTCCCCCCCCCCGAGAGCGAACTGAGCAGGGTCACTCCGCTCGTGACCTAGGGAAGTTCGGGTCCTCTGCGTGGGAAACCCCCCTGGGGCCATGGGTGCTCCCCTTGACTCAGGCCGGCCGTGGCGAGGCCCCACATGAGCTGGCTTCCCTCTGTCCACTCGCCACCCCGCTCCAGGGCGACTGGCACAGGCCTGTCCTCGGGGGTCACACCCACCCTTCCGCTGGCCTTGACCTCTGGCCAGGGTCTCTCGGGCCGGGGCCATGAGCCCAGCGAGCCTTCTCTGGACAGCCAGGGCGGCTTCCACCCCCGATGCTCCATCCAGGGAGGTCTTCCCCTCCCATAACTCTCTCAGCAAGCCCCGAGGGTCCTCTATCTGGGGTAGAGACCCCCAGCCGCTTTCCTACTGTCTTGGGCCTTCCCGCCCCTCTGGCAGGAGTCACAGGACCGGCAGTACCGATGCACGGCTGTAAAGATTCCCGGCCAATAGAAGTGTTGGAGCAGCCTCAGCTGGGTGCTCCGGATCCCCCGTTGACTCCCAACGGGGACGTCGTGGGCCAAATACAGCAGCTTGAGGCGATACTTTCGGGGGACGACCAGCTGTCGCTGGACCCCCCATGCCCTCACCTTCCTGGGGGGAAGCCATTCCCGGAACAGGAGTCCACGCTCCCACAGGAATCTCTCCTGGCCACCTCCTCCCAGGGGCTGAGCTGCACGGAGGCCAGCCTGGTCCCTCAGCCTCTGCAAGGAGGGGTCTGCCTGCACCTCAGCCTGGAATTCAGCTGCTGAGGCAGGGATCGGGACCTGTTCCCCACCTTTACCTAGGTCCGGAGTCCCAGCCTGGCTGGACCCCATGTCCACTGGGATGGGACCCTGAGGACGCTGCCAGAAGTCCTCCCCTGGACCCAGGTTGTCAGCCCCCCACTGGCTCTGGCTCTGGCTCTGGCTCCGGGTAGTGACTAGAGCCCGCTGGGATTCATGGGGCCACTCCTCTAGGTCATTCCCCATCAGCACCTCGGTGGTCAAGTGCGGGTGCACCCCCACTTCCTTGAGGCCTTCCTTCGCCCCCCATTTCAGATGCACCCGGGCTACAGGCACCTTCAACGGGGACCCATCTATGCCCTTCAGGGTCAGCTGGGTATGGGGTAGTATCCGCTTTGGGGCCACTATATCGGATCGGGCCAGAGTCACCTCCGCCCCCGTGTCCCAGAAGCCCGTCACCTTCCTACCATCCACCTCCAGGGGTATGAGGCACTTGCTCCGCAGGGGCCGTCCTGCCCCCACTCGGTACACGGAGAAATCCGCCTCCTGAGAATCAGACCTCCCAAGGGAGGTGCACTGAGCATCCTTCCCCTCTCTCTGAGCTGAGGTTTGCCTGCCAGCCCCTGCCTCTGGGGCAGCCTGCCCTTCCTCCCGCCCCAGCCAGTTAACCCTGGAAAGTCCCAGGTCATGGGACCTGGTGCACTGAGCCCTCTTGTGGCCTTTTTGCCCACAGCGCTGGCAAGTTAGGCTTTGGGCTGTCTCTGTCCAGGCCCTGGCTCGTTCTCTGGGGCACAGACGACCTGTTCCTTGGTCTCGCCCCGTAGTTGACTCCCTCCGTCGCTCAGCCGAGATCCGGTCTCTGCGCGGTTCCCTTTCTCTCCGGGACTCCCTTTCACACCCGGACCGGCTCTCCGTGAACTCATCCGCCAGCCTCCCGGCCTCCTGGGGGTTCTCTGGTCTTCGGTCCTTGAGCCACAGCCTCAGTTTGGGTGGGCATGCTTCATAGAACTGCTCCATCATGAACAGCTTGAGCAGCTCCTCTGCGGTCTGGGCTCCGACTCCAGACACCCACTTGCGGCCGTATTGCGACAGGCGGGAGGCCAGATCCACATAGGTGTCCCGTGGCCCTTTCTGTACCCCCCGGAACTTCTTCCTCTACATCTCGGGGGTCAGCCCGAACTTGTGCAGCAGGGCCTCCTTGACTCGGTTGTAATCCCCTGGCTGTAGGTCCTCCAGCTGACTGAGCACTCCGGCTGCCTCCTGGCACAGTGCGGGGACGAGCTCCTGCAGCCAGTCAGCTGGGGGGACCCGTTGCAGTCCACAGGCCCTCTCAAAGGAGCTGAGGAACCCGTCTATGTCGCCCATGTCCTTCAATTGGGCCACCACGAGCCTCTCCAAGCGTCTGACAGTCCCGGGACCCTGGGGCCCATCCACTCTTGGCGCAGCCGGTGCCCCGCTGGTTCTCCGCTCTGCCATGGCCAGCTCATGCTGTCGCTGCCTCTCTCGGTCCTGGCGGTCCCTTTCTCGAACTTGGCGCTCCTTCTCTCGGTCCTCTACTTCCAATTCCTTGATCCGCAGCTGGATCTCCAGCCGCCGCAGCTCCGCTGGGCTGGCCCCTGCCCTAGATGGGCTACGGCTTGCAGGCCTCCCGGGATACGCTGTCTCATCTCTCCGGTGGGTTCCAGCGCTCCTCCCCCTCTCTGAGACTGACACACTCTCAGGGGGGGTCTGGCTGCTTCCCCTGGGGACAAGATCCTGGCCCTGTGGCTGGTCATTCTCTTCCAGCTGGGCCTTGGCTGCTTTCTGCACAGGCAAGCCCCTCTCTCTGCACAGCCCCACCAGCTCTGCTTTCAAGAGTCGGGCGTAGGCCATCTGCCCGCTCGGCCCCTCGGTGCAGACTCACCAGTCTAGTGCTGCAGCGCCCCACGATTCCCAGGAACCGCTTCGCTCTGTCTCCAGCACGCCTTGCTCCAGGGCTCTTGCTTCTACAGCGCCTTGTCGCTTGCCGCTGGAAGCTCCATCCACGGGGTGCAGTGCATCCCGCTCCTGACACCAGTGTGACGGCGCATTGGGGGTCCCCCGTCTCCTGCACCCCGAAATGGCACAAACAGACTGCACCAGCCGGTGGAATAGAGGAAGTTTATTGCGTCTCCAGGATACAGCACAGCACCGATGTAATCTGGTCACAGAGCTGGGCTAGGATGCCTCAGGCCCCCTTGAGATGGGGGAGACTGGGCCCCTAAACTCCAGCCCCTTTCCCTAGGCTGTCTCCTCCATGCCCCCAGCCAGCAAACTAACTCACTCCCTTCCAGCCCTGCCCCCCAGCCAGGGCAGCATTCCACCTTCCTTTGTTCCTCTCCATGGGGGGTGTCTGGCCATACTGGTTTGCATAGTGACTCATCCTGTTTTGCCGGGTCGTGGTACCCACGGCAGCCAGTGGGGGTTACCCCAGAGCCAGCAGCATAGAAACCAGCCAGGTACCCCCACTACGTCACAGTTCTCCCCCCTCCGAGAGCGAACTGAGCAGGGTCACTCCGCTCGTGACCTAGGGAAGTTCGGGTCCTCTGCGTGGGAACGCCCCCTGGGGCCATGGGTGCTCCCCTTGACTCAGGCCGGCCGTGGCGAGGCCCCACATGAGCTGGCTTCCCTCTGTCCACTCGCCACCCCGCTCCAGGGCGACTGGCACAGGCCTGTCCTCGGGGGTCACACCCACCCTTCCGCTGGCCTTGACCTCTGGCCAGGGTCTCTCGGGCCGGGGCCATGAGCCCAGCGAGCCTTCTCTGGACAGCCAGGGCGGCTTCCACCCCCGATGCTCCATCCAGGGAGGTCTTCCCCTCCCATAACTCTCTCAGCAAGCCCCGAGGGTCCTCTATCTGGGGTAGAGACCCCCAGCCGCTTTCCTACTGTCTTGGGCCTTCCCGCCCCTCTGGCAGGAGTCACAGGACCGGCAGTACCGCTGCACGGCTGTAAAGATTCCCGGCCAATAGAAGTGTTGGAGCAGCCTCAGCTGGGTGCTCCGGATCCCCCGGTGACTCCCAACGGGGACGTCGTGGGCCAAATACAGCAGCTTGCGGCGATACTTTCGGGGGATGACCAGCTGCCGCTGGACCCCCCATGCCCTCACCTTCCTGGGGGGAAGCCATTCCCGGAACAGGAGTCCACGCTCCCACAGGAATCTCTCCTGGCCACCTCCTCCCAGGGGCTGAGCTGCACGGAGGCCAGCCTGGTCCCTCAGCCTCTGCAAGGAGGGGTCTGCCTGCACCTCAGCCTGGAATTCAGCTGCTGAGGCAGGGATCGGGACCTGTTCCCCACCTTTACCTAGTTCCGGAGTCCCAGCCTGGCTGGACCCCATGTCCACTGGGATGGGACCCTGAGGACGCTGCCAGGAGTCCTCCCCTGGACCCAGGTTGTCAGCCCCCCGCTGGCTCTGGCTCTGGCTCTGGCTCCGGGTAGTGACTAGAGCCCGCTGGGATTCATGGGGCCACTCCTCTAGGTCATTCCCCATCAGCACCTCGGTGGTCAAGTGCGGGTGCACCCCCACTTCCTTGAGGCCTTCCTTCGCCCCCCATTTCAGATGCACCCGGGCTACAGGCACCTTCAACGGGGACCCATCTATGCCCTTCAGGGTCAGCTGGGTATGGGGTAGTATCCGCTTTGGGGCCACTATATCGGATCGGGCCAGAGTCACCTCCGCCCCCGTGTCCCAGAAGCCCGTCACCTTCCTACCATCCACCTCCAGGGGTATGAGGCACTTGCTCCGCAGGGGCCGTCCTGCCCCCACCCGGTACACGGAGAAATCCGCCTCCTGAGAATCAGACCTCCCAAGGGAGGTGCACTGAGCATCCTTCCCCTCTCTCTGAGCTGAGGTTTGCCTGCCAGCCCCTGCCTCTGGGGCAGCCTGCCCTTCCTCCCGCCCCAGCCAGTTAACCCTGGAAAGTCCCAGGTCATGGGACCTGGTGCACTGAGCCCTCTTGTGGCCTTTTTGCCCACAGCGCTGGCAAGTTAGGCTTTGGGCTGTCTCTGTCCAGGCCCTGGCTCGTTCTCTGGGGCACAGACGACCTGTTCCTTGGTCTCGCCCCGTAGTTGACTCCCTCCGTCGCTCAGCCGAGATCCGGTCTCTGCGCGGTTCCCTTTCTCTCCGGGACTCCCTTTCACACCCGGACCGGCTCTCCGTGAACTCATCCGCCAGCCTCCCGGCCTCCTGGGGGTTCTCTGGTCTTCGGTCCTTGAGCCACAGCCTCAGTTTGGGTGGGCATGCTTCATAGAACTGCTCCATCATGAACAGCTTGAGCAGCTCCTCTGCGGTCTGGGCTCCGACTCCAGACACCCACTTGCGGCCGTATTGCGACAGGCGGGAGGCCAGATCCACATAGGTGTCCCGTGGCCCTTTCTGTACCCCCCGGAACTTCTTCCTCTACATCTCGGGGGTCAGCCCGAACTTGTGCAGCAGGGCCTCCTTGACTCGGTTGTAATCCCCTGGCTGTAGGTCCTCCAGCTGACTGAGCACTCCGGCCGCCTCCTGGCTCAGTGCGGGGACGAGCTCCTGCAGCCAGTCAGCTGGGGGGACCCGTTGAAGTCCACAGGCCCTCTCAAAGGAGCTGAGGAACCCGTCTATGTCGCCCATGTCCTTCAGTTGGGCCACCACGAGCCTCTCCAAGCGTCTGGCAGTCCCGGGACCCTGGGGCCCATCCACTCTTGGCGCAGCCGGTGCCCCGCTGGTTCTCCGCTCTGCCATGGCCAGCTCATGCTGTCGCTGCCTCTCTCGGTCCTGGCGGTCCCTTTTTTCGAACTTGGCGCTCCTTCTCTCGGTCCTCTACTTCCAATTCCTTGATCCGCAGCTGGATCTCCAGCCGCCGCAGCTTCGCTGCGCTGGCCCCTGCCCTAGATGGGCTACGGCTTGCAGGCCTCCCGGGAGACGCTGTCTCATCTCTCCGGTGGGTTCCAGCGCTCCTCCCCCTCTCTGAGACTGACACACTCTCAGGGGGGGGTCTGGCTGCTTCCCCTGGGGACAAGATCCTGGCCCTGTGGCTGGTCATTCTCTTTCAGCTGGGCAATCAGCTGGGCCTTGGCTGCTTTCTGCACAGGCAAGCCCCTCTCTCTGCACAGCCCCACCAGCTCTGCTTTCAAGAGTCGGGCGTAGGCCATCTGCCCGCTGGGCCCCTCGGTGCAGACTCACCAGTCTAGTGCTGCAGCGCCCCACGATTCCCAGGAACCGCTTCGCTCTGTCTCCAGCATGCCTTGCTCCAGGGCTCTTGCTTCTACAGCGCCTTGTCGCTTGCCGCTGGAAGCTCCATCCACGGGGTGCAGTGCATCCCGCTCCTGACACCAGTGTGACGGCGCATTGGGGGTCCCCTGTCTCCTGCACCCCGAAATGGCACAAACAGACTGCACCAGCCGGTGGAATAGAGGAAGTTTATTGCCTCTCCAGGATACAGCACAGCACTGATGTAATCTGGTCACAGAGCTGGGCTAGGATGCCTCAGGCCCTCTTGAGATGGGGGAGACTGGGCCCCTAAACTCCAGCCCCTTTCCCTAGGCTGTCTCCTCCATGCCCCCAGCCAGCAACTAACTAACTCCCTTCCAGCCCTGCCCCCCAGCCAGGGCAGCATTCCACCTTCCTTTGTTCCTCTCCATGGGGGGTGTCTGGCCATACTGGTTTGCACAGTGACTCATCCTGTTTTGCTGGGTCGTGGTACCCACGGCAGCCAGTGGGGGTTACCCCAGAGCCAGCAGCATAGAAACCAGCCAGGTACCCCCACTACGTCACACAAGCCATTTCTTGTATTGCCTCTGAAAGGTGTGAAAAATTTGCTAGATGCTAGAGAAACCGCAACAACTCGGGTCAAGCCCAGTGTGGCGGGTTTACGGGTGCGAGCGTCTCGTGTCCCCTCTTCTTGGCTTCGAACAGAGCCAGGGGCAGGGCTCCGCGGACCCACCACCTTCGTTGCCCTCCTTGTCCCTAACCCCAGGGTTTGTTGGCAGGGCCTGCTGGGGGTGCGATCACCTCCCGACCAGTGGCGGCCGAGAGGGTTCGGTAAACCACGAGTTTGGACCCCCTCCTCCGGCCAGAGGGAGAGGGTTGGTCGTGGCGTGGTTGGGGAAAAGGAGTTGGGGTCCTGGTCCTTGGAAGTTTCTGCGGCTGGTGCAGTTCACCGAGCTTTCAGTTCTCGAGAGTTGCAGGGAGGGTGGGGGAGTGGGGGACCCGGGCCCTCCCTCACCACTGGGTCCCAGCCCGAGGCCCTAAGTGGAGTTGGCGTCTAAACGTCGCCCTCCACGGCGGATGGGGCGTCAGCCCTCAACTCCTCCGCCCATGGGCGCCAAAAGGGCCCTGCCTCGGGCTCCTTCCACTCCCTGCTTGTCCGCCCCGGAGATGGGACTGATCGGGGTGCACTCACCGCGTCGGAGTCTCTGGGTGCGTCCCAGTGCGAGCCGCCAGCTGCGGACGCCGTCCTTCCTGGTCGCCCCGGGGGCCGGGACCTTGGTGCCCCTGGAAGCCAGGGTCGCCACCTCCTCGCTCCTGCCCCCCCCTCCGACTGCCTGGCCGCCACCTTTATGGGCGCCGGAGAGTGACGTCTGGGCGCTCCGCCCCGCCCGTACTCCGCCGCCACCCCCTCCCTTGCCCCAGCGTGGGCCCGTGCCCCGTTTAGAGCCGCAAGCCGGGGCGGGCGGGCTGTCCGCTTCCACGCGGTCCGCGCCCTCCCCCGCTCCCGGCGGGGTGCCCCGGGTTGGGCTCGCCGCTGCCCCAACTCCGGGGCTGCGATGCCGGTCGGCACGCCGCTTGCGGCGCGTGGTTTTTCCCGAGGGAGGGGGAGTCCCGCCCCCTCCTCTAATGCGGACCCCGCCGGGTCCGTAACACACCTCCCCCTCTTGGAGAGGCTCTCCCCGGGTGGAGACTGTTTCCAGATTCGGGAGAAAAAGTCTGCATTCTGGTGGGTCACCCCAGGCCGATGCACCACCTCAAAACAGTATGGCTGCAAGGCCAGGTACCACCGCATTATACGTGCGTTCGTCTCTTTCATAGAGTTCAACCAAAACAAGGGTGCGTGATCAGTCACCAACTTAAATTTATTCCCCCACAAATAATACCGTAAAGTGTCAATCGCCCACTTCACCGCAAGTGCCTCCTTCTCTATCGTAGCGTATGCCCTCTCGCGTGGCCGCAGTTTTCGGCTGAGGTAGAGGACCGGCTGGTCCGCGCCTTGTTCCTCTTGGGCTAGTACTGCCCCCAGTCCCACCTCCGAGGCATCTGTGTAAAGGATAAATGGTTTGTCAAAGTTCGGCTGCCTCAGCACTGGGGCTGAGGCCAGTTTCTCTTTTAAGGCCCGGAAAGCGTGCTCAGCCTGTGGGTTCCACCTCACCCTGGCCGGTTCTGTATTCCTTATAAGCTCCGTTAATGGGGCTGCCAGTGAGGCGAATTGGGGCACAAATCGCCAATAGTATCCGGCCAGCCCCAGGAACTGGCGGATCTGTTTTTTGGTTGTTGGGATGGGGTAGTCTTTCAGGGCTTGTACCTTGCTGTAAATTGGTTTCAATTTCCCCCGTCCTACTGCATACCCCAGGTAAGAGACCTCCCGTTGGGCAAAGTGGCATTTACGGGGGTTGGCCGTGAGGCCCGCCTTACCCAGGGCTGTCAACACAGCATCGACGTGCTTTAGGTGTTCTCCCCATGTTGGGCTATAGATGACAATGTTGTCGATGTATGCGGCAGCGTATTCCTAATGGGGTGTCAGTACCTGGTCCATCACCCGTTGGAAGGTCGCTGCCGCCCCGTGGAGGCCGAAAGGCATGGTCCGAAACTGGAATAATCTGAAGGGAGTCGAGAAGGCTGTCTTTTCCCGTGCTGCGGGGTCCAGGGGGATCTGCCAATAGCCCTTTGACAAATCTAGGGTTGTTATATAGGCCGCCTGCCCGAGTCGCTCCAGCAGTTCGTCTACCCTCGGCATTGGGTAAGCGTCGAACCGGGACACGGAGTTTACCTTTCTGAAGTCTATACAAAATCGGGTGGCGCCGTCGGGTTTGGGGACCAGGACGATCGGGCTGCGCCATTCGCTGGCCGATTCTTCTATCACCCCCCACCGTTGCATCTGCTGCAGCTCCTGCTTGACCGTGTCCCACATCTTTCGGGGGAGAGGGCGTAGGGGCTCCCGCACGGTCCGGCCTTCCTCGGTTATAATCCTGTGTAGCCCCAGCATCGTATAGCCCGGTCTGGTCATCAGGGTCGCTTGGTGCCCCTGGAGCATTTCCTTCAGCTGACCCTGTTGGGGGGGTGTCAGCTCCGGATCCCAGGAGAGCTCGGTCTGTTCGCCTTCTTGCCCCCCCCCCAGGGCCCCAGATCCTCCCCTTCGGAGGGTGGTGCGATTAGCAGGGCCTCTCGGGGTACCCATTTCTTTAGTAGGTTGACGTGGAAGAGCTGTGTTCCTTGCCTGCGGCCTGTTAGCCGCACTTCATAATCCACCTCCCCCACTCTCTTAACCACTTCGAAGGGTCCCTGCCACTGCGCTAGTAGTTTGGATTCTGTCGTGGGGAGGAGCAGCATGACTCGGTCCCCCGGGTGGAAGACCCGTTGGCGTGCATGGGCATCGTAATACTTTACTTGGCGCCTCTGGCTATTCTCGAGGTTTAATCGGGCGTACTCGCCCAGCCGGCTTAACTTCTCCCTTAGTTGAGTGATGTAGTGGACCGTCCCCCGTCCTGACCCCGTCGGTTGCTCCCAGCCCTCCCTCAGGAGATCGAGGATCCCACGGGGCCGCCGACCGTATAGCAACTCGAACGGTGACAAGCCGGTCGACGCCTGGGGGACCTCTCGCACCTCAAATAGGAGGCTCGGGAGCATTAGGTCCCACCCCCGGGGGTCTTCTTGCACGAACCGCCGCAGCATACCTTTGAGCGTCTGGTTAAATCGTTCTACTAGACAGTCCGTCTGCGGGTGGTAGACCGATGTTTGCAGTCGTTTGATCTTCAGCAGTGTGCACAGTTCTTTCATCAGCCGGGAGGTTACGTTGGGTCCTTGATCCGTGAGGATCGCCTGCGGCAGTCCCACCCGCGAAAAAATCTGCAAGAGTTCCCGGGCCAGGGTCGGGGCCTTTGTATCCCTCAGAGGGACCGCTTCCGGGTAGCGGGTGGCGTAGTCTATCACTACCATAATAAATCGGTGCCCCCTCCCTGATGGCTCCAAGGGTCCCACCAGGTCCATGGCCACCCGCTCGAACGGAGTCTCTACTATTGGGAAGGGCACCAGGGGGGCCCTCGGCACCCGGGCAGAGGCGGTCTTCTGGCACTCGGGGCACGATGCGCAGAAATCCTGCACTGCCCGGAAGACCCCCGGCTAATAGAATCGCTGCAGGACCCGTTCTAATGTTTTTTCGCACCCTAGGTGCCCCGCCTAGGGGTTCGCATGCCCCAACTCCAGTACTTCCCGGCGGAATCGGGTGGGAACTACTAGCTGTTTCTGCACTTCCCCCCCTTTGCCCTCTGTAACCCGGTACAAGCGGTCCTCCCATACCTGGAATCGGGGTCCTTGCAGCGGCCCCCCCGGGCCTTGCTCCGGGTCCTCTGGCACCCCGGCTTGGTCCCAGGCGTTCTGTAGGGTGGGGTCCATTCTCTGCTCTGTCATGAAGTCCGGGGCTGTCTCTATCTCCAAGCAGGCGGCCCCGCCGCGGGGTTCCCCGTCGCGGTACCCCCCCCCAGGGTTCCATGGCACCCCCTCGGACCGTGGGGTCAGTCGGGCTCCGAAGCAAGGTTCCAAACCTGGGCCAGTCTCGTCCTATGAGGAGGGGGTATGGCAAGGTCTGGGCCTTCCCCACCCGCCAAAGCCGGTCCTGCCCGCCCCCGCTCAGGCGGACCTGGACGGTGGGGTAAGCGCGGGTGTCCCCGTGAACACATCTCATCCAGACTGGCTCCCCTTCCGGCCGTCGGGGGGGGGGATGAGGTCGGCCCGGACGAGCGTCACCGATGACCCGGAGTCCACCAGGGCTCTAACCTGCTGCCCTTCCACCATCATGTCTCGCACGACTCGGTTCCCCTCGTTGGCCTGGTCCCCCTCCGGGCTGGCCCCCTCCCCTTGGTTCAGGGTACAGTCCATCAAGGTGCATTACCGCTTAAAGTGGCCCATTTGTCCGCACTGAAAGCAGGGGCCGCGGGTCCCGGCCCAGGCCTCTCTCGGCACCTTCTCCGGCGGCTCGTCCCCGCTAGTCCTCTCCGGGGGGGGGGGGGTGCGACCATACCGGAGCTAAGCAGGGGATGTTGTCCCGCGCCCGGCTTGTCTCCGGGGGGGGGGGGTTTCCTTCCCTATGGGCTTCCCCACGATCCGGGGCCCCCCTACCTTCGTGCCGGGTAACACCTCTCGTCTGACGCCACCCTCCTCTTGCTCCGCTAGGAGGTGTGCCTCCATTAGGTTCACCGCCTCCTGCAGGGTCGTGGGTCGGTTCCGCCGGACCCATCGCTGCCCCTCTCGGGGTAATATATGTACGAATTGTTCCATTACAATCATCTCGGTGACTTGTAGGCCCGTCTTCTGTTCGGGTTCCAGCCACCGGCTGGCCCATTCCCGCAGACGCTGGGCCACTGCACGCGGTCTGTCCCTCCTGCCGGAACCGCTGCCGGCAGGTCTCCGGCGAGTGTCCTAGCTGGTCCAATATTGCCTCTCGGACTTTGTAGTAGTTCAAGGCGTCAGTGACCGCCAGGCTGCGGTAGGCCAGTTGGGCGGGCCCACTCAAGTAGGGGGCCAGCAGGGTGGCCCATTGTTCCGGCGGCCAGCGGGCCGCTGTTGCCACCCATTCAAAGGTTGTAAGAAAGGCTTCGGGGTCATCCTGTGGGCCCAACTTGCTGAGCCGCAGGGGTAGGTTAGGTCCTTCCCCGGCCCCATTGGGCCCTCCCCCCGTTGCCCCCCACCTTCTTTCCACAGTTTGTCGCCACTGGTTTTGCTGAGCTGCGAGTTCCTGGACTAGTTGCCGTTGGTGCTCTTGGAACTGGCTTGTCAGCTGCTGGATCAACTGAGTCTGTTGTTCCTGCTGAGCCTGGTTCTGCTGTCGTTGGTTCCCTTCGAACCACTCCAGGAATTGGCTGGGCTCCATCGCTTCTTCCGGTTCCCCCGCGTCCCCTGAATCGGGGATAGCCCGATGCTCTTGACCTCGTTCGTCTGTGGGGGATACTAGTTATGCCCACATTCTCCACCAGTGTGGCGGGTTTACGGGTGTGAGCGTCTCGCGCCCCCTCTTCTTGGCTTCGAACAGAGCCAGGGGCGGGGCTCCGCGGACCCACCGCCTTCGTTGCCCTCCTTGTCCCTAACCCCAGGGTTTGTTGGCAGGGCCTGCTGGGGGTGCAATCACCTCCCGACCAGTGGCAGCCGAGAGGGTTCGGCGAACCCCGAGTTCGGACCCCCTCCTCCGGCCGGAGGGAGGGGGTTGGTCGTGGCGTGGTTGGGGAAAAGGGGTTGGGGTCCTGGTCCTTGGAAGGTTCTGCGGCTGGTGCAGTTCACCCAGCTTTCAGTTCTCGAGAGTTGCAGGGAGGGTGGGGGAGTGGGGGACCCGGGCCCTCCCTCACCACCGGGTCCCAGCGCGAGGCCCTAAGTGGAGTTGGCGTCTAAACGTCGCCCTCCACGGCGGATGGGGCGGCAGCCCTCAACTACTCCACCCACGGGCGCCAAAAGGGCCCTGCCTCGGGCTCCTTCCACTCCCTGCTTGTCCGCCCCGGAGATGGGACTGATTGGGGTGCACTCACCGCGTCGGAGTCTCCGGGTGCGTCAAAGTGCGAGCCGCCACCTGCCGACGTCGTCCTTCCTGGTCGCCCCGGGGGCTGGGACCTTGGTGCCCCTGGAAGCCAGGGTCGCCACCTCCTCGCTCCTGCCCCCCCTCCGACTGCCCGGCCGCCACCTTTATGGGCGCCGGAGAGTGACGTCTGGGCGCTCCACCCCGCCCGTATGCCGCCGCAGCCTCCGCCCCCGCCCTTGCCCCAGCGTGGGCCTGTGCCCCGTTTAGAGCCGCAAGCCGGGGCGGGCGGGCTGTCCCCTTCCGCGCGGTCTGCACCCTCCCCCGCTCCCGGCGGGGTGCCCCGGGTTGGGCTCGCCGCTGCCCCAACTCCGGGGCTGCGATGCCGGTCAGCGCGCCGCTTGTGGCGCGCGGTTTTTCCCGAGGGAGGGGAAGTCCCGCCCCCTCCTCTACTGCGGACTCCGCCGGGTCCGTCACACCCATGATTTATATGGCACCTTCATGTAGAGAGAAAAAGTAAAGTTTTCAAGCTCGTTGAGTATAACGTTGTCACAGAAACGACATGAGTCTTGATTCGGAGCCTTTTTCCAGCGAAAGGTATGGAATTTGGTGGAATGTGCAGTTGAACACTCTATCTAGCTGCATACATTTAGGTCAACATTCCCCTATGTCAGTTTTGTTTACGATTTCGTCTTTCCTCCCCCAATCACTTGAAGTACCTCAGAAATATGTGAAAAGCCTTCCCCAGGTTCTGGAGAACACAACAACGCATCTCAGCTATGAGGTATGTGCGGAACTTCCTTGCAGAGAGCAACATGCAGGCGTTCATTCCCACTGACAAGACGACTTTCACAAGCTCGTGCTCCATTTTGCTGCATGATCCCTCTTTTGAAAAGTGTTTTCAGAAAGACCAGGCGTCTTTATCCCTGTGGTCTTTAGAAAACTGACTAGGTGCGTATAACATTCCCCATATCAGTTTTACTTGCGAGACACTTTTCCACACAGTGTCTTCAACTTGCTCAGAAAGGCAGGAAAGTTCTGCCGTCCGTTATACACACGGCAGCAACTCAGTTTACCTACAGATTAGCTTGAGACATTGGTACAGGAGCCACAATGCTCATTATGTTTTGGGAGATGATTTTCTGAAGACCTAGCCCTGTAGGCAATATCGCTCATAGAAGAAGTTGGTTTGAATTGATTTTTAGCTGTAGCTGAGATGTTTGCACCTTGGGCCATTCGAATAGTGTGACCAGCTGTATACAACATTACGCTAGATCAGTTCTGCTTACGAGACGCTTTCTCTCGAGGTTTCTGGTATTGCCTCAGAAATGTGTGAAAAGCCTTCCACACGGTCTAGAGAAAGCAACAGCTCTGTTCAACTACATCTTTTGGGTGGGACTGTCATACATGGGGAAAAATGAAAGCTGTGATTTTCCCACGAGAGAAAGCTTTCAAAAGTTCTGCATGAGCCCTCATCTGGAGACAAGTTCACCAAACTCTACGGAGTTTGCCCATATGCGACTTTACAACCTGTGACTAGCTAGAAACACTTCATTCAACATTCCCCTACAACACTTCTAATTACGAGAGGAGTTATCAAGCTGTGACGGCGCTTTGGGGATCCCCCGTCTCCTGCACCCCGAAATGGCACAAACAGACTGCACCAGCCGGTGGAATAGAGGAAGTTTATTGCCTCTCCAGGATACAGCACAGCACCGATGTAATCTGGTCACAGAGCTGGGCTAGGATGCCTCAGGCCCCCTTGAGATGGGGGAGACTGGGCCCCTAAACTCCAGCCCCTTTCCCTAGGCTGTCTCCTCCATGCCCCCAGCCAGCAACTAACTAACTCCCTTCCAGCCCTGCCCCCCAGCCAGGGCAGCATTCCACCTTCCTTTGTTCCTCTCCATGGGGGGTGTCTGGCCATACTGGTTTGCATAGTGACTCATCCTGTTTTGCCGGGTCGTGGTACCCACGGCAGCCAGTGGGGGTTACCCCAGAGCCAGCAGCATAGAAACCAGCCAGGTACCCCCACTACGTCACAGTTCTCCCCCCTCTGAGAGCGAACTGAGCAGGCTCACTCTGCTCGTGACCTAGGGAAGTTCGGGTCCTCTGCGTGGGAACGCCCCCTGGGGCCATGGGTGCCCCCCTTGACTCAGGCCGGCCGTGGCGAAGCCCCACATGAGCTGGCTTCCCTCTGTCCACTCGCCGCCCCGCTCCAGGGCGACTGGCACAGGCCTGTCCTCGGGGGTCACACCCAACCTTCCGCTGGCCTTGACCTCTGGCCAGGGTCTCTCGGGCTGGGGCCATGAGCCCAGCGAGCCTTCTCTGGACAGCCAGGGCGGCTTCCTCCCCCGATACTCCATCCAGGGAGGTCTTCCCCTCCCATAACTCTCTCAGCAAGCACAGAGGGTCCTCTATCTGGGGTAGAGACCCCCAAGCCGCTTTCCTACTGTCTTGGGCCTTCCCGCCCCTCTGGCAGGAGTCACAGGACCGGCAGTACCGCTGCACGGCTGTAAAGATTCCCGGCCAATAGAAGTATTGGAGCAACCTCAGCTGGGTGCTCCGGATCCCCCAGTGACCCCCAACGGGGACGTCGTGGGCCAAATACAGCAGCTTGAGGCGATACGTTCGGGGGACGACCAGCTGCCGCTGGACCCCCCATGCCCTCACCTTCCTGGGGGGAAGCCATTCCCGGAACAGGAGTCCACGCTCCCACAGGAATCTCTCCTGGCCACCTCCTCCCAGGGGCTGAGCTGCACGGAGGCCAGCCTGGTCCCTCAGCCTCTGCAAGGAGGGGTCTGCCTGCACCTCAGCCTGGAATTCAGCTGCTAAGGCAGGGATCGGGACCTGTTCCCCACCTTTACCTAGGTCCGGAGTCCCAGCCTGGCTGGACCCCATGTCCACTGGGATGGGACCCTGAGGATGCTGCCAGGAGTCCTCCCCTGGACCCAGGTTGTCAGCCCCCCGCTGGCTCTGGCTCTGGCTCCGGGTAGTGACTAGAGCCCGCTGGGATTCATGGGGCCACTCCTCTAGGTCATTCCCCATCAGCACCTCGGTGGGCAAGTGCCCCACTTCCTTGAGGCCTTCCTTCGCCCCCCATTTCAGATGCACCCGGGCTACAGGCACCTTAAACGGGGACCCATCTATGCCCTTCAGGGTCAGCTGGGTATGGGGTAGTATCTGCTCTGGGGCCACTATATCGGATCGGGCCAGAGTCACCTCCGCCCCCGTGTCCCAGAAGCCCGTCACCTTCCTACCATCCACCTCCAGGGGTATGAGGCACTCGCTCCGCAGGGGCCGTCCTTCCCCCACACGGTAGACAGAGAAATCCACCTCCTGAGAATCAGACTTCCCAGGGGAGGTGCACTGAGCATCCTTCCCCTCTCTCTGAGCTGAGGTTTGCCTGCCAGCCCCTGCCTCTGGGGCAGCCTGCCCTTCCTCCCGCCCCAGCCAGTTAACCCTGGAAAGTCCCAGGTCATGGGACCTGGTGCACTGAGCCCTCTTGTGGCCTTTTTGCCCACAGCGCTGGCAAGTTAGGCTTTGGGCTGTCTCTGTCCAGGCCCTGGCTGGTTCTCTGGGGCACAGACTACCTGTTCCTTGGTCTCGCCCCGTAGTTCATAGAATCATAGAATAATAAGACTGGAAGGGACCTCGAGAGGTCATCGAGTCCAGCCCCCCGCCCTCAAGGCAGGACCAAGCTCCGTCTACAGCATCCCTGACAGATGTCTATCTAACCTGTTCTTAAATATCTCCGGAGAGGGAGATTCCACCACCTCCCTTGGCAATTTATTCCAATATTTGACCACCCTGACAGTTAGGAATTTTTTCCTAATGTCCAATCTACACCTCCCCTGCTGCACTTTAAGCCCATTACTCCTTGTCCTGTCATCAGAAACCAAGAGGAACAAATTTTCGCCTTCCTCCTTGTGACACCCTTTTAGATATTTGAAAACCGCTATCATGTCCCCCCTTAATCTTCTTTTTTTCAAACTAAACAAGCCCAGTTCATGAAGCCTGGCTTCATAGGTCATGTTCTCTAAACCTTTAATCATTCTTGTCGCTCTTCTCTGTACCCTTTCCAATTTCTCCACATCTTTCTTGAAATGTGGCGCCCAGAACTAGACACAGTACTCCAGCTGAGGCCTAACTAGTGCAGAGTAGAGCGGCAGAATGACTTCACGAGTTTTGCTTACAACACACCTGTTGATACAACCTAGAATCATATTTGCTTTTTTTGCAACAGCATCACACTGTTGACTCATATTCAACTTGTGGTCCACTATGACCCCTAGATCCCTTTCCGCCATGCTCCTTCCTAGACAGTCGCTTCCCATCTTGTATGTATGGAACTGATTGTTCCTTCCTAAGTGGAGCACTTCGCATTTCTCTTTATTAAACCTCATCCTGTTTACCTCTGACCATTTCTCTAACTTGCTAAGGTCATTTTGAATTATGTCCCTATCCTCCAAAGAAGTCGCAACCCCACCCAGTTTGGTATCATCTGCAAACTTAATAAGCGTACTCTCTATCCCAATATCTACATCATTGATGAAGATATTGAACAGTACGGGTCCCAAAACAGACCCTTGAGGAACTCCACTTGTTATCCCTTTCCAGCAGGATTTAGAACCGTTAACTCTCTGACTACGGTTATCCAGCCAATTATGCACCCACCTTATCGTGGCCCTATCTAAGTTATATTTGCCTAGTTTATCAATAAGAATATCATGCGAGACCGTATCAAATGCCTTACTAAAGTCTAGGTATATGACATCCACCGCTTCTCCCTTATCCACAAGGCTCGTTATCTTATCAAAGAAAGCTATCAGATTAGTTTGGCATGACTTGTTCTTCACAAACCCATGCTGGCTATTCCCTATCACTTTATTACCTTCCAAGTGTTTGCATATGATTTCCTTAATTACCTGCTCCATTATCTTCCCTGGGACAGACGTTAAACTGACCGGTCTGTAGTTTCCTGGGTTGTTCTTATTCCCCTTTTTATAGATGGGCACAATATTTGCCCTTTTCCAGTCTTCTGGAATCTCCCCTGTCTGCCATGATTTTTCAAAGATCATAGCTAAAGGCTCAGATACCTCCTCTATCAGCTCCTTGAGTATCCTGGGATGCATTTCATCAGGACCTGGTGACTTGCTGACATCTAACTTTCCTAAGTGATTTTTAACTTGTTCTTTGTGTATCCTATCTTCTAAACTTACCCTTTCTCTGCTTGTATTCACTACGTTAGGCTCCCTCCGTCGCTCAGCCGAGATCCGGTCTCTGCGCGGTTCCCTTTCTCTCTGGGACTCCCTTTCACACCCGGACCGGCTCTCCGTGAACTCATCCGCCAGCCTCCCGGCCTCCTGGGGGTTCTCTGGTCTTTGGTCCTTGAGCCACAGCCTCAGTTTGGGTGGGCATGCTTCATAGAACTGCTCCATCATGAACAGCTTGAGCAGCTCCTCTGCGGTCTGGGCTCCGACTCCAGACACCCACTTGCGGCCGTATTGCGACAGGCGGGAGGCCAGATCCACATAGGTCTCCCGTGGCCCTTTCTGCACCCCCCGGAACTTCTTCCTGTACATCTCGGGGGTCAGCCCGAACTTGTGCAGCAGGGCCTCCTTGACTCGGTTGTAATCCCCTGGCTGTAGGTCCTCCAGCTGACTGAGCACTCCGGCCGCCTCCTGGCTCAGTGCGGGGACGAGCTCCTGCAGCCAGTCAGCTGGGGGGACCCGTTGCAGTCCACAGGCCCTCTCAAAGGAGCTGAGGAACCCGTCTATGTAGCCCATGTCCTTCAATTGGGCCACCACGAGCCTCTCCAAGCGTCTGGCAGTCCCGGGACCCTGGGGCCCATCCACTCTTGGCGCAGCTGGTTCCCCGCTGGTTCTCCGCTAAGCCATGGCCAGCTCATGCTGTCGCTGCCTCTCTTGGTCCTGGCGGTCCCTTTCTCGATCTTGGCGCTCCTTCTCTCGGTCCTCTACTTCCATTTCCTTGATCCGCAGCTGGATCTCCAGCCGCCGCAGCTCCACTGGGCTGGCCCCTGCCCTAGATCGGCTACGGTTTGCAGGCCTCCCGGGAGACGCTGTCTCATCTCTCCGGTGGGTTCCAGTGTTCCTTCCCCTCTCTGAGACTGACACACTCTCAGGGGGGGTCTGGCTGCTTCCCCTGGGGACAAGATCCTGGCCCTGTGGCTGGTCATTCTCTTCCAGCTGGGCAATCAGCAGGGCCTTGGCTGCTTTCCGCACAGGCAAGCCCCTCTCTCTGCACAGCCCCACCAGCTCTGCTTTCAAGAGTCAGGCGTAGGCCATCTGCCCGCTGGGCCCCTCGGTGCAGACTCACCAGTCTAGTGCTGCAGCGCCCCACGATTCCCAGGAACCGCTCGCTCTGTCTCCAGCCAGGTACCTCCACTACGTCACACAAGCCATTTCTTGTATTGCCTCTGAAAGGTGTGAAAAATTTGCTAGATGCTAGAGAAACCGCAACAACTCGGGTCAAGCCCATGATTTATATGGCACCTTCATGTAGAGAGAAAAAGTAAAGTTTTCAAGCTCGCTGAGTATAACGTTGTCACAGAAACGACATGAGTCTTGATTCGGAGCCTTTTTCCAGCGAAAGGTATGGAATTTGGTGGAATGTGCAGTTATACACTCTATCTATCTGAATACGTTTAAGCTGTCATTTTCCCACAAGAGAAAGCTTTCAAAAGTTCTGCATGAGCCCTCATCTGGAGACAAGTTCACCAAACTCTACGGAGTTTGCCCATATGCGACTTTACTAAGCGCTCCGTTAGTTCGAATTAAATTCGAACTAACGGAGCGCTAGTGTAGCACCTATGAAAGTTAGTTCGAACTAACGTTAGTTCGAACTAACTTTGTAGTGTAGACATACCTATAGATAATTGGGTTTGTGATGACCGGGAGACCCGTATGGTCACTTGCCTGCCTGGTGCGAAGGTTGCAGATCTCTCGAGGCATCTACATAGACTTATGTGTAGTGCTGGGGAGGAGCCGGTGGTTGTGGTACATGTAGGTACCAATGACATAGGAAAGGGTAGGAGAGATGTCCTGGATGCCAAATTTAGGCTGCTAGGAAAGAGACTGAAATCCAGGACCTCTATGGTGGGATTCTCGGAAATGCTTCCAGTTCCACGCGCAGGGCCAGGTAGGCAGGCAGAGCTTCAGAGTCTCAATGCGTGGATGAGACGATGGTGTAGGGAAGAGGGGTTTGGATTTATTAGGAACTGGGGACACTTTTGGGAGAGGGGGAGCCTATACAGGAAGGATGGGCTCCACCTAAACCAGGGTGGAACCAGACTGCTGGCACTAAACCTTAAAAAGGCCGTAGAGCACTTTTTAAACTAAGAGATGGGGGAAAGCCAATTGGTGCGGAGATGCACGTAAATCGGATGGAGACTTCTTCTTAATCGCGGCTTCATTTCCCTATGCCGATCTGTCTAATCTACATGCCTCCGTCAACGGCCATCCCTAGAGAGGGATGGCAAGAGACAAATTGCTTGATCATTGCCTTCGGTCCAGCCTCTTTGGGGCACCTGGTGCTGGTCACTATCGGCAGACAGGCCACTGGGCTAGATGGACCTTTGGTCTGACCTAGTACAGCCATTCTTATGTTCTTACGGCAAACAACCTTTTCACACTCTTTCCCCCAGGTTATCTGGGTAGACACCATCACAAGGCAAACATGGATCCCGTTCAGCAGTAAAGAGCGATGGTCATCACTGCAAACAATTCACAACTTATGTCCAGGGCCTAGCCAGGAGCCGCTAGAGCAAGAAGAACGTGCGGAGGCCATGAACACAGAGGTGAGTGAAACACCTGAGTGGAGATGCTAGCGGCAATCGATTCTTCTGACAGAGAGAAATGCCAGTTCTGGACCCAGGTGACAAGCAGAGACTGGCAGGACTGCAGCTATGGGACAACGACCAGTGGCTGCAAAACTTGTGCATGCATAAGGCGACTTTCATGGAGGTTTCCTTCCCTGAGGTGCAGCAGTGCCAGAATGAGACTGGCTTTGATAGTTGAGAAGCGAGTGGTAATAGCCATGTGGAAGTTAGCAAGGCCAGGCAGCTACCGGTCAGCTGGAAATTAATTCAGAGCGGGGGAATAAGACGGTGGGAGGCTGCTGTGATCCAAGCAGCCAGTGATCCAAGTAGCAACGAAGGACAGTAACTCTGGGAAACATGCAGGCCATAGTGGATGGCTTTGCTGCAATGCAGTTCCCTAATGGTGGTGGGGTGGCAGATGAAACATACATTCCTATCTTGATACCTGGCCACTATCCCAAAGAGCTCATAACTGGGAAGTGGTAGTTCTTGCTGGTGCCATGGACTTTGGTGGATCACAAAGGCCGTTTCACTGGCATCAATATGGGATGGTCAGGAAAGCAGCATGACATGCGCATCTATAGGAACTTTGGTTTAGTCAGAAAGGTACAAGGTGGAATTTTCTTCCCACCTGGAAATCTTGCATCGGAGGCATTGAAATGCCAATTGTGATTCTTAGAAGCCCAGCCTCCCCTTCTTGCTGTGGCCCCTGAAGCAGTACGCAGGCAGCCTGGACATCAGTAGGAAGCAGCTCAGCTATAGGCCGAGCAAATGCAGAATGGTGGTAGAAAGAGCTTTTGGACGTTTAAAGGGAAGGTTTTGCCGTCTATTGACTGGGTTAGACCTCAGTATAAGCAGCATTCCCATTGTTGTAGCAGCCTCCTGTGAGCTCCCTAAAATTTTATGTCAGGGTAGGAGCATATTAAATGTGCTGACCTGTATATTTTACACAGCCCTGTCCCCGATCTGCCATGCACCACAAGCAATAACCATACTGTTGCTGAGAAATCCGGCCCCTCCCATGCCTGTACAGGCATGTCAGCCGCTCTGTTTGCTGCCTCAAGATCTGCTCCTGGGTCTTGGTTTCACGTTCCATGCACGTTATCCTCTCCTCATGCTCCGTGCATCTTCTGCAGCATCGTTCTCCTCTGCCCATTTAACCTCACCCTGCCCATGCGGGTGGGTTGCATTTGCTCATGGAATGTCATTCCGTTATGTTTTCGCCTTCAGATCTGTTCTAGCTGAACAGTTGGATGAGCCAGGGGAGTGGGCCTCAAGCTCACTGTTGCATCCTCTCCAAGAAAACAAGGGAAGGGCAGACGCTAGAGAAGACACATTGCAGAATGCAGAAGCTAATCTCTGAGCATAAAAGAACATTTGTCCGACACAACAGGCGTGTGTTAGTTACAAGGCAAAAGGCGTCCTTTAAGCAGGCTCCATGCAGCAGATACAGCACAGAGGTCTTAAGGGAGCTGCTGGACTTGATTTGGTGGTAGGCATGGTAGGGAACAGTTTGGGGCTCGCTCTACTAACTCTGCTTTGAAAACACGGTGGTTGCAGCTCCCATAGCTAGGCAAGGGCCTATGTGTGCAAAGGGGCCCAGAGTGGCATGGAGACAGGGAGGGAGTCTCGTGGCCACCACATGTTCAGGCGCAGGAAAGAGTCTGTTCCCCAGAGCTGAGCCCTGTGAAAGCCCCAAAGCTCGGCTCTCTCACCAACAGGTGGAAGATATCACCTCCCCCACCGAGTCTGTCTAGGGAGACCGAGAATTGTCTTGCAGCTTGGGTGGGAAAACGCCCCCTACAAACATAGTCACCGCTCCAAAATAAACCCACTAACTCATTTCTGTTGTACAGGAAAAAACTCCAGGCCCATGTGGCGACTCTGAGGGAAAGGAGAGCGAAGCTGCTGGGGTTAAAGGAGACCAGTGAGCAGAGAAGCCAGCAGTACCTGGTAGGTGTCTGTTGTTTTTCCCTGGCTGGGAGACGTAGTTGAGACTTAGGATTGTTTATTGTTAGATTTCTCTGTGGCCTTGGTGAAGGTGGGTTTATGTGAGTTTCTCCGTTCTCACGGGATAGTGTGTGCGTGTTGCAAATATTCTCTCCCTTGAAAAAATGGAAGCTGCATTTGAATGAATGAATGAATTTCTATTCACTGTGACGTTCATAAACAACTTCTCCCAAAACACAAGGGTTGTTTCCCAGGAGACTAGGACACAGGCCCTTATGGGATATTGGGAGCAAAGGGTAAAAAAGTCCCCCCCTTGTGATGAAAACATACAGTCAAGTATCCGGCTGTGAAGGATTCAAGGTTTTGAACCCCAGTCAGGGGAGCTGACACCCTTGACAACCCCCTAAGCAAGGTGTTCATGTGTGTGTGTGTGGGGGGAGGGGAGGCAGCGCCACGTTCCTGGAAGGGGACAGTCCCATATTTAAAAGCTGTTCCCAGTGTTCTGACTTTGTCCCATATTCCCCCGGAGCGGCCAGCACTCAGCAGGGTTTTGGGGGTTGGAAACCTGCAGCTTGCGGGACACCAGCAGCACACGAGCCAATTTTCTGTGGCCCCTTCCCACCGCAGAGCAGGGAGCTTGTGCTGCAGCTTCCGGCTGGGAAGGGGAAGGGGTGGGAAAGGTGCATGCGAGTCCCTGGGGCTGCCCCTGCCCAGCCTGGGGATGCAATTCCTGGGAGCCAAGGGAAAGCCCCAGCGTGTGCCTCCTCTGTGCATGACTCCCCCCTCTCCCCCGAGGAGGGAAAGCCCTGGTACACGCCTCCTCTGGAGACCCCCCCCCACCACCACACCATGCCACTCCAGTTCTCCGCACACCACAGACCTGGGGGAGAGGAGCAGCCACTGCACTTCCAGAACCCCCAGAAGTGGCGCGTGGCTGGACTCCCATCCACCTCACGGGATGCCGCCACTATCTCCATTGTCACTGGAGGTGGGCAGTGGGACTCCTTGGGGTGGGGGAAATCAGAGGGGGGCCTCCCAAACAGCTCATGAACGACTGTTCGCACCCTCGCAATTTGACCAGTTGGTCACGATTGACGGGTTGGTGACCATCGCCATAGCGACTGGGGGTCAGGCTGGGCTGGGAGTTTGCACAGGAAGCTGGAGGCTGCAGCCCTGTGGGTGTTCAGATTGGGGTGGGGGTGTCAGAGCATCCAGCATCAGGGGCTCTCTCCTGCTAAACGGCTCTGCTCAGCCAGGACAGGGCTCCCAGCCAGCCATAGGCAAATCCCCTTCCATTGCCCTGATGCCAGGGTGAGGGGCACAGCCTGTCTGAAAGGGAAGTGTCGGGCCCTGTCACTTGTGGTCTGGGTCCCTCACCCACAATCCCCATGAGGCAGGGGAGGAGCCCAGGGTGCACAGTCCTGAAATGCAGAGTTTGTGTCCTCGTCTCCCTGTGGCACCCACGGGTGTTTGTTAGCTGGGCCTTAGCCCCGCCCCTTCACCATGAGGCCACGCCCCCTGCTCCTTCTCATCCCCCCTGGGGCCCAGTCCCTCCAACTGCCCTGACTGGCCTGCCCTGGGCTGGGGACACAGGCTAGGGACTGCTCTTGGGTGCTCCAATGCCTTTTGCGGCGGGGAAGGATCCCTCTTTGTTTTACTTTGGGGGAGACTTTCCAGTTTCCTGGAGTACGATTTCCCTCGTGGGTTTGTTTTTTTCTTCCCTTCCCATCCCACTTCTTTTTTTCCCCATTTCTGCTTCCTGGCCAATCAGTTTCAAAAAGAAAAGAATTTGCAAGGAGAACAGGGGGAGAAATTGTGATTTAAAAGAAAACAAGCCAGATGCTGTGTCTCCGAGGCAGCACTCAAGGCAGCAGGCGTGGGACAGAGCATCTCTAGGCCCAGAGACCGGGGCATGGGTCTGTTCCCAGGCACTTACCCACACGGCTCAGCACGATCACAGCCAAGGCCAGAGAGACGCACCCGGTG
Source organism: Pelodiscus sinensis (assembly GCF_052426305.1). NCBI lineage: Eukaryota > Metazoa > Chordata > Testudines > Trionychidae > Pelodiscus > Pelodiscus sinensis. The sequence continues at coordinate 17,774,583 of NC_143079.1, forward strand.
CCCAGCGCCACTAGGCAGTGTCGGTACCTGAGGGGAGCAGGCGGGGGAGCTGGAACAGAGGGCTTCAGAGCACAGGGTCAGGAGCTGCCGCAGCGGGATCAGAGCTATGTCACCACTAGTACTGGAGGCAGATCCACAGCTGGTGCCAACCCACCCCACAGAGCTCACAAGCAGCAGGTCAGTGGCACAGAGACTGGTTTTCTGCACTTAAAGGCTCCTCGCCCAATCGCAGGCGGTGTCAGTCAGCTGCAGCCCGACTGCCAACCCTGGGACCAGATCCAGCTGCTGGGAGTTACCTGAAGTGCTGCACTGATGTGAGAGAATTTATCCTGATTCACACCCCTTGGAAATCCATCCCTGTCAGAGTGCAGGGCACGAGCAAAGTCCGTTCTCATAACAGTGGTGGCCGCACACACCAGCTGGGATCAGGACCCTGTGGTGCCGGGCGCTGCACAGACGCAGCGAGAGACAGTCCCTGCCCCAGCTGGGACACAGAGCCCAAGGTTGGCAGGGGAGGGCCTTGCAGCCAGTACCTTGGTTCTCAGCTGCAGACGAGCTACCCCGCTGGGGGCAGGGGTCCAACCCCATGCCCCTGTCCTTGTGCTGCATCGTCCCCAAGCAGAGCGACAGTCGAGCTGTCTAGGACAGAGGGGGTGGGACAGGGCGGTGATCCTGCTACAGCGGAAGCATCTGCCCTCATACTGCAAAGCACTTGGCTGTCGCACAGAGACAATCAGATACCCAGGTAGGTGGGTGCACATGGGGATGGAGGGATAATTAGATCCTGTCACACACTGGAGCTGGCTAAAAGGAAGTGGGATTCCAACCTCCCTTCCTCCCTTTCACTTGGCTGGGACGGGAGGGGGGGGGGGGATGGGATGCAGGAGGGGATGCAGGGTGCTGGCTCCTGGAGGCAGTTCAGGGCTAGGACAGGTGCTTGGGGTACAGGAGGGGGTTCAGGATACAGGAGGGCAAACTGCTGGTTCAGAGAGGGGATTCAGGGCAGGGGTTCAGGGCGCTGACAAAGTTTTGATCAGAGTAACGAACATTTCAATGTTTGCCCAATTTGGGGCAAAACCAAATGTTGAAATATTGGAATTACCAGTTGATTTGTTTTCTATCAAAGACACACAGCAGTGAGAGAGAGAGGGAGGTGCACCAAGGGAGACCTAGTGAGAGACTCTGTGAAAGAGAGTTTTGTCCTTGAGGCTACGTCTTCACTGCATTCTTATTTTGGAATAAGCTATTCCGGAGGAGATATTCCAAAATATCTTATTTCAAAATAGCGTGTCTACACTACAGGGAAGCCTCACAATTAGTCCAAGGCAGGCTTCTCTAATGTGGATGCACTGTCTCGATTTAGACCCCCCCAGGAGGCACTGGGGAATAATTACTTTGAATGGCCCTGGGGAGGAGTTATTTTGAATTAGCAGCAGTGGAGCATCCACACTACCGCTATTCCGAAATAGCTATTTTGGAATCAACGTTATTCTTTATGGAATGAAGTTTACAGACATCAGAATAAGCTGTCTGTTATGTCAAATGTATTTTGATAACGGAATTGCTATGTAGATGCTATATAGGAAGCCTAATCCGAACTACCTAGTCCGTGCCGCATGTAGCCGCGGGCACGGAGTCCGAACTAGCTGGCATTTAAAAATAGCGGCGCCTGGCAAGATGCAAATGAAGCCCGGGAAATTCAAATCCCGGGCTTCATTTGCAACTTCGGTTGCCTACATTAACCACCCTAGTTCGAACTAGGGTGGTAGTGTAGACATACCCTCTGTACCTGGGAGCAAGTCACAGAATTACACTGAGCCTTAGTTTCCCAAATGTAAAATGGAGTTCATGCCTCCTTTCTCTGTACTGTTTGTAACTTTTTTGGGGCAGGGCTTGTCTCTCTATGGCTGTGTCTACATTGGCACCCTTTTCCAGAAAAGGGATGCTAATGAGACCAGTCGGAATTGCAAATGCCCCGGGGATTTAAATTTCCCCCCCGGCATTTGCATGAACATGGCTGCCGCTTTTTTCCGGCTCGGGGCTTTGCCGGAGAAAAGCGCCAGTCTAGACAGGTATTTTCGGAAAATAAACCCTTTTCCGGAAGATCCCTTATTCCTACTTAAAATCAGGAATAAGGGATCTTCCGGAAAAGGATTTATTTTCCGAAAGATACCTGTCTAGACAGCACTATGCAAATTCCATATCTGATTTTGATTGAATTTCAAAATAGGCTATTTCCAAATTTGGTGCATCGACACAGCACCAGATTTCAAAATAACACGCTATTTTGAGACATCTCTTAACCCTCATGGAATGAGTGTGACTGGGATGCCGAAATAGCACGCCTGTTGTCTGAAAAATATTTTGAAATAATGGGCAGCTTGTTATGATGTGTGGTAGCTATTTCAGGATACCTCCAGTGTCCCAAAATAGCTGTACAGTGTAGACCTACTCTTATTCCTCGTGAAATGACGGTCACAGGAGTCGGAGTTGTAAGCAGTCCTCTGGCTGCATGTTATTTCAGCATTATCATATATATAGTAGCCCAGTGTCTGAGAGTCTATAACACTGTAGCGTTACAAACTCGCCTCTGGAGGGTGTTCCAGACTGGTTATAGTAGCTGTAGCGTTACAAACTCGCCTCTGGGGGGTGTTCCAGACTGGTTATAGTAGCTGTAGCGTTACAGACTCACCTGTGGGGGGTGTTCCAGACTGGTTATAGTAGCTGTAGCGTTACAGACTCGCCTCTGGGGGGTGTTCCAGACTGGTTATAGTAGCTGTAGCGTTACAGACTCACCTCTAGGGGGTGTTCCAGACTGGTTATAGTAGCTGTAGCGTTACAGACTCGCCTCTGGGGGGTGTTCCAGACTGGTTATAGTAGCTGTAGCGTTACAAACTCGCCTCTGGGGGGTGTTCCAGACTGGTTATAGTAGCTGTAGCGTTACAGACTCACCTCTGGGGGGTGTTCCAGACTGGTTATAGTAGCTGTAGCATTACAGACTCACCTCTGGGGGGTGTTCCAGACTGGTTATAGTAGCTGTAGCGTTACAAACTCGCCTCTGGGGGGTGTTCCAGACTGGTTATAGTAGCTGTAGCGTTACAGACTCGCCTCTGGGGGGTGTTCCAGACTGGTTATAGTAGCTGTAGCGTTACAGACTCACCTCTGGGGGGTGTTCCAGACTGGTTATAGTAGCTGTAGCGTTACAAACTCGCCTCTGGGGGGTGTTCCAGACTGGTTATAGTAGCTGTAGCGTTACAGACTCGCCTCTGGGGGGTGTTCCAGACTGGTTATAGTAGCTGTAGCGTTACAGACTCACCTCTGGGGGGTGTTCCAGACTGGTTATAGTAGCTGTAGCATTACAGACTCACCTCTGGGGGGTGTTCCAGACTGGTTATAGGAGCTGTAGCGTTACAGACTCGCCTCTGGGGGGTGTTCCAGACTGGTTATAGTAGCTGTAGCGTTACAGACTCGCCTCTGGGGGGTGTTCCAGACTGGTTATAGTAGCTGTAGCATTACAGACTTGCCTCTGGGGGGTGTTCCAGACTGGTTATAGTAGCTGTAGCATTACAGACTTGCCTCTGGGGGGTGTTCCAGACTGGTTATAGTAGCTGTAGCGTTACAGACTTGCCTCTGGGGGGTGTTCCAGACTGGTTATAGTAGCTGTAGCGTTACAGACTTGCCTCTGGGGGGTGTTCCAGACTGGTTATAGTAGCTGTAGCGTTACAGACTCACCTCTGGGGGGTGTTCCAGACTGGTTATAGTAGCTGTAGCATTACAGACTCGCCTCTGGGGGGTGTTCCAGACTGGTTATAGTAGCTGTAGCATTACAGACTAACCTCTGGGGGGTGTTCCAGACTGGTTATAGTAGCTGTAGCATTACAGACTAACCTCTGGGGGGTGTTCCAGACTGGTTATAGTAGCTGTAGCATTACAGACTCACCTCTGGGGGGTGTTCCAGACTGGTTATAGTAGCTGTAGCGTTACAGACTCGCCTCTGGGGGGTGTTCCAGACTGGTTATAGTAGCTGTAGCATTACAGACTCACCTCTGGGGGGTGTTCCAGACTGGTTATAGTAGCTGTAGCATTACAGACTCGCCTCTGGGGGGTGTTCCAGACTGGTTATAGTAGCTGTAGTTACAGACTCGCCTCTGGGGGGTGTTCCAGACTGGTTATAGTAGCTGTAGCATTACAGACTCGCCTCTGGGGGGTGTTCCAGACTGGTTATAGTAGCTGTAGCATTACAGACTCGCCTCTGGGGGGTGTTCCAGACTGGTTATAGTAGATGTAGCATTACAGACTCGCCTCTGGGGGATGTTCCAGACTGGTTATAGTAGCTGTAGCATTACAGACTTGCCTCTGGGGGGTGTTCCAGACTGGTTATAGTAGCTGTAGCGTTACAGACTTGCCTCTGGGGGGTGTTCCAGACTGGTTATAGTAGCTGTAGCATTACAGACTTGCCTCTGGGGGGTGTTCCAGACTGGTTATAGTAGCTGTAGCATTACAGACTTGCCTCTGGGGGGTGTTCCAGACTGGTTATAGTAGCTGTAGCATTACAGACTTGCCTCTGGGGGGTGTTCCAGACTGGTTATAGTAGCTGTAGCGTTACAGACTTGCCTCTGGGGGGTGTTCCAGACTGGTTATAGTAGCTGTAGCATTACAGACTTGCCTCTGGGGGGTGTTCCAGACTGGTTATAGTAGCTGTAGCATTACAGACTTGCCTCTGGGTGGTGTTCCAGACTGGTTATAGTAGCTGTAGCATTACAGACTTGCCTCTGGGTGGTGTTCCAGACTGGTTATAGTAGCTGTAGCGTTACAGACTCGCCTCTGGGGGGTGTTCCAGACTGGTTATAGTAGCTGTAGCATTACAGACTTGCCTCTGGGTGGTGTTCCAGACTGGTTATAGTAGCTGTAGCATTACAGACTTGCCTCTGGGTGGTGTTCCAGACTGGTTATAGTAGCTGTAGCATTACAGACTTGCCTCTGGGTGGTGTTCCAGACTGGTTATAGTAGCTGTAGCGTTACAGACTCGCCTCTGGGGGGTGTTCCAGACTGGTTACAGTAGCTGTAGCATTACAGACTCGCCTCTGGGGGGTGTTCCAGACTGGTTACAGTAGCTGTAGCATTACAGACTCACCTCTGGGGGTGTTCCAGACTGGTTATAGTAGCTGTAGCGTTACAGACTCGCCTCTGGGGGGTGTTCTTGCCTCCCACCATGGTGCTCGGCTGAGTTCTGTGCCGCTCAGCTGGGCTGCGGTGGGGGAGCAAGCAGTGCAAACGCGGCGGCCCAGATGAGCGGTACAGAAGGCAGCCGAGCGCCACAGCGGGAGGGGAAGGAGGGCGGGGCGGTGATGTACACGGCCCCACCCCCTGGCTGTGTACGTCACTGGGGTAGGGTGTAAAAAAACCCAGACACCCTTGATCGGGGGCGGGAGGGGGGAGGGACTGGCTGGGAGAGGAGCGGGCTGGCTGGGGGGGAAGCAGATATTGGGGGGAGGGGCAGAGGCAGCAGTAGCTGGCCAGGGGAGAATGGAGCTTGGGTGGCTGGTGGGAAGCAAAGCTGGTGGGGGCTGGGGGGTGGGAGTCAGGGGCAGTGAGGCTGGCCATGGGAAATCAGGAGGAGGAACTGGCTGGTGGGAGAGGGAATTGGTTTGCGGGGAGCCGGACTCACCCAGGCGCATGCAGATCCCAGCGTGCTGTCCGCCACACTCATGCATCCCCTACAGAGACAGAGGAGAGCGGAGAGAGAGTGAGAGGCAGGAGGGGGAGAAGAGAAAGAGAGAGACAGAGAGAGGCAGAAGGCGGAGGAGAGCTGGGGGTGGGGGAGGCAGTAGGATGAGGAGAGAGAGAGAGACAGAGCGAGAGACCGGAGGCTCAGAAGAGAAGACCGACATGAAGGAGAGACCTGAAAATCCCGTCTTATGCCGGGCTAATTGGCTAGTCATATCTATAGTAGCCCCATGTCTGTGACTGTGTAACGCTGAAATGCTGACTGTTGCCTCTGGGTGGCGAGTTGCCTCCCTGGCTGTTCCCCAGGAGTGCTGCATGGGGAGTGCTGCATGGGGAGCGCTGGGCCCAAACAGCCACTTGCACTTATTCCCCCACGGCGGCCCGGCTGAGCAGCACAGAAGTCAGCCAAGCGCCAAGACAGGAGAGGAAGGGGGGAGGTGGCGTACACGGCCAGGGGGCGGGGCCTGGCTGTGTGCATCACTGCCCCGCCCCCCTTCGTGCCCCCCTTCACCTCCTGCCATGGGGCTCAGCTGACTTCTGCACCGCTCAGCCGGGCCGCTGAGTGGGAGCAAGTGGCGCAAGCGACCGTTTGGGCTCCGCACACCCCATGCAGCTCAGGGAGCGCGGTGCCCAAACGGCCGCTTGCGCCACTTGCTCCCGCATGGGGAGTGCGGAGCCCAAACGGCCATTTGGGCTCCATGGTCCCCCACGTGAGAGGGAGGAGGGGGAGGAGAAGAGAAAGACAGAGACAGAGAGAGAGGCAGGAGGCGGAGGAGAGCTGAGAGTGGGAGGAGGCAGTAGGAGGAGGAGAGAGAGAGAGGGATGAAGAGGAGAGACCCGAAAATCCCATCTTATGACATGCTATTGGCTAGTATTGAAATAAGGGTCTGAAGTGTAGAAATGACGCTGCTGTGTAAACATGCCCCTAGTGCAGAGTTTCTCAAACTGTGGGTCCCAACCCCCTCCCCCACCCCGGGGGGCTTGCGAGCAACTTAGAGGGTGGTTTCAGCAACTGAAAGGGGGGTTGAGAGCAACTTACAGGGAGGTCGTAGTATCACAAGTTTGAGAACCCCTGCCCTAGTGGGTTGTTTTAAGCCTATTGAAATAAATGGGAATTGGGCCCTTAAGGCCTAGGTTCCCAAATATATTGCGCTGCCCAGCACCCAAGGGAGTTAGGCACCTGGATACTGTTGAGGAGCTGGGCCGAGGTGCTTTTGAAAACCTCCCTCAGGCATTGCTGCAGTTTTAGGTGCCTAAAATCCTTGAATTATCCCATGATCCTCCCCTGCATCACAGGGAATGTGGGCAAGAGGCAGAGAGGGGAAGTGACAGATGCCAGATAAAGTCCTAAGCAGGCAGGCTGTGCCCCTCACAGGTGGGAGCACTCGAAGGGGAGGGGCACCCATCCCAGCCTGGGAGGAAGTCTGTGAGCAAAGCAATGACTGTAGCAGCAGAGAGACCCAGGCACTCTGACCACCAGCCTGACACCCTCAGGGCTGCAGCCCAGCCCCTCAGCTTCCTGTGCGATCTCACACCCCGCCCATGTCTCCTGGCCTTTCCTCTGAGACCCGACACAGGTGAGGAGAGCTGCACTGTATTGAACCTGCAGCCCCAGAGGCCCAGATCACATGGTCTGTCCCCAGCCTGGGATCCAGACTGGTCCTCCCTCTGTGCCTCAGTTTCTCCAGTGGTACAGTGGTGATAACAGCTCTGTGCTGTGTCTCACCTGGGGTGGGGAGGCTAAATCCGGTCAGACTCTGAGGTGCTCTGACACTGTGGAGGAGAGCGGTGAGTAACTGAGAGAGCTGCAAACACAGGCTGGGTTTGCAGAAAGGCCCAAGGGATTTAGGTATCTCTCAAGCTGATTTTTCAGTCCCAGCCACTTTTTCAGACCCAGTAGCCCAGGGGAGTCAGAAGTGATGAGGCTGAACAGACTTAGTTCTGTCTCCACAGGGCTCTGTCAGTTCTCCTGTCTAACACCCTCCTGTAACACTGACCAGTCACCATTCTCCCCAACGCTGCTTTGCAGTTTCCCACCTGGCGTCAGAGAAGGGACAGACCCCGGCAGCCCCTGGGAGTGGGGACCCCAGCACAGCAGCCTGCAGCGCCTGCCTGGAGCGTGTCCGATCCCAGCTGTGCCCCCCGGCCCAGCCCGGCCCAGCAGGTAACCCCAGCTCATGTGTGTCTGAGCCGCCCACCCCCAGGCACTGCCAGTGGGAACCCAGCTGCGGGGCCAGGCCATGGGGCTCCTGCAGGGCAGGGACACGCCACCCCCTGCTGGCTGCACTGATCTAGTGCCCATCCCCACTCAGAGCCAGGCTGGGAATGTACCTGCCTCAGCAGGGCCTGGCTGTGGGGCAGTGACACCTAGTGTCCGTTTTCTGGTATTACATGGGAAGATTTAAATAGCTGTAATACAAAGTGATCCAGGGTTTTTTTCGGTGGGAGGTGGGGTCAAAACTCATTATTAGAGACACTGTCTCATGGTTCCACACACACACACACACACACACACACACACACACACACACACACACACACCATTCCCTGGCATCTGGGCCCATGTCCCCCCCATTTCACATCACCCCTTGGTTCCAGCCTTCCCTGCTAGTCTGAGTTTATCCCACAGTTACTCCAAGACCTTCTAGGCCACTCTGGCTGTGAAAAGGGGTCTTAATGTGGGTACTTACCTGGTCCCAGATAGACCAGTCCTGCTGGCGTGGAGCTGCTGGAAGGGTCCCTCGCCAATGTTCCCTCTAATGTTTTCCAGCCGTGTGCAGAATGCCCTGTGCACTGAGGCATGTGTGGATGTGCACCACCAATAGACACACATGCTGCTGTCTGTGCGCGCTCTGCTAATCGGCTGGGCAGCATTTGAATGTCTCCTGGGTGCTCACCCAAAGGCTCAGCTTACAGGAACCCTGCGCAACAGCCTCTTCCCAACTCCCACAGTAGGGGCAGAGCAGGGTGTGTGGCTAGAGCACAGTGCACCATGGGAATTCTCTGCTCTCCAGGGCCCAGATGGGAGCAATGGGTTAGGCAGAGCAGCCCCAAGGCTCCTTTGACCATCCCCCTGGAGCCAGGCAGGGCCCAGCCCCCGATTGCAGGGAGCACAAAGGGGATTCAAGGGGAAAGTACAAACTGGAGATGGAAGAGTGCAGTCGATCAACCGACAGGCAAAAGCTTATAGGTGAATGCTCTACACGACACGCATTTCCCCCTTCCCTCTGCCAGTGCATCGTTTAGCAGGATGCCCAGCAGCCCGGCTCAGTTCTGGCTCATGCAGGGTCCAGGACCTACCCCCGTTGCGGCTCTGCTTTTAAAGAGTATTAGGAGCTGGGTGTGCAGGCAGCTTGCACCAGGTCCAGGAGCTCAGATTCCTGCCATGCCCCCAACCCCTGGACAGGGGCTGCTGCTGTCCCAAGAGGAGAGCTGGTTTTTAAACGGGTTCCCCTTGCAGACCTGCTCCCGCCTGGCACCTCTGCTGCTGCCTCTGATACAGAGGCAGCAGGGTGGGTGGGCAAGGGGCTCCTCGGGAGTGGGGCCGGAGCGCACTGGCGGCTGACTATAGAATAATCGAGTAAGGGATACGAATTCATGCAGTTACTCGACTGTTCAGTTAACCACTATGGAACATCTCTAATTCAAACCCATTTATCCCCATCCCTGCCCGTCACAGGAAGGGGGTAGCTGGGAATGAGCCTCAGAGCACTAATGGTGCCCGTGTCTTTGCAGGGGGCGCCGGGCGCAGTCCCAGGGCTGAAGGGGAGGCAGATAGCAGGGGCCCCAGTCTGCTCTGCTCGCCAGGCTCCTAGAAGCATGACTTGGGGAAAGGGCGGAGTCACCCCCTCACACACACACCCCCTGGTCGCTGGTACCAAGAAGCAGTTGGGAACTGGTGGAGCCATGTGGTCTGGGGAGGGGTCGCTTCGCTGCTGGTTACTAAGGGGGCAGGCTTGACTCCTGCTGCTGTTCTGGTGCTACTAAGCCCCCAGGCCATTTCAAAAAGTGGCCTGGAATGGGGGCAGGAAGGGTGGAGAAATGGGGCCAAGATGCTGGGGAGCTCAGCATCCCCCAGTAACGGCCCTGCTGGGTGCAGCTTGTAAGAGGTCAGCTGGAGCTGGGGCTACCATTTACGTGCCATGTGGCTGCCTAGAGCACCATGAAATCAGGGGCAATTTGGTGCCACAGGTTTCGTGGTGCCCCACATGGCTGTGTAGCTTGCGTATTGGTAGGGGTGGCCCAGGAGAGAGGGAGGGGGAAGAGAGATGCAGGTCAGGGCTACACGTCCTGTAGGCCACATGTGGCCCGCAGCCTGTTTGTTTGTGGCCCGCAGTGTAGTTTGTGTTTACGCAGAGCTCAACGTGTGGCCCACAGGAGGAAGCCAGAACAAAGAAGTAATCGATGTCATGCTGTTCTGCAGCTGCGCATTTTCGGAGTTAAATTCCTGGACTGTCATTGCTCAGTGAAAGTGCTGCCATAGGGTGGAAATCGGGGAATTGTTGCATTTTGTTCATATCAGCAGAACTGACTTAACTGGGGCCTGCGTGTTGTGTAGTCTTTGTGTTCATGCCTGTCGGTGTGAAAAAAGGGATTTGCATGTCTATGAACCACGCTTAAGTTGTGGCCCTCAGCATGTGCTCGGAGCATCACTGTGGCCCCCAGGGCTTCCAAAGTTGAGTAGCCCTGATGTAGGGGGACGGATGGAGGGAGGGTCTACATGGGGATTGCCAGGCTCACAGCCCCATAATTCTGGTGCTGGACTTGATGACGACTTGGACATGAGAGAACATTCTGGTCACCAGGTGCCTGTCACACTCCCTGCAGGAGGCCCTCCAGGACCTGACGCAAGGCCCCTCTCAGCTCTGGGTGGGACTGTCCCACCCCTCCCCGGAGAAGGCCTGGACCTGGCTGGGTGGATCCCGGCTGGATCAGACCTGGTGAGAGATTCCTTGAGTCACTTTCCCTGTGTGGGCAGAAGGGGGCAGGGACGGGGAGGGCAGAGGAGGAGCAGGGATGTTCAGGGTGAGGTGACGCTGAGGTTGTCCATTGACAGTCTGTGGAGGGAGCAGAGCAAAGGGGTGAGGCCGGAGCCTTGGGGATCCCCAGAGAGGGGGGCAGGAGAGGGGCAGACATGGACCAGCCAGAGGCAGGAGGGGACCAGGAGGGGCAGCGTCGGCACAGCCCGGCAAGGAGGAGCCGTGGGGCAGGAGAGAGATGGGCAGGGCCTAGCGCAGCAGGGAGGAGGGAGCTGGAGCTGGGCTTGGGCCAGGGAGAGGCCGTTAGAGCCCCTGGGCTGGCCCTGGCAGTGGTGGGGAGGGGCAGCCCCAGGGCAGAGCTGGACGGGAGAACAGGGCAGCTGCGGATCCTGTTAGCACAGGGAAGAGCCGCTGCCGAGTGAGTGTGATGGGCCCACAGGTGCTGACAGGGGCCTTTCCTGTGTGTCGCAGGCTCCCGGTGTCAGGCCCAGCTGAGGGGAACAGCTGTGGGATGATGAAGGGGAATCAGATTCATTCACAAGGCTGCAGCTCTGCACATCAGTGGATTTGCCAGCGAGACGCCGTCCCCCTCTGAGCAGGGTATGGAGGAGACCTCAGAGCACGACTCCATTATCCCACACTGCAATTGCGTTCTTGTGACAGGTAGAACAGAGGGTTTTTTCTGACAGTAGTAAACCTCATTCCAGAAGGAAGACGCCTTTTTCAGAAAAAGACGTGTGTGGACAAGGAAGAGGGAGTTTTTTTGAAAGAAGAGGTCTCCAGGAAAAAGCATAGGTGCCCTGGTGGCCACCCCGTCCACAGTAATCACAGCTGAAATGCGAGAGTGTCCAATCAGTGTGGATGCTCTCTGTTGAAAAATCAGATGGTTGTTTTGATGCACTTTGGCCATGTGGACCCGCTCTTTTGAAGAACACATTTGCGCCGTAGGTCTAAATCAGTGTTTCTGAAACTTTTTAAGACCGAGAAACATCAATCATTTTTTTTTATGAGGAACACCAAGATCTGCAGGAAAATATGCAAATGAGATTGTGGCTCATGCAAATGAGTCCCTTATTAGTATATTTTTTGCAGAGAAAACTCGTAGTGTAGACATGGCCACAGTGTATGTGTCTGGCTTTATAAAGCAGATGCTCACTGCTTCTCTAGTATATTCTCAATTAACACAGTGTGTTGCCTTCTCCCCTGAAAAAGATCCCGTGTGCTTCTTATAAGCATAACTAGCTTCATCCGCTGACACCCCTGCTCCCTCTGTGCTGTTGGTTTGTATTGTGGGAACAGGTCAATCCCACTTCTCTAGCCACGTGTTTCTGCACCTTTCGTTCTTTGCTAGACGCCCCTCAGATCCCTTGGTAGCTGCCTCGTCCCTAAGCTGGACAGCCTGATGCTCTTAGTTGCTCCTCCTATGGACCCATTGCCTGGGCTTTGTCATCCCTGGTCCCTGGCTCTGAATGTTTTCCTGTTCCTCCAGGGCCCTTTATTATAAGTCACCAGCCTCTAGATGCTGAAGAACCCATGCTCAGAGGGACACTAATATGGTACTTCCTGATCGAGGGGTACATGTCCAGCCCTGGATTGGGATTCAACAGACCTGGGTCTACCACTTTCCAGTGGGGTGACTTTGGGCAAGACACTGTCCCTTTCTGTGCCTCAGTTTCCCCCTCTGCAGAATGGGGATAATGAACCTTCTTTCCTTTGGAAAGTAGGTTGAGCGCTGCAGATGAGACAAGCTAGAGGCGCTTTGCCAATGTATCAACTGTCGTTAATGTGGGGGAAGGAAAAAACTACCAGGGAGTCGGTCCCACCTGCGTGAAAGAGTTTCTAGCAGGAGCTGATTCCAGCTCAGGACCAACATTAAAGTCTAGGAAGAGAAGGGTCCTTTATAGTGTCCATGCTAGTGCTTACACCAGTCCTGTTAACAATTCCCCCCTCCCCCAGTTACAGTGGCCTAATGTCTGAGGTGCTGAGGGAGGGGCAACCTTTACTGACCCACAAATGGGCTTGTCTGGCCTTACACTCTGCTAAGGACCGACAAGCTGGGTGGGGCCGAGGGAGCAGCCCCTGGGGCATTAGTGGCCAGCCCGCTCGGCCCCAGACCCAGCTGCCATTCAGTGGGGCTCCAGGGGAACCCCTCAAACACCCAGAGGGGCCGGCCAGGGCCAGGTCATCAGCCTTGCAGGGGAGGGGTAGGTGGAGCAAAGGCCTGTGGCAGGACCTCAGCCTATCGGGGACAGGGATGACCTCACAGAGAGACTCTGACAACAGCCACTCAGGACAGAGGCGCAAGGCCGGGGCAAGCTCAGAGATTCCCGCGGTTTGGCAGCAGCGCGGCCCCTTCCCAGGGTCTCTGCGGGGGCCAGATGGAGAATTGGGACCGAGGGGCGGGGGCAAGAGGAGCCTCATCGGCGTTTTCTACTTCCCTGCGGCCGGCAGTGCCGGACCCGGAGAGACAGTGGGAGCCTCAGAGAGGTTTGGAGCCTGCTCAGTTTGGTTCCCCTTTGCCCCCTCCCCTCCCTCTGTCTCGCCTTCTTCGGGCTTTTTCCCCCTTTCCCTGCCCCACCAAGCACGGTGGGTGGGTGTTGGGGCGGTCGGAGGCGTCACTCAGAGCTGAGCTGGCAGAGCGCTGGGAGCCAGAGGTGACCTGGCCCGTCCTTTTGAACATCTGTTGAGCCCTCTCCCCTCCCCCCGCTGCCTCGGAGCTCCAAGTCTTGCTGCGGATTGGTCGAGTGGGTGGTTACTGACAGGGGAGACTCGCGGCCTTTTATTCTCTTTAAAACTGTTCTCGGTGAGTCGTTATTAATAGTTCCCAGCCATGCTGGAAGGGCCTAACACGTGGGGCTCTGCAGGGGTCTGTTCTGGGATGGCTCTCTTCAATCTTCATCAGTGATTTAGATATTGGCATGGAGAGGGCGCTTATTAAGTTTGCAGATGATACGAAGCTGGGAGGGGTGGCAAGTGCTTTGGAGGAAGGGTCAGAATTCAAAGTGATCTGGACAAACTGGAAAAATGGTCTGAGGTAAATAGGATGAAGTTTAATAAAGACAAATGCAAAGTGCTCCACTTCGGAAGGGACAATCCACGTCACACACACAGAACAGGAAGTGACTCTCTAGGAAGGAGTCCTGCAGAAAGGGATCTAGGGCTCAGAGTGGACCACAAGCTAAATAGGAGTCAAAAGTGTGACACTTGCAAAAAAAAGCAACCATGATTCTGGGAGGCACTAACAGGAGTGTGGTGAGCAAGACAGGAGAAGTCAGAATTCCGCTCTGCTCTGCGCGGATTAGGCCTCACTTGGAGTCGTGTCTCCAGTTCTGGGCACCATGTTTCAGGAATGAATTGGAGAAATTGGGGAAGGCCTGGAGAAGAGCAACAAAAATGTGGAACAGTTTAGAAAACATGAGAGTGAAAGAACTGGGCTTGTTTAGTCTGGAAAGGAGAAGACTGAGAGGGGACATGAGAGCGGTTTTCACGTACCCAAAAGGGTGTCCCAAGGAGGAGGGAGACAAACTGTTCCCCTTGGCCTCTGAGGACAGGACAAGGAGCAATGGGCTGAAACTGCAGCAAGGGAGGTTTAGGTTGGACATTAGGAAAATGTTTCTGCCGGTCAGAAAAACTTCCTGTCAGTGTTGTGAAACACTGGAACAAATTGCCCTTGCAGGCTGTGGAATCTCCATCACTGGGGATATTTCAGAGCAGGTTGCACAGACACCTGTCAGGGATGATCTAGACGGTGCTGGGTCCTGCCGTGAGGGCAGGGAACTGGACTCGATGGCTTCCCGAGGTTTCTTCCTGTTCTACTGTTCTGTGATTCTGTGATTCCCAGACCAGACGGATCAGTTCCAGACCAGCAGGACTTGCGGGGGAGGTGTGTGTGTGTCGGCAGGAGGTGGTGGTCAAGCTGTTTCTCTACCTACCTGTCTCTGGGCAGTTCCCGAGTCTCTCTAAGGGGCAGGGCTGCTCACACACTTGCTGGCCGTGCCCATGAGCAGTGGTTGGGCTGTGGCTGGTTGTACAGCTCTGGGCTCTGATTGTCCAAATGTCCCAAGGTGCTGGCTGGGGGCAGGACACCAGCCGTGTGGGGGGAGGGGACGGTGATGCCACAAAGGCCTGGGGGGGAAGGAGCTGGGGGGGGCTGAGCTCATGGAGATTCCCTGACATCAGCTGCAAGGCAGGGCAGCCTCAGAAACACCCCCCTCCCCAGCCCTTTCTGGCTGTGTGGGAGCCCCCCAAAGAGGCGGGGCTGGAATCGCTCTGAGACGACCCCTCGGGGGTGACCTGGGCCAGCCCTTGGGACGTCCCCTGAGACCTCTCGCCCACCCCCTCTCCCAGTCTCACTGCTGATTGGCTGAGCAGGGGGCCATGGAGAGGGAGGAGGTTTCCCAGCGGTGACCCCGTCTCCTCTTCCTTTGCAGGCTCCGCACGGCGGGGTCTGGCCTCGGGCCGGCCCTGCGGGGGGACCTGCGGGCAGAGCCCCACACGGGCGCGCAGACAGCGGGGAGGTGAGCATGGGCGAGCAGGGGGAGGCTGTTTTCCTTTAGCCCTGGGGGGGTGGGGGGTGGGAAGGGGAGACTGGGGACCCTTGGGCAGGGCTGTGTTGGGCCCTTCCCCCTCCAGGGTCAGGGCTGGGAGTGGAAGTTGATCTCAGGGCCTGGCTGGTTCTGGGAACAAGAGCCTCAAATCCCATCCCCTCCCCCTCACAACTCCCCCCTCCCCCACTATGGGATCCATCCACATTGCCCTAGTCTGGAGAGACAAGGCCCTTCCCAAGAGCCAGGCCCCATGGATCCGACTCGCTCCCCTGAGCACCAGGGCCCAGCCCCGGGGATGGGGATGGGGGCTCGTTGGCACAGCCTGGGCTCGGGTCTATTGACCTGCCCCCCCCTCTCCTCCCAGCGTGTCAGCTCCTGCATCGCGCCCAGAGTGTCCCAAGGGAGCCAAGGCCCCAGGGAGCAGCAGAGCCCGGTTGTAATTGCCCCCCCGCACCCGGCATGGGAGGTGAGTGACCTCTGAGCCTCTCTGGCCCCGGGGTGAGCAGGCGGCTCCCACAGGCTGCAGGGCGGCAGCGGCAGGGCTGTGGGCTGGGAGTGACCCCTGGGGAGGGCAGAGTCAGAGCCGGGCCTGAGCCAGACTTGGGTCCAGCTCATCTTCTCCTGGCTCAGGGGAGACCCGGGGACGATAAGGACCCATGATCCGGCCTGGGCTCCAGCCAGGTTCCTTTCTGGCCCTGGGCCCCTCCTTGTCCCCTGGTAGGGTTACCAGATGGGTTTGAAAAACCTCCCAGACACACGTGATCTCAGAACGGGAAGGGGGGGACTGGCTGGGAGGGGAGTGAGGCTGGGATGGGGATGGGGGAATGGAGCTGGCGCGGGGAGATCGGGGGCGGGGAAGACCAGCCAGTGGGAAGCAGGGCTGGCTGGGAGGAGATTGGGAGGAGCAGGGCTGACGAGGGGAGAACTGGGAGCGGGGAGGGCAGGGAAGGGACCATTGGGGCTAACTGGGATGGAGTTGGGGGGAGCGGGTCTGGCCAAGGGGGGAACGGCCAGTGGGGAGCGGGGCTGGCCCAGGTGCACACAGATCCCGGGGCGCTGCCTGTCCCGTGCCCCTCTCCCAGGCACTCCCCCTACCCCGCCAGGCTTCCGTCGGGTGCCCAGCCGGAAAACCAGAAAACACTGACCTTGCTCATGTCCGGTGAGTTCTGACTGTTCTCACCGGGCAGGGGGCCCAAAAACTGGACTGTCTGGTCGAACACCGGACACCTGGGACCCTGAATGGGAGCCCTGGGGCAGCCGGATGCTGTGGGGGAACAGCTGGCATGGGGGGGGGGGAGGCGGTAGCAGCTCCTGCAGTGATAGGCCAGAGGGGTCTGGCCCTGGGGGCCCTAGAGAGGCGCCGCCCAGGGCCAAGTCCCCACTGCCCCCTGGGTCCCGGGCCCCGCATATGACAGGCCCTTGCTGTCTTGGGACAGGAGGACCCCGGCCACGGGGATGCACCAGCTCCCCCACCCCCAGCTTGGCTCCAGGGCCGGTGTTGCCTGCAGGGAAGGAGCTGCCAGCAGGAGCCGGAGCATCAGTCGGAGCTTTTCCTGCTCATGCCGGGACTGGAGCCACGGACACGATCTGGCCCTGGGCCGGGAGCCAGGAAAGAAGGAGGAGCTGCCCCTCCCCCCCGCGGGGGATAGAACCTCCTCTCCCCCACTCCTGTCCCTGGACAGAGGCCTGCACAGCCCAGTGAGTCAGGGCCAGCTTATGGACTGTAGCCATTGGGCTGCACAGCCCTGACTAAAGGGGCAAGGTACCGACACTGGCCATTGGGCCACACTGCCCTTAGAAAAGGGGTAAGGTACTGACACTGGCCATTGGGCCACACTGCCCTTAGAAAAGGGGCAAGGTACCGACACTGGCCATTGGGCCACACTGCCCTTAGAAAAGGGGTAAGGTACTGACACTGGCCATTGGGCCACATTGCCCTTAGAAAAGGGGCAAGGTACCGACACTGGCCATTTTGCCACACTGCCCTTAGAAAAGGGGCAAAGTACTGACACTGGCCATTGGGCCACACTGCCCTTAGAAAAGGGACAAAGTGCTGACTCTGGCCATTGGGCCATACTGCCCTTAGAAAAGGGGCGAAGTACTGACACTGGCCATTGGGCCACACTGCCCTTAGAAAAGGGGCAAAGTGCTGACACTGGCCATTGGGCCACACTGCCCTTGGAAAAGGGGCAAAGTGCTGACTCTGGCCATTGGGCCACACTGCCCTTGGAAAAGGTGCAAAGTGCTGACTCTGGCCATTGGGCTAAACTGCCTCAGTTTCCCTGGGCACTGCAACACTGCTTGGTTGAGGAAGGGGAAGGTTGGTCATGACTCACTGTGGAGGTGAATGTGTCTCTCCTGTCCCGAGTCTTGTGTCCTGAGGGCCAGGGGACCACAGACAACACTTTTGGCTAGGAAGGGGAACAAAGGGGCAGGCGGGGCTGACTCCAGAATGGTGACGAGGGCCTGGGGGGAAGGGTCAGTCTCAGTTGGTTTAGGATGAGGGAGGAAGGATTGAGCAGGAAGTGGGGAGCCAGGCCCAGAGCCTGCCTGCTCCTGGTCCCTGTGTTAACAACGATCCCGCGCTGCGCTGTGTCCTGTGAACCAATAAACCTTCAATTCGACTTGCTGGTGAGATTCACGTCCGGCTGTGGGTGGGGTGCAGGCCGGTGACTCCCCCACACCCTGTGACAGAAGAGCCAGGATGGGAGAGATGAGGCCTCCTGTCTCCTCCCCCGCCCTGAGTTAACAGGGCTTCCCCCTCCCCTTTGAGCTTGTGCGGAGGCGCGTGACCCGGCCGGTGTGTACGGTTTGCACTGGAGCTTGAGGCTTAAACCTGAGCTGTCTGCTCAGCGGCAGCCCCCGCAGGCCCTTCCATAGCCCGGCCGGCAGAGCGAGGGCTGTAGCGGGCGCTCAGCTAGTGACCCTCGGGGGCTGGCTGGACTCTGGCTCCAAGGGGAGCGTCTCTTCCCTCCCCTGGCTGGGCAGAGCGAGAGGAGAGAGGAAGGGCTCGGGGGCTCCCAGCCCGAACCCAGCTGCAGCCAATACACCTGGACCTGTGGGTGCCTGGACATGCCCCTTCCCTCACCCCTTGGTCCCAATCCTGCTGTAGCTGGGATCTTCCATGGCCCGGTCACCCCTTCCCAGCCCAAAACCCCAGGCCCAGACCTGCCCGGGCAGACCCCTCTACCTGGCTTGAACCCAGCCATGGACGGTCTTCTCACACCTGTGGTGACTCCCATCCCCTGGCCCAACCCAGTCCAGGACCGGCCCTGCCGTAGCTGGGGAGGGAGGCCTGTCCTGGGGCCCAGCAGCAGGGGAACCCCCAGACACTGGCCCAGCCCTCGTGGCTGCCGACTCTGCCTGGGAGCGGGGTCCAAAGGGGACACCGGCCGTCGTGCCCGGGGCCGTGCACCCGTCAGACAGTGGCCGGCTGGGACAGGGCTCTGGAGGCTGCTGCTCCCCAAACACGGGAAAGGCTCCCCTGCCAGTGCTGGGCCTGGGTGGCCCATTGCTCCCGTTCAGGTCCCCTCCCCCACAGGAGTCCGAATCCCCCCCCTCCTCCATTGCTCCCCTCACAGGCTGGTTCGTAGCCAGGTTGCTCCCGAGGGAGGTGCAGGAGAAGAGACCAAACCGAGGGGCTGCCGGGGCCTTTTCCATTCTGTGGCAGAGGCTGGTACTTCCTGTGTCCCAAACCAGCATCACTGCACAGGCCCCCTGGCTCGCTGGCCCAGTGGTGCCGTCCCTGGTCTGTCCCTGGGGCAGTGGCACAGCCCATGTCCCTGGCTGGAGCCCCGAGCGGGGAGGCCGGGCTGATGCCGCTCTGTGTGGGGTGTGACCCCGCTGCACAGCGCCAGGGCGACATTCAGAGACGCCCGCAGCCCCACAGCTCCCCGTGCAAAGGGGGCACAAACCTACAGACACGGCACTTGCAAACCAGCCCGTGTGCAGACACCTCGCACGGCCGCTCGGGTCTGGAAGGGGAGGGGGTGGGAGCCAAAAGTGACCAGGCCCAGCCTGTCCGACCCTCCCCCGGTTCCAGTGCCACTGGCCTCCCCGTGTCCCCTCTGCGAGCAGCCTGGGATGTACCCAGCCCGGCGGCTCCGCCCTGCAGCACGATGCCCCTTCCCCCGGGGCGGGCAAAGCCCCCTCACTCCAGTCCATGCTGCGGGGGGGTTTGGGGCCATCTCACCTCCAGCAGCCCCTGTGACACTGCTCTGTCCCCATGAGCAGGGCTGCCGAGAGAGGCTTTACTGGGGGGCTGGACTGTTTCCCACCCGCTCTCCAGGGTCTCCCTCCTCTCCGGCTCTGCAGAAACAGCTGCAGCCCCTCCCTCCGCAGCCTGGCCCAGAGGCAGAAACCAGACCTGCAGCCTTTGCCAGGAGAGCAGCTGCAGAGAGGAAGGTTTCGGGGGTTCGGGGGCCTGCGGACAGAGGAATGTGAACACTTGAGGTGGGCGTGGGGGTGGGGGGGGTCATTTACATGGGTTTGGTACCTGGGCGAGCCATGGGAGTGACTGAGCTGTACCTGAGAGACTGGACTCAACTCCGGGCTGGAGGACACCCCCCCCCCCGAATCTTTTGGCTCACCGGGTTCCTGTTCCCATGGCCCTGTGCTGGGATGGAGCAGTCAGAAGGAGAAGGCAAGGGGCTGCTTTACTCCATCCCTACCTGTCCTCTGCCTCTCCCTCCCGCCCACAGCCCCTAGCGGAGTGACTCACCCGCGCCCTTCCCAACGGCCAATGGGAGAGCCGTGCCGGCTACGCACTGCCCAGGCTGTTCCTGCATTGGCACCTCAGGTACAGAAGGTGGAGGCCTGCCAAGGACGTGAGAACACCCTGCCAGTAATGGCTTGTGTTAAAACCCCCCAGAGTCATTCAAACTAATTACTCCCCAGGGCTTCCCGGGGCTCTATGTCCAGGTAGCATGGCCTCAGTAATGGAGCCTGCCTCAGACTATTTTTGAGGCTTCCCCGCAGAGGGCATCCCCACTATACATCTCCCCAGTATATGTTGGTTCCACACTAACGTCATTAGGAACTGCTGCGTTATACATCTTCCTACATGTCAGAGGCAAAATGATTCCATGCCACAAATGGAGAGTTAAGTAGCAGGGACGACAGAGAAAGATGCTTCCCCTACTGCTGGATTTCCAGAAGTTTGTAACTTACTTCACAAAATAGAAATCCACTGTACATTTTAGAGAGTTTGCATGTCTGCCTGTCTGCCTGTCTGTGAGTCTATTTGTTCAAGAACTCCTCCTAACATTATTTGCTTTTTTCACTGCCGCTGCACACAGAGCGTTTGTTTTCAGAGAACTATCCACGATGATTCCAAGATCTCTCTTGAGTAGTTGTAGCTAAATAGTCCCCATCCTATTGTACAGTTGGGATTGTTTTTTCCAATGTGCATTACTTTGCATTTATCCACATTCCATTTCATTTGACATTTTGTGGCCCAGTCACTTAGTTTGGTGAGATATTTTTGAAGTGCTCTGCAGTCTGTTTTGGTCTTAACTATCTAGAGCACCTTCAGGGGACAGCTCAGTTAGTCTGTACAGCCGTGGTCACCAACTGGTCGCTCGCGAGCTACTGGTCGATCTCGAGGCCTCGACCAGTCGCTCGTGAGGCGTCCTGTCAGCCCCGCCCCCATTTCCCTCCCACCCCCCCAGAAGCCCTACTACTTACCTCCAGAGAAGACGGAGGTAGTGTCGGCTTCTGGCGGGGAGGGGGCGGTTGGCCCCGGAGCTTCCCGCCGCGGGGCGGGGTGGCGCTGGGACAAGCGCGTGCGGGGCTTCCCTGCGCGGGGGGGTCGGCTCCCTGGGCAGGCGCACGCACGAGACTTTCCTGCACGGGGGTTGGCCCCGGGGCAGGTGCGCACGCGGGGCTTCCCTGCGTGGGTGGGGGGGTCAGCCCCCTGGACAGGCACGCGCAAGGCTTTCCTGCACGGGGGGGTTGGTTCCGGGGCAGGCGCGCACGCGTGGGGCTTTCCTGCACCGGGGGGGGGGGGGGTTGGCCGGGGGCAGGTGCGCGCAAGACTTTCCTGCACGGGGGGGTTGGTCCTGGGGCAGGCGCGCACGTGTGGGGTTTTCCTGCACCGGGGGGGTTGGCCCGGGGCAGGTGCGCGCAAGACTTTCCTGCACGGGGGGGGGGGGGGGTTGGCCCCAGGGCAGGCGCGCGTGCAGGGCTTCCCTGCGGGGGTCGGCCCCGGGGTAGGCAAGCGCTGGTTTCCCGGCGGAGGGGGGGAATGCTGGGAGGAGGGAGATGCAGGGGACTCTCTGCCTCCACTGGCATCCCATGCCCCTGTCCCCACTCCCCTGTCCTCAACTACAGAATGCTGGGGTCCCCACTCTCCGAACTCTGTCCCCACTGCCCTGTCCCCAGCTACAGAACTCTGTCCCCATTCCCATCCTCACTCCCCAAACTCTGTCCCCACTGGCACTCTGTCCCCTGCTGCAGAATCCTGTCCTCTGCCCTCCCAGCACCCTGTCCCTCTCCCCTGCCCCCAGCCGCAATACTCTGTCCCCACAAAATGTATAATTATAAATGCTTCATTTTAGATTTAAATAGCATGAATAAAAAACAGACCATTTATTTCATAACTATAAACGTGATTTTAATTGTATGTATTGCATAATTTAAAAATAAACTGTTTATCAGTGTGTAAGTAAGGGCTGGGGATAGCAAGTGATGGGCAGGAGGAGAATAGAGAGGTCGGGGCTTCAAGGAAGGGGCGGGGCTTCAAGGAAGGGGAGGGGCTTCAAGGAAGGTGCGGGGCGGTAGATCTTCGCCTGTTCTGAGATTTAAAAAGTGATCTTGGGTGTAAAAAGGTTGGAGACCAGTGCTGTACAGGATACACTTAAAAAACAACAAATGATCTGGTAGCATTTTATAGACTCACAACACATGTAGATGGGATTGTGAGCTTTGGTGGGCACAGCCCGCTGCTTCAGGTGACTGGAGTTGGATGTCCAAGACCAAAATAAATAGGGGCGGGGGAGAAGGAAAAAAATGGGAGAGGGAAGGAACAAGAAGAGGCAATTCCCCTTGATGTTTTTACCCACTGCCGGTGTAAGGACAGAAACACTAAGGGTATGTCTACACTACAATGTTAGTTCGAACTAACGGACGTTAGTTCGAACTAACATTCATAGCCGCTACACTAGCGCTCCGCTAGTTCGAATTTGAATCGAACTAGCGGAGCGCTTAGTTCGAACTAGGAAAACCTCATTTTATGAGGATTAAGCCTAGTTCGAACTTACTAGTTCGAATTAAGGGGTGTGTAGCCCCATAATTCGAACTAGTGGGAGGCTAGCCCTCCCCAGGTTTCCCTGGTGGCCACTCTGGCCAACACCAGGGAAACTCTATTGCCCCCCTCCCGGCCCCGGACCCCTTAAAGGGGCACGGGCTGGCTACAGTGCCCGTGCCAGGTGCAAGCCTGCCAGCACCCAGCCAGCAGACCCTGCACCTGGCACTGCACAGAGCCACCCACCCGATGTCCCCCAGCCTTCCCCCTCTTCCCGGGACCAGGCTGGCGGCTCCCGGGAGCTTGCCCTGGACCGCAACAGGCGGGCACCTTCCTGGGCTAGTGCGGACATCGTGGACCTCGTCCACGATCTCCGCACTAGGCACAGGAAAGTGGCTGTCTAGGGCAGGAGAGCTGCCAGCCTGGCCACCCAGGAGCAGGTGTGCATGAAAATCAAGGGGGTCCACTGAGACCCCCGACCCTGAGCCCTGAGCTTACAATGGCCGTCCTGGGTCAGACCAAAGGTCCATCTAGCCCAGTAGCCTGTCTGCCGACAGCGGCCAACCCTAGGGACCCTGGAGGGGATGGACCGAAGACAGTGACCAAGCCATTTGTCTCGTGCCATCCCTCTCCAGCCTTCCACAAACTTTGGGCAGGGACACCACTCCTACCCCCTGGCTAAGACTGCTCCATGGACCCAACCTCCATGACTTGATCTCACTTCCCTTTAAACTCTGTTCTAGTTGTAGCCTTCACAGCCTCCTGCAGCAAGGAGTTCCACAGGTTGACTCTTTGCTTTGTGAAGAAGAACAACTGTCTCTTACTAGTTTGAAGCCTGCTACCCATTCCTTTCCTTTGGTGTCCTCTAGTCCTTCTTTATGGGAACTCATGAAGAACTTTTCTGAATGCACCCTCTCCACCCAACCCCTGCTTTTAGAGACCTCTATCCTGTCCCCGCTCCATCTCCTCTTTTCTAAGCTGAACAGTCCCAGTCTCTGTAGCCTCTCTTCATCTGGGACCTGTTCCCAACCCCTGATCATGTTAGTTGCCCTCCCCTCTCCCAGCCTTTCTCTTCCCCTCTCCCACCTCCTTTTCCCAGTCTCCCCCAATTTTGTTCAATAAAGACAGAGTCAATGTTGGAAGAAACGTTATCTTTATTTTGTACATCAATAAGAAGGGGGGCTAGGGAAGGGTAAGTGGAAGGAGGTGAGGGAGGAATGGGGTACGAGCCCCCGATGGGGAGGACTGGGCTGGCTCTGCGGGCTTCTGGGGGTGGAAGCTCTCCTGCAGCCCCCCAATTACCCCCTCTCCCCAGATGGCAGCCTGCGGCAAGTGCAGCCGGGCTGATGGCCGAGTGGTGTGATGTGCCCAGTGTGGGTACTCCGGGCACTCCAAGCCAGGACTGCTTCGCAAGCGGGGCACCCCTGAGAACTGTCTGTCTGGGGTGGGGGTCGGGACCCTTTAAGCGCAGCCCTCGGCTAGCCTGAGACAGCATCTCCACGCTCTAAGTCCTCCTCTGATGCCCTGCCGGCACTGCTTCCGGCCATCCTTAAGCCCTGTTCAGGGTCCACTCAATGTGGACTTGCTAGTTCGAATTAGCAAAACGCTAATTCGAACTAGTTTTTAGTTCTAGACGCATTAGTTCGAATTAACTAATTCGAACTAAGTTAGTTCGAATTAGCGCTGTAGTGTAGACGTACCCAGACTTACACCCCATCCCTCGGATTTTGCAACCCCTGACCCAGGTAGCAAGTCCTGAGCAGTAGCAACGAATTTCACGTATGCATGACAGAAACCGCAATGGTCGCAAAAGCTTCACTTTCTGTGGTCGCACTGGCTCTAGGCACCAGCAAATCGAGCACCAGCTTGGAGCGGCCCATGTCCAGGGGCGGATCCTGGCCAACCTCACCGCCCCGCAGGCCTGCCTGTGGCCCCAGGGCAAGGGATGGGGCGGAGCCGGGGCCTGCAGGGGGGCGGGCGCTCTTGCTGCCTCACCCGGCCCCTGGGAAGAATGATACGCGCCCCGGGGCGCTCCCACGTTCCTGCACCTGCTGCAGGGAGGGGACACGGGGCTTCGGCGGGGAGAGGGAAGGAGACAGAGTCAGTTGGGGGAGGGGGGGGATCGGGTTTGGCTGGGAGGGGAGAGAAGGTGGAAACTGGGTTCAGTGGGGGGGGGTCGGGGTGTGTGGAGGGGGGACAGGACTAGGCTGGGTTTGGCCGGAGGGGGGTGGGAGTCAAAGAGCCGCCAGGTGCAAGGGGGGTTTCCTCCTCAGGGCCTCTCCTGCAGCAGCGGGCCAAGGGCGGGGGAGGGGGGTGGCCAAAAATTTTTTGCTTGGGGTGGCAAAAAACCTAGAGCCGGCCCTGGCTGCGGCCCCTCCCTCCGCAGCCCTGGCCCAGAGGCAGAAACCAGACCTGCAGCCTTTGCCAGGGGAGCAGCTGCAGAGAAGAAGGTTTCGGGGCCTGTGGACAGAGGAATGTGAGAACTTGGGGGGGGGTTCCATTGACCTGGGTTTGGTACCTGGGCGAGCCATGGGAGTGACTGAGCTGGACCTGAGAGGCTGGACTCAGCTCAGGGCTGGAGGACACCCCCCCCCGAATCCTTTGGCTCACTGGGGTCCCCGTTCCCATGGCCCTGTGCTGGGACGGAGCAGTCAGAAGGAGGAGGCAGGGGACTGCTTTACTCCATCCCACCTGTCCTCTGCCTCTCCTTCCCGCCCACAGCCCCTAGCGGAGTGACTCACCCGCGCCCTTCCCCCAGGTCAATGGGAGAGCCGTGCTGGCTATGCACTGCCTGGAAAAGCGTCCATGGCCAATGTAGACGTACTTTTCCGGAAAAGAGCCCCGATCGCCATTTTCGTGATTGGGGCTTTTTTCCGGAAAAGACTACTGGGCTGTCTACACTGGCCCTTTTCCGGAACAGTGTTCCGCAATAAGGACTTATGCCCGAGCGGGAGCAGAATAGTTTTTCCGGAATAGCGGCTGATTTTGTACAGTAGAGAGTCGTTGCTTTTCCGGAAATTCAAGGGCCAGTGTAGACAGCTCGCAGCTTATTCCGGAAAAGCGGCTGATTTTCCGGAATAAGTGGCCCAGTGTAGACACAGCCCCTGTGTCTACACTGCAACTTTATTTTGAAATAAGTTAGTCCACCTCTACACATCATGTAGTTATTTCAAAATGGTTTCAAAATATTGCCAAGCTGTAGGACTTCTTACTCCGACTCCTGTATCCCTCAGGCTACGTCTACACTGGCAGCTTCTTGCGCAAGAACTGTTTTACGGAAGAGTTCTTGCCCAAAAAGTCTTCCACAAGAGCGCGTCCACACTGGCATGTGCTTTTGCACAAGAGATGTGCTTTTGTGCAAGAGCATCCACGGTAGTGTGGATGCCCTCTTGCGCAAGAAAGCTCTGATGGCCATTTTAGCCATAGCGGTTTCTTGCGCAAGAAATCCCCCTTTGCGGCAACAATCCATTTCCTAGAGGGGGGAACACACCAGAGAGCAACCAGACAGGAGCAGATGGAAACGTTTTATTAAAGCGAATGATTCACTCTCAGTTCCCGACACACAAATCTCTCCCGGATGTCGGGCAGTGGCTGCCGTGTGTTTCCCAGTCTCACACGTTTCCCATCCTCCGACAGGACGAGCTGGGGATGCGCCGTGTCTGGATCCAGAGTCACGTTGGCTGGGGGAGAATCAGAGCGTGAGGGGCAGAGCTCGGCCCTGGGGGGGGGGTCGGTGGTGTCAGGGACAGAATCTGCCCCAGCTGGGTAGTGACTCAGGGACTCTCCTGCCTCCAGGGGCGCCCGGCTCTGAGTGGGGAGCAGCCCT
Organism: Pelodiscus sinensis; assembly: GCF_052426305.1. Taxonomy (NCBI): domain Eukaryota; kingdom Metazoa; phylum Chordata; order Testudines; family Trionychidae; genus Pelodiscus; species Pelodiscus sinensis. The sequence goes on from NC_143079.1 coordinate 17,800,905, forward strand.
GAGGTCTCGGCCCAGCCCAAGGGGCAGCTCACTCCCCGGCAGGGAGGGGTCGTGGCAGAGAGAAGGGATCAGAGGGGCCCTGACACTGGGAATCTGCCCCCTCTCCCTGGGCCGGGGACAAGCAACTCTGGGCCGGGGACCCCAGAGGGACGGGATGGAAACTGCCTGGTCAGGGCTGGCTGGATCCAGGCCCTGCCCTCGGCTGGGCCCCTCCCCATTGAAATGTCCCTGGGTCCCAGCTGCCTCTGGGCAGGGTTTGTGATTCCCCCTGGGACACGTCTCCCCCGCACGGCCCATCTGGGCTCGGCTCCTTTCCCGCCGCCCTGGGGCTCTGGGCCGAGCTCCGACCTGCCCCCCAGCAGGCTGCTCAGCCTCCGGCCCAGCGCCCAGACCCCGCAGAGCCAGCAGGGAGGGGCAGGGACCGGCCCCAGCTGGGCTGGGCGGGAAGAGGCTGACTCAGGGGTGACAGAAGGAAGAGGGGCCCCAGGGAGCTGAGGGGGGTCCCAGCGGGGGCTGGGCGGAGGGAGAGAGAAGCTGAGCTCATGTGGGGAGAGACGAAAAGGGGAACAGGACCAGAGCTCTGCTCTCAGCAGCTCCCCAGCTGCCTGCCATGGGCCCAGGGCTGCCCCTGTCTGTGCTCCGGGCCCTGGTGCTCTGGGGTCTGATCCATCCCTTCCCCCCCGCAGAGCAGGGACCCTCCCATGGACTCTTGGGTCCTCTGCTGGGAGCAGGAGAAAGAGCAATGTCCCCGCGTGCCCCAGAGTCCATGCTGGGCACAGCCCCTCAGTCACTGGGGGGAAGAGAAACTCCCCTCTTGGACCTCCCCACTCCCTTCCCCAGAGAACAAGGGGAAGGAATGGGTAGCAGGCTTCAAACTAGTAACAGAAAGTTCTTCTTCACAAAGCAAAGAGTCAACCTGTGGAACTCCTTGCTGCAGGAGGCTGTGAAGGCTAGAACTAGAACAGAGTTTAAAAAGAAGTTAGATCAATTCATGGAGGTTGGGTCCATGGAGTGCTATTAGCCAGGGGGTAGAAATGGTGACCCTGGCCTCTGTTTGTGGAAGGCTGGAGATGGATGGCACGAGACAAATGGCTTGGTCATTGTCTTTGGTCCATTCCCTCCAGGGTCCCTAGTGTTGGCCGCTGTCGGCAGACAGGCTACTGGGCTAGATGGACCTTTGGTCTGACCCAGTACGGCCATTCTATGCTCAGGGCTCAGGGTCGGGGGTCTCACTGGACCACCCTGATTTTCATGCAAACCTGCTCCTGGGTGGCCAGGCTGGCAGCTCTCCTGCCCTAGACGGCCACTTTCCTGTGCCTAGTGCGGAGGTTGTGGATGAAGTCTTCACTAAACCAGGCGGGTGCCCGCCTCTTGCGGACCTGGGCAGGCTCCCATGAGCCGCCAGCCTAGTCCCGGGAAGAGGCGGAGGGCTGGGTGGCAGCGGGTGGCTGGCTAGTGCTGTGCCAGGTGCAGGGTCTGCTGGCTGGGTGCTGGCAGGCTTGCACCTGGCATGGGCACCGTAGCCAGCCCGTGCCCCTTTAAGGACTCCAGGGCTGGGAGGAGGGCAGAATAGTTTCCCTGGTGGTGCCCAGAGTGGCCACCAGGGAAACCTGGGGAGGGCTAGCCTCCCACTAGTTTGAATTAAGTGGCTACACAGCCCTTAATTCGAACTAGTGAATTCGAACTAGGCTTAGTCCTCGTAGAATGAGGTTTCCCTAGTTCGAATTAAGCGCTCCGCTAGTTTGAATTAAGTTCGAACTAGCGGTTTGTATGTGTAGCGCCTAGCAAAGTTAATTCGAACTAACGGCTGTTAGTTCGAATTAACTTTGTAGTGTAGACAGACCCTTGGGGATTCCTGGAGATAAAGGGCTCTGGGCTGGGGGGTTGGACTCTGGGCTGGGGCTCTGGGCTGGCTCAGGAGGAGGCGTTTGGGGGCAGGAGGAGGCCCCTGTGCCGGTGAAAGCTGGGGGAGGGGCAGTTTGTGGCTCTGTTCCCATGGCTGGGGCCTGGCCAGCGGTGCTAAACAGCCTGCCCGGTGCCTGTCCTTTGGCACCGCACTGCGCCTGACAGCAGGCCTGGCTCTGAGGGGGGCACGAGGCCTGAGGCAGCTCACCTGGCCTATACAGGCTGAGGGGTCCCCCCAGTGCATCCGGCAGAGTGTCTGGGGGAGGAGAGGGGGAGATTCAGGTTTGCACGGGGAGCCCAGAGCCGGGTTGTCACGTCACAGACACACTCAGGCCTTGTTCACTTCCCGCCTTTTGTCGGTGCTTAGGCCCAGGTCCTGCAGAGACTTTGGCATCAAAGCCGCTTTTGGCACTTTAGTCCCTTGATTAGGGTTACCAGGTAGTCTAAAAAAAATACTGGACACACTTGATGGGGGAGGGGGGAAGGGACCATCCGGGAGGGGAGCAGGGCTGGCTGGGAGGGGGGGGGGGGAAGCAAAGCTGGTGAGAGGGGGGCTTCGGGTGCAGCGGGGCTGGCTGGGAGAGATCGGGGGGGGCAGCCGGCGAGAAGCAGAGCTGGCGGAGGGGGCTCAGGGGCAGCGGGGTTGGCCGGGGGAGATTGGGGGATGGGCACCTGGAAGGAAGCAGAGCTGGAGGGGACGGGAAGGGTCGGGGACAGCGGGGCTGGCCGGGGGAGATCAGGGTGGAGGGGGGGTGGCCAGTAGGAGTGGGGTTGGCCGGGGGAGGTTGGGAGAAGGAGAACCGGCTGGCAGGAAGCAGGGCTTGGCAGAGGGAGCATATCGGCCAGTGGGGAGCAGGACTAACCCGGGCATGTGCAGATCCGGAGGTGCTGCCTGTCCCATGCACAGTCCCGGTGAAGCGAGTCCGGCTGCGGCTCCACAACGCACTTGTCCAGCGCTCAGGAGCACACACAGGGCTTCCCCTTCTCCCCAAGGCATCGCTCCCAGCGCAGGTCGCGCCCCCTCCCAGCCACTCCCCCGCCCCCTCCAGGCTTCTGGATGCCAGAAAACCAGAAAATACCGGACACTGCACATGTCCAGTATTTTTCAAATTTTTTTACTGGCTAGAGGGCACAACAATCAGGCTGTCTGATAGAACGCCGGACACCTGGCAACCCTACCCTTGATGCTAATGGGAGGTGAGGGGTTGTGTGGGAACTCCTGGCTCTCGCTGGCGCTGCAGGGCTGTTTGCTTAGTGTGTCTACACGGAGCAGCATGATGGGGCGCTGGCCTCCAGAGGCAGCAATCGGAATGAGGAGAAAACCACTTTATCCCAGGGGAAACTGAGGCAGGGTGGTGGGCTCCATGGTCCATATTCACCCTGTGCCGGCAGAGCAGGGTCGGGAGGCCACTTGTGACCCGCTGCTCAGTGGCTGCAGGGGCCGGAGTCGGGCTTGGCTTAGGCAGAGTCACATCCCGGTTACAATGGTCCCGTGTGCCTGGGCCAGGGACCAGAGAGCCAGAGGCCCAGTGTTACACAGCCCACGTCTCCCTGTCCCTCCCCACTGCCTTCCCCATCCCTCCCCTCCCCCACCTTCTCAGAGACAGGCCTTGGGCCTGCAGCTTCTGGGAGGCGGCACAAGAGGCAGGACCAGAGCTCAGGGAGGGGCTGGGCCCAGCTCCAGCAAACAGCTTGTAACTGAGAGGCCAGATTTCAAATGGCCCCTTTTGGTCCCCAAGAACTGCCCTGCAGCTCCTACCATCCCCACCTGCATCTGTGGGGGCTGCACCGCCCTGGGGTAGAGGCGGACTGGCAATCAAAATAGGCCCGGGAAATGGGTTGAGAACGGCCCACTTTTTCACATCAAAGAATGTTTTTTAATTTACTCTTTGGCCCCCATTAGCCACACACACCCCGACCCCTGTTAACCATGCTACTGACCCCCATGAGCGAGGCCTCTGGAGGTAACACTCTCGGGGCAAGATGGACACATGACCAGAAGTAAAAGGTATCATGTGACCCCTCCTAAGGACTTTTCCCACCATCCTCCTACCAATAGGGATTAGTTGGCCCCCAGCGAACCCCCCTCATGCAACTATCCTGCAATTGCATTAACCCAACATGTGTGACATTAACTCGGGGGCGGAGAGGCTGGGGGAAGTGTTCCCTCTAAGAGTTTCCTCCCATGAACAGAATGAATTTTGTGTTGGGCACCAGTACTGAGTTCAGGTGGCTTGTTTGGATGTGCCACTGTGGCACCCACGTTATTAATAAATATCTTATGAACCTCTCCCTTTTCCCTCTGCTACCATGTCTCTTCCCCTTGCTCCATCAGCTCCCCTGGTGCCTGCTGCCCCCCAGCCCCTCACTCTCCTCTGCTTGGGAGGTTGTGGAATCCCCATCTCTGGAGCTATTTAAGAGTGGGTTAGATAAATATCTATCAGGGATGGTCTAGACAGTATTTGGTCCTGCCATGAGGGCAGGGGACTGGACTCGATGACCTCTCGCAGTCCCTTCCAGTCCTAGTATTCTATTATTCTATGATTGGCATTTGTCTCTCCTCCAACCCATCCCTTGGTGCCTTCCCCTGACCTGCCCTCCTCCCCTCAGCACAAGCCCCTTCCTCTCCCAGTCCTTCCTCCTATTTTCCCCCTTCCCCTCTCCCACCTACCTTCTTCCTTCCAGTTTGCGGGGCTGGAGTCTGCGATCGGGCCCCAGAAGTTCCTGCAGCCTTGACCCCAGCTGCTTGCGGGGCTCCAGACCATATTCCAGGCCTGGAGCTGGGCCGCACAATGTTAATTTTACTGAAGTCCACGCATCCCATTAGCAGGAACACAGGGGTTGGGGGAAGTGACCCCCCCCGACCCACCATGCAGAGCACGCCTGTGTAAGCGGGCCCATACCAGAGACGTAGCGAGGTTGTTTTGCACCCAGGGGAAAAGGCCAATTTTGTTACTGTGGATCATATTACAGTAAACTTCCGATAATCCGGCACCTTTGGGACCCAGGGGGTGCCAGATTATCAGATATGCCGGACTATCAGAAGGGGGGGCTATGAGGGATCTGGGGTGGGGGAGCGTGCCACCCCAGACCCTTCATAGCCCCCCCTTCCGATAGTCTGGCTCTGCCCCAGGCGTCCCTGATTCAGCTGCTGCTGAAACTGACCAGCAGCGGCTGAATCGGAGACGTCTGGGGCAGAGCAGCTGCAGTGCTGCCGGGTTGGTCGGGGTAGCGCCGACCCTTGGCGCAGCGAGACCAACTGGGCAGCACCCCAGCTGCTCTTGGGGACGCCTGGGGCAGAGCAGCTGGGGTGCTGCTGGGTTGGTCCCGCAGCGCCTCTCCTCGGCGCTGCGGAACCATCAGCCACTGGTTAGTTTCAGCAGCGGCTGAATCAGGATGCCTGGGGAAGAGCAGCTGGGGGGCTGCCGGGTTGGTCCCTTAGCGCCGAGGAGCAGTGCTGCAGGACCAACCCAGCAGCACCCAGGCCTCCCCAAGTCAGCCTCTGCTGAAATTGACCAGCTGCTGATTCTAGGAAGCCCCGGGCAGAGCAGCTTTGCTTCAGCCTTCCTAGAGTCAGCCGCTGGTCAATTTCAGCAGCGGCTGAATCGAGGACACCTGGGGTGCTGCCTGGTTGGTCCCGCAGCCCCCAGGGGGCAGAGCTAGGGGACCTGCCCGGCAGTGCCCCAGCTGCTCTGCCTCTGGCTTTCCAGTTCAGCCTCTGGTCAGTTTTAGGCTGAATAGAGGAAGCCGGGAGCAGAGCAGCTCCAATGGTCCGGCTGCGGAGCACTTCCAGGTTCCTGATGGTGCCGGACCATCAGGAGTGCCGGACCGTCAGATGCCGGACCAATGGAGTTTTACTGTATGTCTTTTCATAGAAACTTTATATACTTTTACAGAACATAGAAACTTTGTATTTAGCCTTTTTACATAGAAAGCTTGTATTTTGTAGACTTTGAAACACCTCCCTTCCCCCTAAACTGATTTTCCTGTGGAGTGAACGAGGTGTGAATGGATAAGGCATGAAAGAAAGGCATCTGGAGAGGAATGGCAGGAGACAAATCTCTTGATCATTGTCTTTGGTCCACCCTCTCTGGGGCACCGGGTGCTGGCCACTGTCAGCAGACAGGATACTGGGCTAGATGGACCTTTGGTCTGACCCAGTACGGCCGTTCTTATGTTCTTATGTCTGGGCACGTGCAATGGTTGGAGAAAGGTGGGGGGCAGATTCCAGAACAATAAGAACAATGGGACCTGTGAAGCGGGCTCATTGGAAGAAGGCTGGATTTATAGAAAGCTTGGGAACAAGCAGCAAGCACCTGCTTTTGGAAGGTCCCTCTTTGAAGGTGAATGGGGGAGCATTACCCCCCCATGCACTCACCCCTCCTCCCCCAGAGCAAGACACCTCCCACCCCCTGCACAGCCTCGATTGAAAACTACTGCTCCTCCCACCCAGCTGGCTGCTTCAGCTGCAGTTTGAAGAGAACCGGCTCAGGCGCGGCAGCAGGTAGCCAGAGGGAGGCTCCTGGACTCACCCCAGCCCGGGGCCCACCCCTTAGCACGGCACTAGGGGGCAGAGGCAACTGTTCCCCCGCCCCTCCTTTGCTACACCTCTGGAGTGGGGAGGAGATGGGGGAGAAAGGGCTGGGCAGAGTCACAACTCCGGCAGCTGCTTCCAGGAGCCGCTTGCCGGGTTTCCCCCTCCTCCTTCAGCAGCCGCCATTCGGCCCTTCGGCTGACGGGGAAATTGCCGGTATCTCGCCAGGCCAGTCAGCCCCGGCCCTGGGACACCCGCCCTGCAGCCCTCTGGCTGGGAGAGACGCAGGGGCCGAAACGAAGGGATTTTGCTGAATTTGGGTCAGAAGGCTGTCACCATCCGTGAGTCTCCTTCTCCTCTCCCTCGGCTTGGCTAGTAGGGGAAGTGCTGAGAACTGGGACCAGGGTCGTTGCTCTCTACACGATTGGAGACTGAACGTGGGTATTTATGCTGGACAATATATGGCCCAGGGGCCAGATCTGGCCCACTAAGCCCCCAAATCCGGCCTGGGGACCCCAATCCCGGGACCCTCAGGCACACGCAGCTGCTGTGGTTTAAAGCTCAGTTCATACGGCTCTGGGCTCTGCAGCGAGGGGGGGGGGGGCTTCATGTGATCTCCCCGCCCCCAGCCCAATCCTCAGCTCCGATTGGCTGGAAACAACCAGGGATGGTGGAGGTGGAGCTTGGTCCTGCCTTGAGGGCGGGGGGCTGGACTCGATGACCTCTCGAGGTCCCTTCCAGTCCTATTATTCTATGATTCTATGATAACTGAGAGATTGGCCTGGGGGTGGGGGTAGCACAAGCCTTAGAGCAGTGGTCTCCAACCTTTTTACACCCAAGATCACTTTTTAAATGACAGACCAAGCCAAGATCTACCGCCCCGCCCCTTCCTTGAAGCCCCGCCCTCTCTATTCTCCTCCTCTCCATCACTTGCTATCCCCAATCCTTATACTGCTACTTTAAAAAAAAACATTCCCACCATTCCTCGCAGCTACTCACCTGTGCTGTTGCTCAGTGAGTAGCTGCTCCTCAAATGAGGAAATCTAATGTAAATGTACTGCGCAGGCGCACAGTTCAGAGAGGGCCCAAGAGCTACTCTTAGAGCCCCTGAGATCTACTGGTAGATCGCGATCTACTGGTTGGTGACCACGGCCTTAGAGCCACATGGAGGGAGCAGCCTGCAGTTTAAAGTGATCTGGGGCTGCAGCAGGCAGGGAGCTCAGCCTGCCTTGGGGGTGCTGCAGAGCTGCCTTTGGCACCCCAGCCTTTCCTGCACCCCCACTCTGTACCCTCTGTCCCAGGTGATAACTCCCTCCCAGACCCTGTAGCCCCTCCTACGCCCCTCCCCCAGGCCAGAATCCTCTCCTACATCCACACCTCCTCCCATTCCCCTGCTCCAGGTCACCACCCACACCCTCTGCAGTCTGCACCACCCTTTTCCCCTTCTCCCATGTCACAGCTCCCTCCCCGAACCTGTACCTCCCTCCTACACTTCTCCCCCAGGCCAGAATCCTCACCTGCATCCAGACCCCCTCCCTGACCCTACACCCCAATCTGCAACCCAGGTCATCACCCCAAACTCCCTCTCAGACCCCACACCATCTCCTGCACCCCAGTCCCTTACCCTGTGTGGCCTTCTGTATGCAACACCCACCCTAAACCCTGCACCCCCACCATAGCAAAGTGTGGGCCATGGCCACTTTCCAAAATCTTGTAGTGGCCCCCACCAAGAATTATTGCTCCCCAGCATTGATGCTGATTGGCTCCGCTTGGGCCTGGCGAGCTGTGTGCTTGCCATAAGGGAAAAGTTTTCTACAGTGACCTTGCTCTTAAAGTGCCGTGTTCCTGAGTTGCTCTGCAGGACCCAGATGCGTTGCTCACACAAGGTGTTTGCAGAGATACCCAGAGTGACCTACCCAGGCCAGGGAGCAACGTCCAGAACCCCCTGCAGAGAAGTGCCCCATGCACATCAGAAAAGAGAGTAACTTGAAAATTGCTTGAGCAGCAAAAACCCTCCAGCAATTCAAAGTTCCAGTGTGAGCTGTGCACAAATCACACAAGGTACTTACTGTCCCTAACACAAAGGGGATTGGAACAGAACTCATCCGGGTATAATCTGGATGGTTATAACAGCTCAGATACTGTCAGGGGTCATCCTACTCTCGCAGGAGAAATGCACCATGACTCGCCTATGCCCCAGGAGAAGGGAACTGGGCGTGTTTCTCTCTCTCTGGTGTTTCTGACTCTCACACTCACTGAAATTGCAAAAACTGCTTCTGAACAAACAAGGGTTTGAATTAATCAGCCTGAGTGTCTTGGAACCCAAGCCAGTGCCATGCACCCTGCAATTATATGGAAGCATCATCTAATTATGAACCAATTGACCTGCGCCATTCTCCTTCCAGGGTCCCACTTTCCTCTCCTCCATCCCCCCCAGGTACCTTTGAACTCCCTCAGCGTCTCCGACAGCGCAGTCACTTTCTGGGAGAAACCATGGACTCGCTCTTCCAGTTCAGGAGCCATCTCCTCCGGCTGCTGGGCCTGTCCCTTCTCACACCTGGGGAGAAGCAACATCCCATGGTGACAATGCAGTGATTCTCAGCCTTTTCGAGCATATGGACCTCTTTTCAATCCATGAAAATTTCACGGACCCCCTCCCCTCCCTGGGGGAGAAACAAAGAAAATGAAAAGAAAAAGAAAAAGAACATAAGAACGGCCGTACTGGGTCAGACCAAAGGTCCATCTAGCCCAGTATCCTGTCTGCTAACAGTGGCCAGCACCAGTTGCCCCAGAGAGGATGGACCGAAGACAATGATCAAGCAATTTGTCTCCTGCCATCCATCTCCAGCCTTTGACAAACAGAGGACAAGGACACCATTTTATCCCCTGGCTAATAGCCTTTTATAGACCTAACCTCCATGAAATTATCTAGCTTCTCTTTAAACTCTGTTATAGTCATAGCCTTCACAGCCTCCTGCAGCAAGGAGTTCCACAGGTTGACTACATGCTGTGTGAAGAAGAACTTTCTTCTATTCGTTTTCAACCTGCTACCCATTAACTTCATTTGGTGTCCTCTAGTTCTTCTATTATGGAACTAATAAATAACTTTTCTTTATTCACCCTCTCCACTCATGATTTTATAGACCTCTATCATATCTCCCCTTAGTCTCCTCTTTTCTAAACTAAAAAGTCCCAGTCATTTTAACCTCTCTTCATATGGAACCCGTTCCAAACCCCTACTCATTTTACTTGCCCTTTTCTGAACCCTTTCCAAGGCCAAAATATCTTTTTTGAGGTGAGGAGACCACATCTGTACACAGTATTCAAGATGTGGGCATACATAGTTTTATACAGGGGCAGTAAGATATTCCGTGTCTTATTTTCTATCCTTTCTTAATAATTCCTAGAATGCTATTTGCCTTTTTGACTGCTGCTGCACACTGTGTGGAAGTTTTCAGGGAACTATCCACGATAACTCCAAGACCTCTTCCCTGATTTGTCGTAGCCAAATTAGCCCCCTTTATACTGTACGTATAGTTGGGGTTATTTTTCCCGATGTGCATTACTTTACACTTATCCACATTAAATTTCATTTGCCATTTTGTTGCCCAATCATTCAGTTTGGTGAGGTCTTCTTGGAGTCCCTCACAGTCTGCTTCTGTCTTGACTATCCTAAACAGTTTGGTATCATCCGCAAACTTTACCACCTCACTGCTTACCCCTTTCTCCAGATCATTTATGAATAAGGGTGTGTCTAGACTACATGCCTCCTTCGACGGAGGCATGTAGATTAGCCAGATCGGAAGAGGGAAATGAAGCCGCGATTAAAATAATCGCGGCTTCATTCAAATTTAAATGGCTGCCCCGATCTGCCGATCAGCTGTTTGTCGGCAGATCGGGGCAGTCTGGACGTGACGCGCCGACAAAGAAGCCTTTCTTCATCGGCACAGGTAAGCCTCGTGAAACCAGGTTTACCTGTGTCGATGAAGAAAGGCTTCTTTGTCGGCACATCGCGTCCAGACTGCCCCGATCTGCCGACAAACAGCTGATCGGCAGATCGGGGCAGCCATTTAAATTTAAATGAAGCCGCGATTATTTTAATCGCGGCTTCATTTCCCTCTTCCGATCTGGCTAATCTACATGCCTCCGTCGAAGGAGGCATGTAGTCTAGACACACCCTAAGTTGAAAAGGATTGGTCCCAGGACTGACCCTTGGGAGACACCACTAGTTACCCCTCTCCAATCTGAAAATTTACCATTTATTCCTACCCTTTGTTTCCTGTCTTTTAACCAGTTCTCAGTCCAAGAAAGGACCTTCCCTCTTATCCCATGGCCATGTAATTTACACAAGAGCCTTTGGTGAGGAACCTTGTCAAAAGTTTTCTGAAAATCAAAGTATACTATATCTACTGGATCCCCCTGTCTGCATGTTTGTTAACCCCTTCTACGAACTCTATGGGTATATCTACACTAACCCCCTACTTCGAACTAGGGTGGCTAATGTAGGCATTCGAACTTGCAAATGGAGCCCGGGATTTAAATATCCCGGGCTTTATTTGTATGTTCCCGGGCGGGCGCCATTTTTAAATGTCCTTAGTTCGAACTGACTGCCCGTGGCTATATGCGGCAGTCAGAAGTTAATCCAAACTAAGTCCTTAGTTCGGATTAACTGTTACACCTCATTGCAGGAGGAGTAACAGTTAATACGAACTAAGGATTTAGTTCAGATTCACTTCTGACTGCCGCATATAGCCATGGGCAGTCAGTTCGAACTAAGGACATTTAAAAATGGCGCCCGCCCGGGAACATACAAATAAAGCCCGGGATATTTAAATCCCGGGCTTCATTTGCAAGTTCGAATGCCTACATTAGCCACCCTAGCTCAAACTAGGGGGCTAGTGTAGACATTCCCTAGAAGATTAGTAAGACAGGATTTCCATTTACAGAAACCATGTTGACTTTTGTCCAACAAATTATGTTCTTCTACATGCCTGACAATTTTGTTTCTTTACTATTGTTTTGACTAATTTGCCCAGTACTGAACTTAGACTTACCAGTCTGTAATTGCCAGGATCGCCTCTAGAGCCCTTTTTAAATATTGGTGTCACGTTAGCTACCTTCCAGTCATTAGGTGTGGAAGCCAATTTAAAGAATCCCTTGCATTAAGAAACTTTGTATGAGGTAAAGAAAAAATGTCTTTTGAACTCTCCCCTTTCCTTGATTGCCCTGTTGAAATGAATGAGGTGTGAATGGAGAATGAAAGGGGAGCACCTCCAGCAGCAGCTGCAAAGGTGGAGAAAGTCTGGGATCCAGACCCAAGACAATACCAGTGAAGTGAGCTCATTAGGAAGACTGGACATACAGAAGACTTGGGAGTCCAGCAGCAAGTGCCTGCCCTTGGAAGAACTTTCCTAGAAGCATTATAAAGGCGAGGTGATGACTAACTGGATCCATGAGGGGGATAAATAGGAGGCATCCTGCAGGGGGATCCCGGATTTTCGTCTTGTCAACATGGGAGCATTGATCCGGATAGGCAGAAGCCTGGCTCCACCCCTCCCCCATCTAACTCACCTGGCCAGTGCAGTTAGGGGGAGCAACTATTGCTAACAACAAGATGGAGTGTGGTTGTGTCTGTGTGTGTGAGTGCGTGAGTGTGATGTATCACATGCATATGATAAAGTGTTGATTGATCTATGTATGTTCAGTAAATGAGGCCTGTTGCCTTATCCCCCTGAAAAAGATCCCGGGTGCTTCTTTTAAGCACAATACTCACAGGTCTCCAAACAGCCCTCGGGCGGGACAGATCCTGGATCCCTGCTGCCCTGGGCTGAATGGTGCCCAGCGCCCAGCAGGGACAGGCCCACGTCCCACCCCTCAGTCCTGGGGCAGCCAGTCCCCAGGGCGGTGACATGGGTAGAATGTACCACAGGCCAGTCTGCGCCTTCCCCTGGGTAACTGCAGAGTCGCCTCTAAACGGGCGAGGGCCTCAGGGTTAAATGGGTCAGAGATTTGAATCCCAAATGTGACCTTCCCGCACGTTCTGCTGTGGAGCCCTGGGGAGAGGCAGCGACAACTTCACTGCCCAGTGTTTCCCCAGCGCTGTGAGGGGGTGGTCAAGGTGCCTCTGATCTCCTGTGAGAGACAGAGACAGAGACAGAGAGTTTCAGTCCCACCTGACACACACTGTGAATTCCAAGGGAGGGATTTGGCGAGTGAGGGGAAACTAGACTTTGCCTGGCCCCAGGGCCACGGATCCCCTGAGCGAATGGGGCTTTGCCATCGCTAGCCTCTCTGTGCCTGTGGGTCTGCACAAAACAACAATTCCCATGCCAGGGCGGCGCACACGGAGCTGCCCGGTGACCTCTGACTCCTGTGCCCATCTCTTAGGGCAGCGTTTCTCAAACTGTGGTTCTTGACCCTCCGGGGGATCGCAAACAACTGAGAGGGGGGTTGCGGTATCACAAGTTTTAGAACCCCTGTGTTAGGGGCTGTCCTGTCTCTGTGGTGGGAGCTGGAAAATTTCCCCCTCAGTCTCACCTGCAGGAATTCACTCGCCGGCTTCTGACACTTCCCCTCCAGCTCCCGGATCCGCTCGCTGAGCCGGGAAATCTGCTCCAAGAGTTTGGTGACAGTGTCAGTCCCTGCCTCCACTATCATCTCGTCCAGCTTCTGCAGCTGGGCCAGCAGGAGTCGCTCTTGTTCCTCCAGGAACTGCCGCAGCTGCTGAAACTTGGCCACAATCTTCTGCCGCTTGGCTTGTGTCCGTTTCTGGAAGAAGAACCAAAGGAAGAACATCACCATCACTAGGGGAACATGGATGGAGCCTGGGGTCCTTCACAGAGCGCTGAGTGTGCAGGGGGAATCTCTGCAAATTCTAACTTACCAGACAGTGAACAGTCTCCTGCAGTTACTAGAGAGAGAATTTTCTCACGTCATCCCATACGGCCCCAGAATCTCATAAAGGATGTTTCCGTGTCTGATGTGCTTTGGATCGTGTGTGGCTGATGGTCTCAGTGATGCCGAGCCAAAGCAGCAGGGAGCAGGACTCAGCACTAGCTCTTGGTGACATTTTCCGCATTACATTTTTTTCCTGGGAAAATGCAGATTTGTCACCAAAGGAACATTTAATGAATTACTGGTGATGTCACTGGTTGTCATGATGCAGAAATAAATACATGACAAATAAACATATTTGCTTAATTTTTTCTAGAGTTTAAAGTCTGACTTATTTTTGAAACTATCCTTGTGTTTTATAAAATTATTTTTTAAGGAAATGGTCAACTTGAAACAAAACATTCTGATTTTTGCTCCCTCCCCCCGCCCAAATTCATTTGACCAAGCAAAAAAATCAAATTTGTGATTTGCTAATAATTTTAAAAATAGATTTTTTTTGTTCAACTAATTTTGTTAATATCCTGCCAGCAAAGATCTAGCATTTGTTCAGGTCTACGCAGAGCCACGCTCGCAGAGACAGGTGGGAAGAAAAAAACAAATGAACCTGTGAGAGAAAAAGCAGGCACCCAAAGTGAACGACAGCAATGGAGAAACTGTCTGGGCAGAAAGGGTGCGTTTACACAGCAGCGTTATTACAGAATAGCAGCAGTTATTCCACAGCAATTCTGATATTTATAAATAAATTCAAAATAACAGGCTGCTCTATTCTGACTTCTGTAAACCTCGTTCCATGAGAAATAAGGTCTCTTCTCATCTGAAGAAGTGGGCTGTGCCCATAAAAGCTCATGAAACCACCTACACGTTGTAGCAAAATGCAGGACAATGTAGCACTTTAAAGACTAACAAGATGGTTTATTAGGTGATGAGCTTTCGTGGGCCAGACCCACTTCCTCAGATCAAATAGTGGAAGAAAATAGTCACAACCATATATACCAAAGGATACAATTAAAAAAAATGAACAAATATGAAAAGGACAAACCACATTGCAGAACAGGAGGGGGATGCAGGGGGGGGGGGAGGAAGGAAGGTAAGTGTCTGTGAATTGATGATATTAGGGGTAGGGAGAGTGGGATGTTTGTGAGTTAATGGTATTAGAGGTGATAATTGGGGAAACTATCTTGGTAATGGGTGGATAGTTCAAATGTTTGTTGAGTCCTTTTTGGAAAGTGTCAAATTTTAACATGAATGACAGTTCAGAGGATTCACTTTCAAGTGCAGATGTAAAAGGTCTTTGTAGCAGAATGCAGCTATCCCAGTTAACCACCTGCATTCTGCTACAAAGACCTTTTACATCTGCACTTGAAAGGGAATCCTCTGAACTGTCATTCATGTTAAAATTCGATACTTTCCAAAAAGGACTCAACAAACATTTGAACTATCTCACCCATTACCAAGATAGTTTCCCCAATTATCACCTCTAATACCATTAACTCACAAACATCCCACTCTCCCTACCCCTAATATCATCAATTCACAGACGCTTACCTTCCTTCCTCCTCCCCCCCCCGCATCCCCCTCCTGTTCTGCAATGTGATTTGTCCTTTTCATATTTGTTCATTTTTTTAATTGTATCCTTTGGTATATATGGTTGTGACTACTTTCTTCCACTATTTGATCTGAGGAAGTGGGTCTGGCCCACGAAAGCTCATCATCTAATAAACCATCTTGTTAGTCTTTAAAGTGCTACGTTGTCCTGCATTTTGCTTCAGCTACCCCAGACTAACACGGCTACATCTGTATCACTAACCTACACGTTGTGTTACTCTTTAAAGTTCTACCAGCCTATTTGTTGTTTTTTAAGTTTATCCTGTTACAGGCTGTGACGTAGTGGGGGTACCTGGCTGGTTTCTATGCTGATGGCTCTGGGGTAACCCCCACTGGCTGCCGTGGGTACCACGACCCAGCAAAACAGGATGAGTCACTATGCAAACCAGTATGGCCAGACACCCCCCATGGAGAGGAACAAAGGAAGGGGGAATGCTGCCCTGGCTGGGGGGCAGGGCTGGAAGAGAGTGAGTTAGTTGTGGGCTGGGAGCATGGAGGAGACAGCCTAGGGAGAGGGGCTGGAGTTTAGGGGCCCAGTCTCCCCCATCTCAAGGGGGCCTGAGGCATCCTAGCCCAGCTCTGTGACCAGATTCCATCTGTGCTGTGCTGTACCCTGGAGAGGCAATAAACTTCCTCTATTCCACCGGCTGGTGCAGTCTGTTTGTGCCATTTCGGGGTGCAGGAGACGGGGGACCCCCAACGCGCCGTCACACAGGCTAAGTTGACTATCCCCAGAGGCCTCAGTTTACAGTGGGTGTGACAGTGGTTTCCGACCTGTGGTCTTTGTGCCTTTGGGGCCATGGACCATATCAGTAAAAGACTTGGACTAAAAAGCACTGGATAGAATTCAGCTGTTCACACAGACAATCAATTTTCAAAGGGGTCACAGAACCTCCCTTTGACACTTCTAAAGAAGTCCACAAATTCACAGAGGCTGTGTCTAGACTGGCCAGTTTTTCCAGAAAATCAGCCGCTTTTCCGGAAAAACTTGCCAGCTGTCTACACTGGCTGCTTGAATTTCCGCAAAAGCACTGACTTCCTACTTTTTACAGAAGCACTGACTTCCTATCAGTGCTTTTTGCGGAAATACTATGCTGCTCCTATTCGGGCAAAAGTCCCTTTTGCGCAAAAGGGCCAGTGTAGACAGCTGAGATTTGTTTTGCTACCATCTGGCAACCCTAACAGACACATGCTGGGCACAAGGTTCCCCCACTGACTCTGCAGAGATAAATCCCAAAGAGAAACCTGCATGACTGGGATGCTCCCTGTGGCTCAAGAGAGGTAGGTGGGGACGAGGCTGGGCACAGGCTGGCTGGCCCTTTCAAGGCAGGCGCTCTCAGCAGGGTCCCTGTAGGCCGGGTGCTTGGGCAGCAGGCCAGGAGAGATTCCAGTACAGCCCAGCTGATTAGCAGAGCGCCCAGTCACCCACAGCTGGCAGCGGGTGTTTCTACGGGTGGTGCACAGACACACATGCATTGGCACACAGAACAAAATTTATTCCACATATGGATGGAAAATATTACAAGGAACATTGGTTGTCAGCCCTGCCTGTGACGTAGTCAATTCTCCTCCCCAGGAAGGGACAATGAAACGCAGGGTGAGGGGTCCTGGGATCCAACCCGGCGAGAGATATGTCAAACAGAGGCACAGGAAAAGCCAGAGGGAGGAGGTCCATGGAGAAGGCAGAGGAGACCTTGGACCTTGGAGACAGAGGAGACCTCAAAGTCCTGAGAGTCCTGGCTGGGAGAGCAGGACTGTTACTGGCCACAAAAAAATGCCATTGTGGGTCTTTTTTGGGAAACTGAGGCAGGACTACCCCATACCACAAGGGTCACTCAGGTGCCCTATCACCAGGCTGTCCCTGCTTCCTGCAGTCCCAGCCCTGACCCTATCGGCTATATTCCCAGGGCGGGAGCTGCTCCCCAGTGCTCCCCTCTGTCCCACGAGGGCAGGAATCGCAGTCGGCATTTCCCTACCTGGAATTCTTCCGCAGCTTCCTCGGCAGGAATCCCGGTGTGAGCGCGGTGCCCCTTGGATCTGTCGCACACCACACATGGGGATTCCATCCTCCCTGCAGAAGAGCTTGAGAGGCTCCTGGTGTTTCTCACACAGTCTCTCTGGGGCTGGTTCCCTCCCTGCCAGCAACCTGAGAGCTCTGGCTGCGTCCACAATACTCCTCAGCTGCCTGTTCGGCCTGAGGTTCCCCTGGGGAAAGGCCCGTCTGCACTGGGGGCAGGAGACGTCTGCAGCGAGCCCCCCCAGCACTGGGTGATGCAGGCTCGGCAGTAGCTGTGATCACAGTCGAGAGACACCGGATCATTGAAATACTCCAGGCAGAGAGGACAGGTCACTTCACCCTGGAGTGTCTTTGCTGGATTCGCAGCAGCCCTGGCTTCTTGCAGGGGAGACCAGAGAATTTAGTTTCAGTTTTGTCCGCTGGGAAATGGGCGGGTTGCAGTTTGCACCACTCAGTGCTGCCTTTCTGGGCATGTTCTGCTCTTTCCTTTTTCAGACGCTATGGAGCCTTTGCATGAAGTGTGATGAGTCCAGACTGACAGTGACTCCTCTGAAACATCTGCCAGGCCCCAAACTTAGGCCTGGGCGCTCAGGGTGCATCTACACTGCCCTGGATTTCAGGAGAAGCTGTTCTGGAAGATACATTCCAAAATACGAGCATCTACACTGCAGGGAAGCCTCAGAATGAGTCTGAGGCAGGCTCCCCTAATGGAGATGTGCTACCTCGATGGGGGAGCATTACTTATCAACCCAGGAAGCACTGGCGAGTAATGAATTTGCAGCTCACAGGCCATGTCCAGCTTGGCCCATCTGCAAGCGGCACCCAAGTGGGTGGCATCCCAGGGGCGGGGCAGAGGAGCTCACCAGCGTAGCGGTTTTCCCGGGTGCTTCTCACACAGAAAGGCCCCTGATGGGACCAGGCAGAAACGTGATGTCTCTTTCTTGGTGTCTCCTGTTCTGTCCCGGCAGACGCTGCCCCTTCTCCCGCTGGCCTGTGCCTGGCCTCCCTCCGCCTCCTGGCACCACAGAAAGCCCCTTGGCGTGAGCCCGTCCCCTCTCCCAGGCAGGTGCCTCGGTCTCCTCCTGTGGGCTGCTCGCCAGAGGGGGAGCAGTGAGCGGGGAAGGATCAAGTCCGGCCGAGGCTCACAGCTCGGGCTCAAGCCCCAGTGCAAACCCTGCGGCCGGGCCCTGTCGCTCGCCTCCACACACACTCAGAGGGGAGGGGAAGCCCTGTTGCCTCAGGCCCAGAGACGAGGCCTCATCCCACATCCCTGCACTTGGCTTCCCCTCCCCTGGGGCAGGCTGGGCCCTGGGCCCACGTCCTCCTCAGCCCACGGGGAAGGAGGGAGCTGAGAGGGGGCAGGGAAGCAGGAGGCCAGAGCCCCCTCCCCGCAGGCTGGCCCAGCGCAGTCTCTGCCTGCTGGAGCCTCCTCTCACTAGCACTGGGGCCTGTTCCCTGCCAGCGGATCAGCCTGTTTCCTTTCCCAGCCGCTCTGCCCCGAATTGCCGGCTAAAGACAGACAGTCCCGCCTACCCCCCCACCTTGCGCATTTACCACATAAAACAACATTGTATTAAAAAGCCACCTTCGTTATCTCACTTATTAAGCAACAAGGAAGAAAACAGATAGGTTTGGGGCTCCATTGGTCTTTCAATTCGGTTATTTCTGGATAGACCTCCGGCAGTGCAGACACAGCCATAGCTGGTCTGTTGAACACAGAAAATGAATGAATGAAATCCAATGTTCTGCTACTTCTTATAATGCATCACTTATCCACTTCAGAGTGCTGGTGTATCATTTAAGGTGGCATCAAGGACTGGATTTGTTCCACTGGGCACAGCCACGGAGCATAAGAACGTAAGAACATAAGAATGGCCGTACTGAGTCAGACCAAAGGTCCATCTAGCCCAGTATCCTGTCTGCCGACAGTGGCCACTGCCAGGTGCCCCAGAGAAGGAGAACAGAAGACAATGATCAAGTGATTTATCGGCTGCCATCCATCTCCAGCCCTTGTACTAAAGGCTAGGCACTTTAGCACTTTGCTTATCCGGATAAGCTGACTGGTTATCAACAGCGGTTATGTTCTTATGTTCAACCTTCCCAGGGTGCCCTGGTGGCCACTCCAGTCTCAAACAAGAACACTCCTCTCCTTCCCCGAGCTCTTAAAGGGGTAGACTCTGGCCACAGTGCCTGTGCCAGCTCCAAGCCTGCCAGCCCAGAGCCAGCAGTCACTGCCCCTGACTCAGTGGCCCCAAAACATGAGCCAGCAAGCCACTGGCAGCCAGCCCTCCACTGCTCCCCAGGAGCAGTCTGCCAGCTCCCAGGAACCTGCCAGGGCCTGGAGAAGGTGGGCACCTTCCTGGTCCAGGGTGGAGATCAGGGTGGACCTTACTCAGGTTTGCGGGGGATGCCCCCAACGTCCATGATCTCCGCACTAAATAGAGGAACGCAGCCATCTATATCAGGCTAGCTGCCATCCTGGCCACCAAAGGCCACATGCAAACCCAGGAGCAAGTTCGCATGAAAATAAAGTTGGTCTGGCAAGACCCTCAACTTCCCCTCCCCCTTCTTCCTCTTGCTTTCCCCTTCCACCTCCCAGGTTTCCCCCGCCCCCTCCCACCTCCTTTCTCCAGTCTCATCCCCCCTCCCCCCGTTTTGTTAAATAAAGAGTTTGTGTTCATGAAAATACGTCTATCTTATTTGACATCAGGAAGGGGGGCTGGGAGGGTAAGTGGAACAATGTGGGGGAGGAATGAGGCACAAGCCCCCAGTGAGGCAGACCAGGGAGGATCTTAGTGCTCCTCAGGGTGGAAGCTCTCCCACAGGGCCTCCTGGATACTGACAGCTTCCCGATGGGCCTCCTGGATGGCAGCCTGCAGAAAGTGCAACCAGATTGGCAGCAATGCATTCACGAGAAGCACCAGAATGCCCAGGGGCAGCTCCAGCTCCATGCTGCAGAGTGCTGTGGTGTCCTGAGTGAGGGCAACCAGAGTACACAGAGACAAAATGCTTTGCTGTCCCTCATCCACGTAGGCAAGCAAGCAGGGAAAGCTGAGAACCGGCTGCCTGGGGTGGGGGTCGCTTTAAGCACAAGCCTCAGATAGCCTCAGGCAGCAGCCACACAAATAAACTCCTGACCTGATTCCCTGCTGGACCTGGTTCCGGCTGGCCTTCAATGCAATTCAGTGTCCACTCAGTGTGGACGCGCTATTTCGAAAGAGCAAAATGTTATTTTGAAATGCATTTTGTGTGTAGATGTGTTATTTCAAAACAAGCTATTTTGAATTAACTATTTCGAAATAAGATATTTCGAAATAACACTGTAGTGTAGACATACCCTGAGTGATCTATCTATATGATAACACTTTAGAACCACAAGGAGACCCTGTGCTAATGACACCCAGTATCAGTAGATAAAGAAACAGAACTCAAGATGAGTAAAGAAAACTTAGTGAAACTGCACTTTGGCTGGCAACAAACCGCTTATCAAGAGTTAGGGTTGTGAAATCCTCATTTCTTTATTGTTCTGTCATTATGGTCCCCTCTCCCCTAGTGTTTGTACGATCTCGTTTCTCTAATTGTTTCTGTCTGTTGCATGGTTAATTTTCCTAGGTCTAAATCAATGAAAGTGGTGGGGTGCGATTGGTTAGTAAAATTGCAGTAAAATAACTAGCTCACATATCATAGAATCATAGAATACTAGGACTGGAAGGGACCTCGAGAGGTCATCGAGTCCAGTCCCCGGCCCTCATGGCAGGACCAACTACTGTCTAGCAGTGGTCCCCAACGTTTTGGGGCTGCCGGGCGCCTGGGGCCGGGGCCGCTCACACGCTGGGCGCATGGGGGCGGGGCCACTCACAGGCCACATGACTGGGGGCGGGGCCAAGCACATGAGCGGCCCCGCCCCCCGTGGCCAAGGCTGGGCCCAGCAAGGGCACGCGCGGGGCCGGGGCCGGCAAAGGCACGCACGGGGCCGGGGCCGGCAAGGACACCCGCGGGGCCCCCCGGGGCCGGAGCCAAGGCTGGGACCGGCAAGGACACGCGCGGCGCCCCCCGGGGCTGGGGCCGGCAAGGACACGCGCGGCGCCCCCGGGGCTGGGGCCGGCAAGGACACGCGTGGCGCCCCCGGGGCTGGGGCCGGCAAGGACACGCGTGGCGCCCCCGGGGCTGGGGCCGGCAAGGACACGCGTGGCGCCCCCGGGGCCGGGGCCGGCAAGGACACGCGTGGCGCCCCCGGGGCTGGGGCCGGGAAGGACACGCGCAGCGCCCCCGGGGCCGGGGCCGGCAAGGACACGCGCGGCGCCCCCGGGGCCGGGGCTGGCAAGGACACGCGCGGCGCCCCCGGGGCCGGGGCCGGAAAGGACACGCGTGGCGCCCCCGGGGCTGGGGCTGGCAAGGACACGCGCGGCGCCCCCGGGGCTGGGGCCGGAAAGGACACGCGTGGCGCCCCCGGGGCCGGGGCTGGCAAGGACACGCGCGGCGCCCCCGGGGCCGGGGCCGGCAAGGACATGCGCGGCACCCCCGGGGCCGGGGCCGGCAAGGACACGCGCGGCGCCCCCCGGGGCTGGGGCCGGCAAGGACACGCGTGGCGCCCCCTGGGGCCAGGGCCGGGGCTGGCAAGGACACGCGCGGCGCCCCCGGGGCCGGGGCCGGCAAGGACGCGCGCGGCGCCCCCGGGGCCGAGACCGGCCATGCGCCCGGGGCTGGCACCTGCCGCATGCCCGGGGGCGGGGCCAGCCCAGATTGCTCCGCGGACTCACGTAAAGGGCCCGGCGGGCGCCATGGTGCCCGCGGGCACTGGGTTGGGGACCACGGGTCTAGAACATCCCTGATAGACATTTATCTAACCTGCTCTTAACTATCTCCAGAGATGAGGATTCCACAACCTCCCTGGGCAATTTATTCCAGCGTTTAACTATCCTGACAGTTAGGAACTTTTTCCTCATGTCCAGCCTAAACCTCCCTCGCTGCAGTTAAGCCCATTGCTTCTTGTTCTATCCCCAGAGGCCAAGATGAACAAGTTTTCTCCCGCCTCCTTATGACACCCTTTTAGATACCTGAAAACTGCTATCCTGGGTTTATATAGCTAAGCAGGGCTCAAATTTCACTGTATAAACTGGGCTCCAAAAGAAAGCTCTTTGGGAAGCAGCCCCAAGACACAGTTCCAAGCCCACAGCAGCTGAACCTTGACTCTGTGCTTTGATAAAATGCAGGCTCAGCGGTGCCCCAAATGGACCTGATCCAGACTGGCCATTCAGAAATGCTCCTCTGCTTTATTGGGAGGGCTGAGCATTGTATGCTTAGTGCGTGCCGTCTGTTCTGGGGGACGGTTCATAAACAGCGATTAAGGAGGATATTACTGTGTAAGGTGCTTTCACTGACAAAAGACCCTAAAACCCATAGGGTATGTCTACACTACAAAGTTAGTTCGAACTAACGGACGTTAGTTCGAACTAACTTTAATAGGTGCTACACTAGCGCTCCGCTAGTTCGAATTTGAATCGAACTAGCGGAGCGCTTAGTTCGAACTAGGTAAACCTCATTTTACGAGGACTAACGCCTAGTTCGAACTAGCTAGTTCGAACTAAGGGCTGTGTAGCCCTTTAGTTCGAACTAGTGGGAGGCTAGCCCTCCCCAGGTTTCCCTGGTGGCCACTCTGGCCAACACCAGGGAAACTCTATGCCCCCCTCCCAGCCCCGGACCCCTTAAAGGGGCACGGGCTGGCTACGGTGCCCGTGCCAGGTGCAAGCCTGCCAGCACCCAGCTAGCAGACCCTGCACCTGGCACGGCACAGAGCCACCCACCCGATGCCCCCCAGCCCACCCCCTCTTGCCGGGACCAGGCTGGCGGCTCCCGGGAGCTTGCCCTGGACCGCAAGAGGCGGGCACCTTCCTGGGCTAGTGCGGACATCGTGGACCTCGTCCACGATCTCCGCACTAGGCACAGGAAAGTGGCCGTCTAGGGCAGGAGAGCTGCCAGCCTGGCCACCCAGGACCAGGTGTGCATGAAAATCAAGGGGGTCCACTGAGACCCCCGACACTGAGCCCTGAGCTTACAATGGCCGTACTGGGTCAGACCAAAGGTCCATCTAGCCCAGTAGCCTGTCTGCCGACAGCGGCCAACCCTAGGGACCCTGGAGGGGATGGACCGAAGACAATGACCAAGCCATTTGTCTCGTGCCATCCCTCTCCAGCCTTCCACAAACTTTGGGCAGGGACACCACTCCTACCCTCTGGCTAATAGGACTCCATTGACCCAACCTCCATCACTTGATCTCACTTCCCTTTCAACTCTGTTCTAGTTGTAGCCTTCACAGCCTCCTGCAGCAAGGAGTTCCACAGGTTAACTATTTGCTTTGTCAACAACAACTTTCTCTTACTAGTTTGAAGCCTGCTACCCATTCCTTTCCTTTGGTGTCCTCTAGTCCTTCTTGATGGGAACTCAGGAAGAACTTTTCTGAATGCACCCTCTCCACCCAACCCCTGCTTTTAGAGACCTCTATCCTGTCCCCCCTCCGTCTCCTCTTTTCTAAGCTGAACAGTCCCAGTCTCTGTAGCCTTTCTTCATCTGGGACCTGTTCCCAACCCCTGATCATGTTAGTTGCCCTCCCCTCTCCCAGCCTTTCTCTTCCCCTCTCCCACCTCCTTTTCCCAGTCTCCCCCAGTTTTTTTCAATAAAGACAGAGTCAATGTTGGAAGAAACGTTATCTTTATTTTGTACATCAATAAGAAGGGGGGCTAGGGAAGGGTAAGTGGAAGGAGGTGAGGGAGGAATGGGGTACGAGCCCCCGATGGGGAGGACTGGGCTGGCTCTGCGGGCTTCTGGGGGTGGAAGCTCTCCTGTAGCCCCCCAATTACTCCCTCTCCCCAGATGGCAGCCTGCGGCAAGTGCAGCCGGGCTGATGGCCGAGTGGTGTGATGTGCCCAGTGTGGGCACTCAGGGCACTCCAAGCCAGAACTTCTTTGCAAGCGGGGCACCCCTTAGAACTGTCTGTCCGGGGTGGGGGTCGGGACCCTTTAAGCGCAGCCCTCGGCTAGCCTGAGACAGCATCTCCATGCTCTAAGTCCTCCTTTTATGCCCTGCCGGCACTGCTTCCAGCCATCCTTAAGCCCTGTTCAGAGTCCACTCAATGTGGACTTACTAGTTCGAACTAGCAAAACGCTAGTTCGAACTAGTTTTTAGTTCTAGATGCGTTAGTTCGAACTAGCTTAGTTCGAATTAACTAATTCGAACTAAGTTAGTTCGAACTAACTTTGTAGTGTAGACATACCCATAGAGTGTAAGGTTATGCCTGAGCCCAAAGATGGGTAACAGTGGGTGCCCCCAGAGTGTCTGAATGACAGAATTGTGTCCGCATAACAGTTCTAGGAGCTTAGTCAGTAATTTCTAGCAGTTCAGTGGCTTGTGTAAAACTTCTGCGGCACCCATGTACTATTTGCACATTAATTTATGTATATTTAATTTAAATGATTTTACAAGAGTATAGATCTTTATCATTTACCTTGGATTGTTAGGATTTAAAAATTTTGAAATTACTTATTTTTTTAAAAAAAACTTGCTTTAAAAGCCCAAGTTTAAATTCAAGTGTTTATTTAAGTTATTAAAAAATCAAATCCTATTTTCATCCACCCTGAGTGTTGGATGTTTTCATTAGCCCCTCATTGCCAAAGGAAAACAGCCCTTTGAGGGGTGAAATTCCTCAATGTCATTTCCTGTGTCTCTCTCCCTCACTCTTGTTGCACCCTTCCCCCCCAGCAATTTCCTCTTTTTGGGAGACTAAGATATGGCAAGCCTGCTCCAGGGGCCTGCTGAATCTCCCCCACTTCAGGAAGGCAACCTCTCGACAGCCGCACTATGTTGGGTTACCTCCGGGATCCCTGAAGAGCTATTCCATGTCTTCTTAACCCCTTATTTCAAAATAACAGGCGCACTATTCCAAGGTCCTTGTAACCCTTATTCCACAAAGGCTAAGGGACATTCCAGAATAACGCTTTACTTAGAAATCAGATTGAAATAAGCTATGTGATTTGCTTAGCTCAAATTGCTTAGCTTGTTCCCAGTTAAGGGTGCTATGTAGACACACCCTTGAGAGCAAGATGCCAGTTTCTGATTTGATTCACCCAGGAAATAATTTTCCCTTCCCCCTTGTAAGTATGAGGCACAACAGAATTCATCTCCCTTCCCCTCCCCATTGCTTTCTGTTTTCCAAACACCAGAAGTCATTTTGTGACGATTTCCCTCTGACATCTCTGAGAACAGTGAGAGCCCACTTGTGGAATGATACACAATTGCACAAGAAGCAAGTCCTGTTTTTGTTTCGAATGTATTTGGGGCTTTAATGGGGTAAGAAAAGCTCCATCTGCCCCGGGACAAACAGGACACAGGGCGGGAGGGGCTGTCAGCGAGGAGCCATTTTTGAAGGGAAACTAACCCACCTCTTTGGTCCCGCTGAGCGGTTTGATGATCTTCGGGGGGCTTGTACCGCCCAGGGATGCTGTAGGGGGCTCAGTTCCCTGCCACAGCGTGTCCCCCGGTTTCTCCTGGTCCTGGCTCAAAGGCACCGCGGCGCGTTCCCCTCTTGGAGAAAGGAGGGTTTCATTTTCTGCGGTACCCGGCTCCCCCTGATCTCGCATTGCTGGAGTAGCATCAGCCCCGGGGCAGCGCGTTCGACCCCGCTCGCCCGCACCAGGCTCGGATCGGCGCCCACCCCGCCGCGGGGGAGGCAGCGGAGGCCGAGCCCCCGGGCGCTCTGTGCCTCACCCCCTCCCTTCTCCCTCTGCCTGTGGGGCTGCCCCCCTGGCCACGCCCTCCCAAGTGGAGCTCCGCTCCCGGCAGCTTGGGCCCAGCCCCTGGGAGAGCAACCCCCCCCCATTATCCTGGGGTCCGCGTGAGCCCCGCCCCCAAAACGCGCCCCCCTGCCCTTCCCCAGCCCCCCGCGCGTCTTCCAGCCCCAGTTCCTCCCCTGCCCCCCGTAGCGCCCCGCAGCCCGGACCTGGGTCCCGCTCCCACCCCCCAGCCTGGATTCTCACCAGCCCCTCGCAGCGCGGAGCGAACCCCCGGACCCAGCCCGAGGGCGGCTGACGCAGAGGCGAGTCCCACCCCCGTGTCCTGCCAGCCTGGGATTGGTGCGATCCTGCGCTGCGGGGCGGGGCTCCAGGCTGTGCCCCCGGGGCGGTACAGGCGGGGGGGGGGAACACGGTTTAAGAGAACTAGACACATTCTTGGGGGTTCAGTCCATCCACAGGCGCGCGCAGCATTCAGCAGGGGGTGCGCCCAGAGAATCTTTTAAAGTGCACTTTGACCCCCATTAGCCGGGCCTCGAGGTAACACTCTGGGGGAAGAGGGATACAGGACCAGCATTCAAAGGTCTCATGTGACTCCCCTCTAAAGACTTTTCCCACCATCCTCCTACCAATAGGGTTGCCAGGTGTCCAGGATTGGACCAGACAGTCCGGTATTTGCTCTGTCTGGTAAAAAAAAAATCGGAAAATACCAAACACTTGCAAGGTCTGCTATTTTCTGATTTTTCCAGCTGCGCACCACGGGGAGCGGCTGGGGTCCCAGCTGGGAGACGGGCCGCGATTGCTTCCAGGAGCCCTGGGTTGGTTGAGTGTGAGGAGGCGGGGAAGTGGGGGTGAGGAGTGTGAGGAGGAGGGCGGCACCTCCTCCTTGCTCGTGCATCCCAACCAGCCTCACGGCTCCTGACCCTCCCCCAGCTCTGCTTCCCGCTGGCCCGTTCCTCTTCCTGATCTCCCGTGGCCAGCACCGTGGCCCCGGACCCCACCAGCTCTGCTTCCCGCTCCCCCTTCCTCCCAGCCAGCCCTGCAGCCCCCAATCCCCCACCTCCAGCTCTGCTTCCCACTGGCCAGTTCCTCTTCCCGATCTCCCCCAGCCAGCACCGCTGCACACACCCTGCCAGCTCTGCTTTCTGCCCCCCAATTTCATCCCGGGCAGCCCCGCCCCCCTCCTGGCCAGTCCCCCTCCCCTGATATCCCACAGCCAGCCCCTTTCCGCCCAACCCCTCCCCCACAACTAGCCCTGCTTCCCGTTGCCCCCCCACATCCCCCAGACAGCCCCGTTGCCCCCCCCCCGTTAGCTGTTTCCAGCCCCTCCCCTTCCCAGCCAGCACCACTCCCCTTTGTTTCCCTTCCTGGCCAAAGGTGCAGTCCCCTGGTCCTTAGGACACAAGACTCAAGACAGGACAGATGCATTTACCTCCACAGTGAGTCATGTCCAACCTTTCCCTTCCTCAGCCAAGCCGTGTAGCAGAGCCCAGGGAAACTGAGGCACATACACACAGAGAGTTATTACAGAACAGCACAGGACAGTAGAATCACATACAGCACCACAAGGCAACAGAGTGAACACAGACCCCACAACGTCACAACTTCCCTTCAGACATCACAGGCGGACATGGCAAGAATCCGCACTGAGCCCCCAAGGCTGGGAACCACATTCCCTGGAGGGAGGGGGGATCTAGAAAGCTCTCAGGGGTGCAGGTGGGTAAACAGGCTGACACCGTGACATATTACAATGGGCTAAATCATCCTGCATTGGGCGGGGCAGGGACAGGGGCATCCAGAGGCCCCAAACTGTGGCTGGATGCAGGAAAACCCACAAAAAGTCTCTGCCTCACAGGATATTTTGCAAAGACAAGAAGAGGCAGCGAACAGCCTGGCAGAGGAGGGGAGACAGGAACTCAGGCTGGGGGGGAGAAGGGACTGAACAGAGGGGAGGCAGAGATGACTCTGGGGTCCCCACTGTGTGTGGGGGGGGGAGGGGAGGACAGGGCTGAGGTTTCCATGCCCATGAGCAGGACAGCAGAGATTTCTCCCTGCCCGCTCCTCTTGGGAATGTCGGGGGAGATTTCGCTGGGGGTCGAGGTACCGGGAATTCCCCAGCTCCCCTGAGAGCGGCAGCTCCCCACAACCATGGCCCCCAACCCCACTTACTGTCCATGTTCTCCTGGGCGCTGGGGGCTGCAGGGAACGTCTGACCCCCTGGCTCAGCTCTGGCTCAGGGCAGCAGGAATCGAGCCAGGTGCGGCTCCCCCTCGGCCTGCGGCTGGACAGGACACAGCAGGGAGCGGTGATCCCGTCGCCCATCACAGCCTGGCCCTGTGAGCTGGGCCCGATGCGGGAGGGTGCAGGGGGAGCCCCTCAGCAGCCATGGAGAGAAGCCAGGGGGGAGGGCAAATTGCCCATGAGCCTCGTACACCCTGTACCAACGGGTCTGGTGGGGGGGGAGGGGGGCTCTGTGTGTGGGGCACAGACTGGCAGTCAGCAGCATGGGATAGGTGCTGGAACGATGGGCTCTCTAAGCCACAGACTGGCAGTTAGTCAGGGATGTGGGGCAGTGGCTGGCAGAGGGGGCTGTGTGTGTGGGGCACAGACTGGCAGTTAGTCAGGGATGTGGGGCAGGGGCTGGCAGAGGGGGCTCTGTGTGTGGGGCACAGACTGGCAGTTTTTCAGGTACATGGGGAGGCTGATGACTGATAATAGGAGACTAGCTGGTCTCATGGGGGTGTCTGGGTGGGGAAGTTTCTAGGCTGCGGGAGACGGGGGTGGGGTTTGGACGGGGGGCACAGGCAGTGCCGGGCTGTGTGTGCACTGGTGACACAGGATGCAGAGTTAACGGGTAGAAAATCTTCACCCCTGGCCTGTGTTTCGGGGGCAGCTGGACCAGCCGACGTGGTTTCTGGTGCTTCCTTTGAGCATCCCCCCGGGAGCAGGTCGGGGCTGTTGTGTTCACTAGTCTGATGATGATGATGGAGGAAATGTTGCCATTCAGCTGAGTGTGAGCAAAAGCAACACACACGCCCAGGAGAAACCACGTCCTAGTTCCAGTGCCCAGTGCACCCCCCACATCCCTCTTCTAGCCTCTAGGCCTGGTGCTGCTGGGAACCTCTCCTGGGACCCCCCTCTCTGCCCCTGTGCAGAGTCCTAGAATCACTGGGCTGGAAGGGCCTGTGACGGCGCGTTGGGGGTTCCCCGTCTCCTGCACCCCGAAATGGCACAAACAGACTGCACCAGCCAGTGGAATTGAGGGTGGTTTATTGCTCCTCCAGCACAGCGCAGCACAGATGTAATCTGGTTACAGGAACTGGGCTAGGATGCCTCAGGCCCCCTTGAGATGGGGGAGACTGGGCCCCTAAACTCCAGCCCCTTCCCCTAGGCTCTCCTCCATGCCCTCCGACAGCCAGCAACCAACTCACTAACTTCCAGCCCTGCCCCCCAGCCAAGGCAGCATTCCACCTTCCTTTGTTCCTCTCCATGGGGGGTGTCTGGCCACTGGTTTGCATAGTGACTCATCCTGTTTTGCTGGGTCGTGGTACCCACGGCAGCCAGTGGGGGTTCCCCCAGAGCCAGCAGCATAGAAACCAGCCAGGTACCCCCACTACGTCACAGTTCTCCCCCCTCCGAGAGCGAACTGAGCAGGGTCACTCCGCTCGTGACCTAGGGAAGTTCGGGTCCTCTGCGTGGGAACCCGCCCTGGGGACATGGGTGCTCCCCTTGACTCGGGCCGGCCGTGGCGAGGCCCCACATGAATTGGCTTCCCTCTGTCCACTCGCCGCCCCGCTCCAGGGCGACTGGCACAGGCCTGTCCTCGGGGGTCAAACCCACCCTTCCGCTGGCCTTGATCTCTGGCCAGGGTGTCTCGGGCTGGGGCCATGAGCCCAGCGAGCCTTCTCTGGACAGCCAGGGCGGCTTCCACCCCCGATGCTCCATCCAGGGAGGTCTTCCCCTCCCATAACTCTCTCAGCAAGCCCAGAGGGTCTATCTGGGGTAGAGACCCCCAAGCCGCTTTCCTCCTGTCTTGGGCCTTCCCGCCCCTCTGGCAGGAGTCACAGGACCGGCAGTACTGCTGCACGGCTGTAAAGATTCCCGGCCAATAGAAGTGCTGGAGCAGCTTCAGCCGGGTGCTCCGGATCCCCCGGTGGCCCCCAACGGGGACATCGTGGGCCAAATACAGCAGCTTGAGGCGATACTTTCGGGGGACGACCAGCTGCCGCTGGACCCCCAATGCCCTCACCTTCCTGGGGGGGAGCCACTCACGGAACAGGAGCCCACGCTCCCGCAGGAATCTCTCCTGGCCACCTCTCCCCCGGGGATGAGCTGCATGGAGGCCAGCCTGGTCCCTCAGCCTCTGCAAGGAGGGGTCTGCCTGCACCTCAGCCTGGAATTCAGCTGCTGAGGCAGGGATCGGGACCTGTCCCCCACCTCTGCCTAGGTCCGGAGTCCCAGCCTGGCTGGACCCCGTGTCCACTGGGATGGGACCCTGAGGACGCTGCCAGGAGTCCTTCCCTGGACCCAGGTTGTCAGCCCCCCGCTGGCTCTGGCTCCCGGTAGTGACTAGAGCCCGCTGGGATTCATGGGGCCACTCCTCTAGGTCATTCCCCATCAGCACCTCGGTGGGCAAGTGCGGGTGCACCCCCACTTCCTTGAGGCCTTCCTTCGCCCCCCATTTCAGATGCACCCTGGCTACAGGCACCTTAAACGGGGACCCGTCTATGCCCTTCAGGGTCAGCTGCGCGTGGGGTAGTATCCGCTCTGGGGCCACTATGTCGGATCGGGCCAGAGTCACCTCCGCCCCCGTGTCCCAGAAGCCCGTCACCTTCCTACCATCCACCTCCAGGGGTATGAGGCACTCGCTCCGCAGGGGCCGTCCTGCCCCCACCCGGTACACGGAGAAATCCGCCTCCTGAGAATCAGACCTCCCAGGGGAGGTGCACTGAGCATCCTTCCCCTCTCTCTGAGCTGAGGTTTGCCTGCCAGCCCCTGCCTCTGGGGCAGCCTGCCCTTCCTCCCGCCCCAGCCAGTTAACCCTGGAAAGTCCCCGGTCCTGGGACCTGGTGCACTGAGCCCTCTTGTGGCCTTTTTGCCCACAGCGATGGCAAGTTAGGCTTTGGGCTGTCTCTGTCCAGGCCCTGGCTGGTTCTCTGGGGCACAGACGACCTGTTCCTTGGTCTCGCCCCGTAGTTGACTCCCTCCGTCGCTCAGCCGAGATCCGGTCTCTGCGCGGTTCCCTCTCTCTCCGGGACTCCCGTTCACACCCGGACCGGCTCTCCGTGAACTCATCCGCCAGTCTCCCGGCCTCCTGGGGGTTCTCTGGTCTCCGGTCCTTGAGCCACAGCCTCAGTTTGGGTGGGCACGCTGCATAGAACTGCTCCATCATGACCAGCTTGAGCAGCTCCTCTGCGGTCTGGGCTCCGGCTCCAGACACCCACTTGCGGCAGTATTGCGCCAGGCGGGAGGCCAGGTCCACATAGGTCTCCCGTGGCCCTTTCTGTACCCCCCGGAACTTCTTCCTGTACATCTCGGGGGTCAGCCCGAACTTGTGCAGCAGGGCCTCCTTGACTCGGTTGTAATCCCCTGGCTGTAGGTCCTCCAGCTGACTGAGCACTCCGGCCGCCTCCTGGCTCAGTGCGGGGATGAGCTCCTGCAGCCAGTCAGCTGGGGGAACCCGTTGCAGTCCACAGGCCCTCTCAAAGGCACTGAGGAACCCGTCTATGTCACCCATGTCCTTCAGTTGGGCCACCATGAGCCTCTCCAAGCGTCTGGCAGTCCTGGGACCCTGGGGCCCATCCGCACTTGGCGCAGCCGGTGCCCCGCCGGTTCTCCGCTCTGCCATGGCCAGCTCATGCTGCCGCTGCCTCTCTCGGTCCTGGCGCTCCTTCTCTCGATCTTGGCGCTCCCTCTCTCGGTCCTCTACTTCCAATTCCCTGATCCGCAGCTGGATCTCCAGCCGCCGCAGCTCCGCTGGGCTGGCCCCTGCCCTAGATGGGCTACGGCTTGCAGGCCTCCCGGGAGACGCTGTCTCATCTCTCCGTTGGGTTCCAGCGCTCCTCCCCCTCTCTGAGCCTGACACACTCTCAGGGGGGGTCTGGCTGCTTCCCCTGGGGACAAGATCCTGGCCCTGTGGCTGGTCATTATCTTCCAGCTGGGCAATCAGCTGGGCCTTGGTTGCTTTCTGCACAGGCAAGCCCCTCTCTCTGCACAGCCCCACCAGCTCTGCCTTCAAGAGTCGGGCGTAGGCCATCTGCCCGCTGGGCCCCTCGGTGCAGACTCACCAGTCTAGTGCTGCAGCGCCCCACGATTCCCAGGAACCGCTTCGCTCTGTCTCCAGCACGCCTGGCTCCAGGGCTCTTGCTTCTACAGCGCCTTGTCGCTCACCGCTGGAAGCTCCATCCACGGGGTGCAGTGCATCCCACTTCTGACACCAGTGTGACGGCGCGTTGGGGGTTCCCCGTCTCCTGCACCCCGAAATGGCACAAACAGACTGCACCAGCCAGTGGAATTGAGGGTGGTTTATTGCTCCTCCAGCACAGCGCAGCACAGATGTAATCTGGTTACAGGAACTGGGCTAGGATGCCTCAGGCCCCCTTGAGATGGGGGAGACTGGGCCCCTAAACTCCAGCCCCTTCCCCTAGGCTCTCCTCCATGCCCTCCGACAGCCAGCAACCAACTCACTAACTTCCAGCCCTGCCCCCCAGCCAAGGCAGCATTCCACCTTCCTTTGTTCCTCTCCATGGGGGGTGTCTGGCCACTGGTTTGCATAGTGACTCATCCTGTTTTGCTGGGTCGTGGTACCCACGGCAGCCAGTGGGGGTTCCCCCAGAGCCAGCAGCATAGAAACCAGCCAGGTACCCCCACTACGTCACAGGGCCCTGAGGAGTCAGCTCGTCCTGTTCCTGCTCAGAGCAGGGCCCAGCCCAACTCACTCACCCCAGCCAGGCCTTTGTCCGGTCTGGCCTTAAAATCCTCTCAGGACAGAGATTCCCCCCTTCCCCAGGCCTCCCGCTCCAGCGTTTCACCAGCCTCAGTGAAATTGTTTCCCCTAATACCCACCCCAGAGCTCCCCAGCTGCAACTCGAGACAGTCGATCCTTGGGATCCCCTCTGGCCATGGAGAGACCCTCTTAGGCCTCTGCCTGGCCTGCATCCTCTGCCTTACCCACCCCCAGCACAACCGGCTGTGAGCCCCAGGCCGGACCTTCCTCCTCAGCCCTCGCTCTGGTCACACAACAAATGGCCTGGGAGCACTTTACAGACCAATAAAACATGCAGGTGGGATCATGAGCTTTGGCGGGCTCAGCCCCCTGCTTCAGATGACCGGGAGCTGGGGGGGCATCAACCCTGCCCGGAGAATCAGCCCCCCAGTCCTGCTGGGCCTGCCCCCCGAGGGAGCGGAGTAGAAAAGCCTCTGGAGCCGCTCAGGCCAGGCCGACTGCAGGAGGAGGAGGATGCGCAGGGAGCTCCGGGCCCAGGGGCACCGAGGGGGCAGGAGCCTCCAGCAGCAGCCGTGGCCAGGGAGGCCCTGGGACGGGCCGTGCCCACAGGCCGCGTGAGGGGAGAGACGCCAGGGCTGCTAGGAAGGGGCCCAGGGCGGGGATTGTTCCTGGGGGCTCAGCGTGTGGCGGTCGGAGTCCCTGCTCCTCGGCCAGCAGGGCCCAGGGCTTGGGCCCAGGGACACGGGGGCTCAGGCGACGGGGCGGGAATGGGAGTGTTTGTGCTGCCAGCTCCCATCGGCGGCCCTTGGACTGACATGGGTGGGAGGAATTGGACCGGCTGCCCCGTGCTCCGCAGAGGGAAACGTGGGCTCCCCGTGCTGAGCTGCTCCAGACAATTCTTTCCCCGCCGTGTGGCTGGGGGCTCCGGCCAGAACACGCCTGCTCCGACTGACCCCGTGTTGGGGGGGAAGGGCTTGTCAAGGGGTCAGACGGGCAGAGCCCGTAGGGGTTGGGTGGATGCGGCTGCCTCCCTCTGCAGAGACCAAGTCGTGCAATGGGGGATTCTCCATCCCTTGCCATTGCTGAGCCGTGACGTGAGGGCGTCAGTAACAGCCGGGGCGAGTGGGGCTGGGACCGGAGGGGTGGGGAAGGTTTTGAGGCCTCCAAGGTGCAGGGGGTCAGACCAGATGCTCATGATGGTTCCTTTGCCCGTTCAAGTCTGAGCCCATGAGACCGGCCTCTGGGCTGCTCTGGGACTCCTGACCCCAGCTATGACCCACAGCCCCTGCTCTGACTCCTAGGCATGACTGCTCCAGCCAGGAGTCTGGGAGAGCTTTGCCTGGGGAGGGGGCTGTGCCTGTGGGCTGCATCCCTGTGAGGGGCTCTGCTGGCACCGCTCTGCCCCACAGGCCCTGGGGTGTAGCCGCCCCCTCGGCTGTCATGGGAAAAGTGTTTCAAGTCCTTCGGTTTGCAGGGAATGGCTGAGACCCACCCGCGCGTGCGCTTAAGGCCCAGAAATCAAAGCTCATACAATCCATTATTGGTTGATTTCTCTTCAATCTTTTTATTTTAAACCAATCTCACAATTTTTTTACTTGGCTCCTGCTGTTGCTACCCCTGAGGTGGGTGGAGATTTTGGCGTTGAAGGAGCATCTCTCGGACACCACGAATCACTTCTCCTCTTCCCGGCAATGCAGGAGAAGGCAGCAGGGACTCCAGAGTCAGCGGGAGGCTGGATACATCTGGGCTGGCCCCAGTGGCCGGCAGACACAGAGTTTTGGGCCTGGCTGAGCAGCAGGTTTCTTTTCACACCTGTCTGTTGCCAGGAGTCTCTGACCACTCCCTGCCGTGGGTGCTGCCGTGTGAGCCCTGCCCTGGCCCTGGGCGATCCTGGCCAGGCCCTCCCTTTGCTCCTCCACTCTCCATCCAGGCAGATCTCTGAGTCGGGGAAACCTCCCCTGAGAACCTGCCGCCTCCTCCGTGGAAGTGGTGGGAAAGGGGCTGCCGGGAACTCCTGGCCGTGGGGGCCCTCGGGGTCGTAGAGGAATCCCCTAGTGCAGCGTTTCTCCCCCTGGGGGTCCCTGCCCAGAAGGGGGCGGCAAGGCGAGGGCAGGAGGGTCGCCCCCAAACCGGATGGCCAGACAGTAGCCGCTGCTCTCCAGCCACTCAGCTGGGAAAGCCGGGAGAAATCCGACAGTTTTTAATATTTCCAAACATCTACCCAGAGGAAGATTTGGGGCCTGAAGACGAGGTCATGGCTGGGAAAACCCAGGCGGCCAGTGACCCTGCTCACGAGCCCCCTCCCCTGGCCCTGGGACCCCCTTTTGGGTGGGGAGCCCCAGCTGGAGAAAGGCTGCACTAGGGGATTCCCCAATGACCCTGGAGACCAACAGGGCCAGGAGTTTCTGGCAGACCCTTTCCCACAACTTCCAGGGAATACGCCGGAACTAGGGCCCCATCGCGTCCCCCTGCAACCTCGCCCATTTCACAGCCAGACCGTGTCCACGCTGCTCCCTGGCACACTCCCGGGGGCTTCCCTGGGAAATTTCCCGGCTCTCTGACCGGCCGGGTTCTGGCCCAAACTAGGATAGTGTGCAGTGGGGGTGGGGGCACCCCAAGAGTGCCAATTTCACTTCCCAGCAGCCTGTGGGGCAGGGCTAGAGCCGTTCCACCCTCACTTCTCCCTGCCCCTCAGGGTGGCTCTGATCTGCCCCCTCCGCGAGTGCCCGTGTCGGGGCAGGACAACTCCTGTCCCATCCCATCCCAGCCAGGTCAGGGAGCAGCTGACGCCCCAGGCCCCTCGTCACATGGGGAACTCAGACTCCCCTCGCCATTCCCCCATCCCCTCCTCTCCCCCCGTTGCATGTCTCCTGGCTGTGAAATGGGTGGGGCCCTAGTCAGGTTCCCAGGGACCTTTACCCCCCACAGAGCAGGGGTGGGGAACCTTTGCTGGGTCGGGGCTACTGACCCACAGAGAAATCTATGGGGGGCTTCCCACAAGTGAGAAACAGCCCCCCTCCTCTCCCCAGCATGGGCCCCCAATGCAGGGGGGAGCCCCGACCTTCAGGGGCCGGATCCCCGCCAGCCGGGGCTGCATCCGGCCCCCATGCCTGAGGCTCCCCACCCCCTCCATAGGGATCTGCACTGGATGGGAGTCTCCCTGGGAAAGGCCTGGCCAGACCACGAGCGCCCAGGGTAGGGCTGCGAAGTGCCGGGTTCGCGGTGGCTTCTCTGCCTGAGCTTGTCTTCCGGGGGGAAGCGGCGCGACGGGGAGGCCCCTCCGTCTAGTCCAGATTCAGCCGGTCCCCGAAGTGCAGCCTCCATCTGTCCTCTCTGCTCTGGCCAGCCGGTTTCCTCCTCCGCTGCCCTGGTCCCCCTGGTAGGGGGAGCTGGGCCCTGGGATGGGCGTAGCACCTCTCTAGTGCCCCCCAGGGCCAGACCCCTCCGGGGCTATCAGTGCAGGAGCTGGTGATGCCCCTCTCCCCCGAGCTGTTCCCCTGCAGCGTCCAGCTGCCCTAGGGCCCTGGCTGGGGCTGGGTTCCCAGCGGGCTGCATCCCTGGCCCCACAAAGAGCAGGTGCCTTGGGGCCTGGGGAGGGGCTGGTCCTACATGGAGTGTGGGGGCGGGGAGAGAGACAGACTCACCCTCCCGTGGGGCTGGTCCCAGAGGGTCTGGTGTGTAGCAACCAGGCTCCCATTCCCGGGGGGGGGCAGGATCAGGGGGCTACACTTCAGCAGGGCCCCCGGCCTGGCGTCTGTCGGTGTCAGTGCTTGGGGGCCCGTTGCCCAGCGGGGTCCCTCACCTCTGGTGCAGCAGCAGTGGGCACAGGGGTCAGGCCCCTCCCTGGCCGGCCGGCCGGTGTCCTCGGCTGGGCCCCTGAGGGACAGTCCCAGCTGGGCCCCAAGCTCCCTAGTGGGGGCTGTGCTGAGCTGGGATGGAAGGGAGGAGACGGGCCCCATCAGTGTCCTGCTGCCAGCTAGGGATGGCAGGGTCCAGTTTTCTACTGGAGAGTCTGGTTTCTGGCAGTCCTGCTGCCAGCTCCCAACCCCCCTGGGCCAGGCGCCTCCCTCCCCACATCCCTCCGCTGAAGCCACTGGGGAGAGGAGCTAACGAGACCCCCAGCTCCTGGGGCAAAGAGCGGTGGGCAAGGCCCTCCAGGGGGATTTGCACCCCCAGATGCTCCAGGGGGACAAGGAGGGACCCAGGTCGGGGCAGGAGTCTGGCTGGAACATGGGCCCCTAACGTCCCAGGGTCTCCCCTGAACTGGGCCTAAGTCTGGCTCAGGCCTGGGGTTGCCAGATGGTCTCAACAAAACTACTGGACACACTTGACATGACATCACAATCGACATTCCGTCTCCCCAGGGAAATCCCGCCCATTCCCATTGTCTCATTTCTATTGTCTCCATTTCTTTCCCACACAGAAACCTCAGATTCTGGCCTGTCCGGTTCCAAACCGGACACTGGCCACCTTGCTCAGGCCCGGCTCGGATTTGGCCCTCCCCAGGGGTTGCTGCCAGCCCGCAGCCCTACCGCTGCCGGCCCTGCGGGAGCCGCCTGCCCACCCCAGGGTCCGGGGCCGGCTCAGAGGTCACTCGCCTCCCATGCAGAAATGCAGGGGGGGAGGTTACAACCGGCTCTGTTGTTCCCTGGGCCTTGGCTCTCCCCTAGGACACCGTGGGCGTGATGCAGGAGCTGACGTGCTGCGGGGGAGAGAGGTAGAGCCGGGTCAATAGACCAGTGCCCAGGCTGTGCCAACAAGCCCCCCCCCCCGCCAGGTGTATGGGATTTGAGGGTCCCTATCCCAAAGCCAGCCAGGCCCTGACTTCAACTTCCACCCCCTTCACCTGTCCCGGATGGAGAAAAGGCCCAACACAGCCCTGTCTTGCCGGCCCTGCCCCAGGGTCCCCATGCCCCCCTACCCCAGTGCTAAGGGAAGACTGCCCCCACACCCCTGCTCATGCTCACCTACCAGCTCTCCTGGCACCTGTGTGGGGCTGTGCCTGCCGGTCCCCCTGCAGGGCCAGCTGGAGGCCTGGACCCCGGCCGTGCAGAGCCTGCAAAGGAAGGGCTGGGGGGTCACACCCGGGAAACCTCCTCCCTGTCCGTGGCCCCCGGCTCAGCCAATCAGCAGTGAGATTGGGAGAGGGGGGGTGGGCGAGAGGTCTCCGGGGACGTCCCAAGGGCTGGCCCAGGTCACCCCCAGCAGGGTCGGTCTCAGAGCGATTCCAGCCCCGCCTCTTTGGGGGGCTCCCACACAGCCAGAAAGGGCTGGGGGGTGTCTCTGAGGCTGCCCTGCCGTGCAGCTGTCAGGGGATCTCCATGAGCTCAGCCCTTCCCTAGCCCCTCCCCTCCCCTCCATAGGCCTTTGTGGTGTCATTGCCCCCCCAACCCCAGTCAGGCTGATGTCCTGCCCCCAAGCACCCCCTTAGGACACACAGAGGCCTTCCAACCGGCCACAGCCCAGCCACCACTAATGGGCACCAGCCATCAGGGATCATTGGGTCCAGCCCCCTACCCTTCCGGCAGGACCAAGCACCGTTAGAGCATCCCTGACAGGTGTCTGCTCTGAAATATCTCCCGAGTGTAACCCCCCTCACAGGAAGTTTTTCCTCATGTCCAGCCTAAACCTCCCTTGCTGCAGTTAAGCCCATTGCTTCTTGTCCTCTCCTCGGAGGCCAAGGAGAGCAATTTATCTCCTCCTCCCTATAACCCCATTTTAGGCACTTGAAAACTGCTCTCGTGTCCCCTCTCAGGCCTGGTATATACTGCTGTATCCCAGAAACACGCCCCCCCCCCACACACACACCTGCCCATCCCCGCCCCCGCTACATCCAGGGAACACGTTTGCTCAGCTGGAAGTGGAAACCTACTCTTTTGGAAGCCCAGTCTTCCTCCTCCCATCAGGAAGAAGGGAGCTTCTGAAAGAGGGCTTTTTGTGACATTTGGCCCCAGAAATGCCTCTTCAAAAAACAAAACAAAAACAAAACCCCGCCCCGGAAGAAAGGTATTCAAATTACGGTTCACAGTTTCCTTTTTTTGCCCTGGAAGTAGAACACGCTCTCTTGAAATGCAGTGCCCAGAACTGCACACAAAACTCCAACAGAGGCCTAATCAGCAGCGAGACTCCAACTGAGGATTAATCAGTGCACAGTAGAGCAGAAGAATGACTTCTCCAATCCTGCTCACGACATGCCTGTTAACGCCTCCCAGAATCATGTTTGCTTTTCTTGCAACAGTGTCACACTGTTGACTCCTGTTTCGCTTGTGGTCCACTCTGACGCCCTAGATCCCTTCCTGCAGGACTCCTTCCTAGCCATTCAGCATGTGTGAAATGGGTGGTTCCTTTCTAAGTGGAGCGCTTTGCATTTCTCCTCATTAAACTTCATCCTGTTTACTTCAGCCCATGTCTCCAGTTTGTCCAAAGCAGTTTGAAGTATGACCCTATCCTCCAAAGCACTTGCCACCCTTCCCAGCTTGGGGTCATCTGCAAACTTAATAAGCAGCCCCCTGTGGAACCCCAGGTGTTAGGCACTTCCCGCATGGCTGGGAACTGTTAATAATGACTCCCCGAAATCGGTTTGAAAGAGAACAAAAGGCTGCAAGTGTCCTCCGTCAGTAACCACCCGCTTGGCCATTCGGGAGCAAGACTCTGGGAGCTAGGAGGTGGGGGGTGGGTCTCAGCACACGTCCAAATGGAGGGCCAGGTCACCTGCTCCGAGAACTCTGCCAGTCTGAGTTCTGTGTGAGGCTTCCCACTGTCCCAACTCCCCAACACTTCCTCCTGCTTGGTGGGGCAGGGAAAGGGAAAAAGACGCAGGAGAAGGCGAGACAGAGAGAGGGAATGGAGCAAAGGGGAACCAGACTGAGCAGGCTCCAAACCTTTCCGAGGCTCCTACCTTGTCACCTGGGACGACAGGACCAGCTGCAGGGAAGGAGAAAATGTCGACGAGGCTCCTGCCCCCGCCCCAGTCCCACTTCTCCATCCGGCCCCTGCAGAGACCCTGAGAAGGGGCCATGCTGCTGCCAAGCAGCAGGAAACTCGGCGTTTGCCCCGGCCGTGCACCTCTGTCCTGAGTGCTTGTTGCCAGAGACTCTTTGTGAGGTCATCACTGTCCCCCAATAGGCTGTGGTCATACAATAGGCCCTTTGTGATGTCACTGCCACCTCCCACCCATCCTCTGCTAGGCTGGTGTCCTGGCCCTGGCACCCCAGAGGCTGCTCCCCATCCAGCTTTATTTCCCGAAAGATCCCGTCTAGACTGGCGCTTTTTTCTGGCAAAGCCCCGAGCAGGAAAAAAGCGGCAGCCATGTTCATGCAAATGCCAAGGGAAAATTTAAATCCCTGCAGCATTTGCAATTCGGAAGTGTCTCATTAGCATCCCTTTTCCAGAAAAGGGTGCCAATGTAGACACAGCCTATATGTGTCTGTAACCCCAAGGAGATGACCTAGATTCCTGGGGCTCTGTCTGCTGGCAGCTCAGGGACAGGCGCACGGAGTTTGCCTTGGCTCCCCCTCCCTACCAGGGTATGTCTACACTAGAAAGTTAGTTCGAACTAACGGACGTTAGTTCGAACTAACTTTCCTATGCGCTACACTAGCGCTCCGCTAGTTCGAATTTGAATCGAACTAGCGGAGCGCTTAGTTCGAACTAGGTAAACCTCATTTTACGAGGACTAACGCCTAGTTCGAACTAGCTAGTTCGAACTAAGGGCTGTGTAGCCCTTTAGTTCGAACTAGTGGGAGGCTAGCCCTCCCCAGGTTTCCCTGGTGGCCACTCTGGCCAACACCAGGGAAACTCTATGCCCCCCTCCCGGCCCCGGACCCCTTAAAGGGGCACGGGCTGGCTACGGTGCCCGTGCCAGGTGCAAGCCTGCCAGCACCCAGCTAGCAGACCCTGCACCTGGCACGGCACAGAGCCACCCACCCGATGCCCCCCAGCCCTCCCCCTCTTCCCGGGACCAGGCTGGCGGCTCCCGGGAGCTTCCCCTGGACTGCAAGAGGCGGGCACCTTCCTGGGCTAGTGCGGACATCGTGGACCTTGTCCACGATCTCCGCACTAGGCACAGGAAAGTGGCCGTCTAGGGCAGGAGAGCTGCCAGCCTGGCCACCCAGGACCAGGTGTGCATGAAAATCAAGGGGGTCCACTGAGACCCCCGACACTGAGCCCTGAGCTTACAATGGCCGTCCTGGGTCAGACCAAAGGTCCATCTAGCCCAGTAGCCTGTCTGCCCACAGCGGCCAACCCTAGGGACCCTGGAGGGGATGGACCGAAGACAATGACCAAGCCATTTGTCTCGTGCCATCCCTCTCCAGCCTTCCACAAACTTTGGGCAGGGACACCACTCCTACCCTCTGGCTAATAGGACTCCATGGACCCAACGTCCATGACTTGATCTCACTTCCCTTTAAACTCTGTTCTAGTTCTAGCCTTCACAGCCTCCTGCAGCAAGGAGTTCCACAGGTTAACTATTTGCTTTGTCAAGAACAACTTTCTCTTACTAGTTTCAAGCCTGCTACCCATTCCTTTCCTTTGGTGTCCTCTAGTCCTTCTTTATGGGAACTCATGAAGAACTTTTCTGAATGCACCCTCTCCACCCAACCCCTGCTTTTACAGACCTCTATCCTGTCCCCCCTCCGTCTCCTCTTTTCTAAGCTGAACAGTCCCAGTCTCTGTAGCCTCTCTTCATCTGGGACCTGTTCCCAACCCCTGATCATGTTAGTTGCCCTCCCCTCTCCCAGCCTTTCTCTTCCCCTCTCCCACCTCCTTTTCCCAGTCTCCCCCAGTTTTTTTCAATAAAGACAGAGTCAATGTTGGAAGAAACGTTATCTTTATTTTGTACATCAATAAGAAGGGGGGCTAGGGAAGGGCAAGTGGAAGGAGGTGAGGGAGGAATGGGGTACGAGCCCCCGATGGGGAGGACTGGGCTGGCTCTGCGGGCTTCTGGGGGTGGAAGCTCTCCTGCAGCCCCCCAATTACTCCCTCTCCCCAGATGGCAGCCTGCGGCAAGTGCAGCCGGGCTGATGGCCGAGTGGTGTGATGTGCCCAGTGTGGGCACTCAGGGCACTCCAAGCCAGAACTTCTTTGCAAGCGGGGCACCCCTTAGAACTGTGTGTCCGGGGTGGGGGTCGGGACCCTTTAAGCGCAGCCCTCGGCTAGCCTGAGACAGTATCTCCATGCTCTAAGTCCTCCTTTTATGCCCTGCCGGCACTGCTTCCGGCCATCCTTAAGCCCTGTTCAGAGTCCACTCAATGTGGACTTACTAGTTCGAACTAGCAAAACGCTAGTTCGAACTAGTTTTTAGTTCTAGATGCGTTAGTTCGAACTAGCTTAGTTCGAATTAACTAATTCGAACTAAGTTAGTTCGAACTAGCGCTGTAGTGTAGACGTACCCCCAGGGACAGAGTCTGCCCGGCAACCCATAGGGAGTGAGATGCCCTTCCCAGGGAGTTCAGGAGGGGAAGGAGGAGCCATTGGTGGGAGAGTCTGGAGGCAGCCTGGGAAGGGGAAGCTGGCTGTGAGGGAGCTAGTGAACCCCAGGCCTGCATGCAGGGTTCCCCCTGAGAACTAGCCTCTAGGGACCGGAAGGCAGGATCCCTCAGCTGGGTGTTATGTCTCCACTGTTGATTCCCAGTTTGTGGAGTTTGCTGGGAGGCTTCCCCAGCGAGGCAGAGCTGGCTCTCCCGCTCCCTGGGTGAGACCAGCCACCATGGTCAGCTCTTTCCCCTCTGCTGGTTCGGGGCTGCTGCCTGCTGTGTGTGTGTCTGAATGCTGGGCTAGGAGATTATAGTTTGAATTTTGGTGCAGTTGTGTGGCCTGCACCTTGAGCCTGGCACCCCTTTGTGGTGAGGGGAAATTCCGGGATTGAAGCAGCCTGATTCTTGCCTGAAGAGGATCCCTGGCAGAAGAGACCAGCCCCTCTGCAGTGACCGAGTCAACTCTGAACCTGAGCCTCATCCATGGAGTGTGTGAGTGCAGCATCTTTTAGTTAGTAAGGCAGGGTACGTCTACACTACAACGTTAGTTCGAACTAACTTAGTTCGAATTAGTTAATTTGAACTAAGCTAATTCGAACTAACGGATCCAGACTAAAAAACTAGTTCGAATTAGCGTTTTGCTAATTCGAACTAGCATGTCCACATTAAGTAGACCCTGAACCAGGCTTAAGGATGGCCGGAAGCAGTGCCGGCAGGGCATCAGAGGAGGACTTAGAGCGTGGAGATGCTGTCTCAGGCTAGCCGAGGGCTGTGCTTAAAGGGTCCCGACCCCCACCCCGGACACACAGTTCTCAGGGGTGCCCTGCTAGCAAAGCAATCCTGGCTTGGAGTTCCCGGACTGCCCACACTGGGCACATCACAGCACTCGGCCATCAGCCCGGCTGCACTTGCCGCAGGCTGCCATCTGCGGAGAGGAGGCAATTGGGGGGCTGCAGGAGAGCTTCCACCCCCAGAAGCCCGCAGAGCCAGCCCAGTCCTCCCCATCAGGGGCTCGTACCCCATTCCTCCCTCACCTCCTTCCACTTACCCTTCCCTAGCCCCCCTTCCTGATGTACAAAATAAAGGACAATTGTGTTCAAAAATAGAATCTATCTTTATTGAACAAAATTGGGGGAGACTGGGAAAAGGAGGTGGGAGAGGGGAAGAGAGAGGCTGGGAGAGGGGAGGGCAACTACAGTGATCAGGGGTTGGGAACAGGTCCCATATGAAGAGAGGCTAAAGAGACTGGGACTTCTCAGCTTAGAAAAGAGGAGACGGAGGGGGTACAGGATAGAGGTCTCTAAAAGCAGGAGTTGGGTGGAGAGGGTGCATCCAGAAAAGTTCTTCATTAGTTCCCATAAAGAAGGACTAGAGGACACCAAAGGAAAGGAATGGGTAGCAGGCTTCAAACTAGTAAGAGAAAGTTGTTCTTCACAAAGCAAAGAGTCAACCTGTGGAACTCCTTGCTGCAGGAGGCTGTGAAGGCTACAACTAGAACAGAGTTTAAAGGGAAGTGAGATCAAGTCATGGAGGTTGGGTCCATGGAGTGGTATTAGCCAGGGGGTAGGAGTGGTGTCCCTGCCCAAGATTTGTGGAAGGCTGGAGAGGGATGGCACGAGACAAATGGCTTGGTCACTGTCTTCGGTCCATCCCCTCCAGGGTCCCTAGGGTTGGCTGCTGTCGGCAGTAAGCTCAGGGTCGGGGGTCTCACTAGTCTCCCTTGATTTTCATGCACACCTGCTCCTAGGTGGCCAGGCTGGCAGCTCTCCTGCCCTAGACGGCCACCTTCTTGTGCCTAGTGCGGAGGTCGTGGACAAGGTCCACGATGTCCGCACTAGCCCAGGAAGGTGCTCGCCTCTTGCAGTCCCGGGCAAGCTCCCAGGAGCCGCCAGCCTGGTCCCGGGAAGAGGGGGAGGGCTGGGGGTTATCGGGTGGGTGGCTCGATCCGTGCCAGGTGCAGGGTCTGCTGGCTGGGTGCTGGCAGGCTTGCACCTGGCCCGGGCACCGTAGCCAGCCCGTGCCCCTTTAAGGAACCCGGGGCCGGGAGGGGGGCAGACGAGTTTCCCTGGTGTTGGCCAGAGTGGCCACCAGGGAAAGGCTAGCCTCCCACTAGTTCGAATTAAGGGTCTACACAGCCCTTAATTCGAACTAGTAAGTTTGAACTAGGCTTAATCCTCATGGAATGAGGATTACCTAGTTCGAACTAAGTGCTCCGTTAGTTCGAATTAAATTCGAACTAACGGAGCGCTAGTGTAGCGCCTATGAAAGTTAGTTCGCACTAACGTCCGTTAGTTCGAACTAACTTTGTAGTGTAGACATACCCTTAGTTAGTAAGTCAGGGTATGTCTACACTACCCCGCTAGTTCGAACTAGCGGGGTAATGTATGCATACCGCACTTGCTAATGAAGCCCGGGATTTGAATTTCCCGGGCTTCATTAGCATAAGCGGGGAGCCGCCATTTTTAAATCCCCGCTGCTTCGAACCCCGTGTAGCGCGGCTACACGGGGCTCGAACTAGGTAGTTCGGACTAGGGTCCTATT
Source organism: Pelodiscus sinensis (assembly GCF_052426305.1). NCBI lineage: Eukaryota > Metazoa > Chordata > Testudines > Trionychidae > Pelodiscus > Pelodiscus sinensis. The sequence goes on from NC_143079.1 coordinate 17,845,606, forward strand.
CCGAACTACCGTTACTCCTCGTGAAACGAGGAGTACCGGTAGTTCGGAATAGGCACCCTAGTCCGAACTACCTAGTTCGAGCCCCGTGTAGCCGCGCTACACGGGGTTCGAAGCAGCGGGGATTTAAAAATGGCGGCTCCCCGCTTATGCTAATGAAGCCCGGGAAATTCAAATCCCGGGCTTCATTAGCAAGTGCGGTATGCATACATTACCCTCCTAGTTCGAACTAGGAGGGTAGTGTAGACATACCCTCAGGGAATTTGCTTGGGGATTTTATTACCTGCTGCATATTAAACCTGTGCGGGATTTACCACCTTCTCCCGCTTATGAGTCCTTTGGGCTGTACTGGACCCAGTCAGCCCTACTGCTAAACCACTGCAGAGAAGAATTTTGTGGTCAAAAGTCATCAAGGGCCCCAACAAAGTGCACGTACCAACGGGACACTAACCTTACAGTTGTTGGGCACCGGTGAACTTAAAAATAGTGTTTTACCCTGTTCTGTTATATTTGTCTCCTGTTTAATATAACTGTGTTTATTATAGTGCATGGCTACGTCTACACTGGCATGATTTTCCGGAAATGCTTAAAACGGAACAGTTTTCCATTATAAGTATTTCCGGAAAAAGAGCATCTACATTGGCAGGATGCTTTTCCGGAAAAGCCCTTTTTCCGGAAAAGCGTCTGTGGCCAATGTAGACGCGCTTTTCCGGAAAAAAGCCCTGATCAACATTTTCCCGATCGGGGCTTTTTTGCAGAAAAGACTACTGTGCTCTCTACACTGGCCCTTTTCCAGAACAGTTTTCCGGAAAAAGGACTTTTGCCCGAGCGGGAGCAGCATAGTTTTTCCGGAAAAGCAGCTTATTTCTTACATTAGATCGTCAGTGCTTTTCCGGAAATTCAAGGGGCCGGTGTAGGCAGCTCGCAGCTTATTCCAGAAAAGCAGCTGATTTTCCGGAATAAGTGGCCCAGTGTAGGCACAGCCTATGTGTTTCTGGGAGTCTCCCACTATCTGGCAAATACATGGGGATTACCCTGGGTTAGAATTTTTCTCCCAAGCTGCCCTGGTGACCCTGCCAGGAAGGAGTGAGGGGGGTGGAGGCACCGCCAAATAAATCCATTGGAAAAAATAAAGTTGAGTGGGTGGCGGAATCCAGAAGAACCCAGACCTCTCCATCAAAACCTGTAAGCAGATTGGCCTTAAAGAAAGTAACCAGGTGGAGAGGGGCGCTACATGTATATTTAGTACTAAGCAATTAAAACAACAATACAAGGCATCACAAGCATTAAAAGGCATTAAAAGCAATATTTGAACGGAATAACAATCTACATCTACTCCTTAACCCAATTTAGCAGCTTAATTCTTAATTCAGTTTAACACACTCACACACACTCACCCTCTGGGGCTGGCCAGACCCCAGGGAATGTTGGGTAATTTGGTTGAGGTGGAAGTCCAATGTGCACATCACCCCAATATGCCGAATCGATGGACTCCAACTCCTGGGGGGAAATGGTGTGGTACATATCCCCTCGGCAGGGGCCAGGCCGGTGGGATGCATCCACTGGCTGCTCACAGTCCAGGTGGGGTGATGTCCGTTAGTGACACCCCCTTCTTCTTACTGGTGTGTCCACGACCGATCCAGAAATATCCGGTTTTTGCACCACTTGCCTCACCACTAGTGAGAAACAACGGTCTGTCCTTGGTTAGACTCTTCTCTTGTTACTTTTCTTATCTGGCAATGCTGGAAACGCTGCCTCAGCCACATACACAGAGTTCTTTTATTTCCCACGGTCCTTCTTCTTAAAGTTGTAAACACGTCCATGATCCTCCAGGGGTTTTGTCCAGAACAAACAAGTCCATAATTCTCTGGGGCGCTTGCCTGGACCTCAGCATGGCCTCTCTTCAGCTCACTTACTGTTGATTCACTCATGCACTCGTGCTAACCATTCACACTACCCATGATTCATGACACAGATGACAGAGGAAGGCTGGGTCAGTGGTTAGAGAACTGAGCTGGGTTCAGCTCCCTGCTCTGGCCTGGTTCCTGGGACACTCGGGGTAAGTCACTGGGCTGGGATTCCTAACCCAACTCCCCTTAAGGTCAGTCAGTGTCAGGCACCTACACAGCTCTGTGAATCCCATAGTCGTGTCGTGCTTCGGTTCCCCCCACCTGTAGCACGGGGCTAATAGCCCTGCCCTGCCTCACAGGCAGGTGAGAGGATCAGTACAGCGATGCCCAGGAGGTGATCACTATGGCAGTGGGGGCCAAGGCAGCACCCTGAGCCTGGTCCGCACCAGGAAGTGTTGCTGGGGCAGTGGAAACCCCCCAGTGTGGACACAGCTCTAGCCCTGTGTAAGTGATTCTCCTCCCCTGGCACCACTGATGATGTCGAGTGAAATAATCCCATTGGCACTGGACAAAGCAGCCGCAGCATTTGCCTGGCACCCACCACCTGACACGGACAGAGATGAAAACTGGCTGAGGAGTTGGGGGGGACAGTAGATCACTGCTCCTGCACCTGAAGCATCACAGCCCGTTAAACAGCTTCTCAGCCACTAAAACCATCGCCCCAGTGTCTGAACTTGGCTTTCCTGGGGCAGGCAGGAGGAGACCCGGCTGGGAAAAAAACGGCCTATCTTCAACATGAAATTCTTCCCGGAACAAGCTTTGAATTTCAGCTATTCTAGGTGTGTTTGGAATCACCTTCTGCCGCCAGAGCCCTGTGACTGGAACAGGAGCATTTACTTCTCGCATTGGCCTCCTGCACACTGTGTGGCCATTTGTCGTCTTTTTCTCATGCATCCTGTGAACTTTGTCATTTGCTTTTCAGCCCCAGCTCCCAGAGTCAAGGGATTCAATGAGCCTCTCAGTTTCGTTATTAGTTCTCTCCAACCTTTTTACACCGAAGATCCCTTCTTCAATGTCAGGGCAAGCCAAGATCTACTCCAAGCACCCACCACCTTTCCCAAGTACCCATCCCTTCTCTGAGGCCCCATCCTCTCCGTTCCCCTCCTCTCCATCACTTGCTGTCCCCGGCCCTTACGCACTCTCCCTGGGTTGAGACAGGAGGTGCGGGCTCTGAGGTGGGAATGGGGGATTTGGGTGTGGGAAGGGATGAGAGATGTAAACTCTGGGAGGGAATTCAGGTGCAGCAGGAGCTTGAAAACGGATAGATGTCTCAGGAAGGGGGGTGTGACATACTGGACCGGCCTGGGCACAGTTAAAGGTGTCCACTCAGGACAAATTGCTCAACTTTGGGGCTCCTTACAGACCCCAGACTGGAGACCTTCCCAAACAGGCCACAAACCAGTCCCACAGAGCGCTTCAGCTGCTTGCCCTGAAGCCTCATGAGCAAAACCCCTCCAATCCCCAGCAATATCCATGCCCCAGATGGCCCCGGGCCTCATATTCAGGTGAGGGGTCTTAGAACCCAATTTCACCTACCCCGAACAAGTTCTGTCCGGTTCCAAGAAACCAGCCACAGATCCCCGGTCAATTTACCTTCCGGAGCTTACCCACGAATCACACTGAGCCAATCCTTTAACATCTAACTTCTAAAGGTTTATTGCTACCAGAAAGAAAAGCACGAGAGTAAGGGTGCTAAAGTATCATACACTACATGCATTGCATCTCCCAGCTCTCAATGCAGGCTCTGGCAGAGATGTTATAGCTGCTGGCTTGGAAGTCCTTGTACATCCTAGGTTAAAACGGGTCCTCAGTTCTTTCCAGCTCTTCGATCCCTGCACTGCTGCCTCTGGGATGAAGTGCTGAGCTGATTACCAAGATGGAGTCAGCTACATGGCATCTTTATACATCCTTCCTGGTCTCTTCTTGGCTGCAGCAGGTCACCTGGCCAGTGGCCTATCACTGTGTTCCCTGCTGGTAGCCCTTAGGTGTCGGTCACCATTCCCGAGCCGTGTCCTTGGCCCATTGAGTGCTATTGTCCCACAGGGCCTCACTAATCAGCATGTCCATAGGCCGGGCTCTGCCCACTGCTCAACCACATTCAGAGAGACTTCCAGTCTCCACACAGATTACAGATTCCTAACTACACACACAGACATTATACAGATATGTGAAGAGCAGATACAGAATCAGAAGAAAGCAAGCTTTTGTTTGCCCCCTCATATGGCCCCCTTTGTGCCACGTTTGGGGCGAACACCCCCCCATGGGTGCAGCAGTGACCCGGCTGCTCCCCTCACAATCCAATAATGTGACACTTCTGAGGTGCGACTGTGCAGCCGGCTGACTTCCTAGGAGGAACAGGCATTGAGTGGGGGGAGCACAGGGAATGGCTCAAACATCCCGAGGGGTGGCCAGAGGCAGGACACTCATCCTGCAGCGTGGGGGGAGGGGGCGGCAGTGACATCACACAGGCCTTTGGCTGGCCCTCCCCATATTAGGCAAAGATGGTGGGGAGGTGGTGACCTCACTGAGAGATGGTGACATCAGCCAGGCACTAGAGGGGTAAGGCCGGGATGCCCTCGCAGACCCCTGTGGCATTTGCTAAGGCAAGTCTCTGTCTCGCGATGTCTCTCTGAGGACTCAGAGCTTCCTGCTTCCTGCACGTGAGCACCTGGAGGAACCTCTGTCGAGCTTCCTCCTCCTTCTCCTGATTTGCCTATGACCCAGACATCCCTGCGGAGAAGGTAAGAGCCTCCGAGGGGGTGGGAACTGCTCAGTCTGATCCACCTGGTCCCGGCTGGATTCTAGGCACGGAACACTGGGTGAAAGGGTCGGAATTTTATTCCCCACCTGGGGCTTTGTCCCTTAGAACCACTGGGGCCGTGGGGGTTTCTCCTGTTTGGTTTCTCTTTCCCTCCGTCCCGCCCGCATTTCTCTTCTTTTCTTGTCTCTTTTGTCCTCTTCTGCTCCCCACCCCACATGAAGAGCTGGTCTCCCAGGAGTCAAACCAGAAAGGTGGGGCATAAATAGTGCTCTGACTGGGATCGCCCCCATGATGTGGCCATGCTTTGGGCTCTTTGGTGAGAACGTTCCACCGCCCTCCCTCAGTCTCTCCGATTGGCAGGACAGGGGCATTGATGGGGAGGAGTCTCAGGTCCTTGTCCTTGTGCAAGTCTGAGCCAGTACGTCAGACCCAAGGAGATGTTTCGCTAAGGTTGGTGGTTCTCTGTGTTCACTGTCTTGGGCCCAGACCCACTTCCTCAGATCATATTCTGGAAGACAGTTGGCATTACCATATACACCAAAGGAATAGAATGAAAAACAGTGAACACATTATTAACCTGACAAATTAGATTAAGTACAGAAGGTGGGGTGAGGGAGAGGTAGGGAGGGAATAGCTGTTAATGAATGGCTAATCAGGGGCTGATGAGTGGGGAAGCTATCATTGTAATGGGCAAGGGAATTAGCATCTTTGTATCTTTGGCACATCTCTTATTTTGAGTTCAGGGAGCTGTGTAGACACACCCTAAGGTGCTACAGGACAAGTCCTTGTCTTTTAAAGCTACAGACTCCCAGGGCTGCCCCTCTGAAACTAGTTCTGTGACATCCTTTGGAAGCCCTTCCCACTCTGCTGTTGCTGTCAATGATGTGTTAAATGGGAGGGAGGGAGATGTTCTCTTATAACCTCAGCCCCTGATTTCCCCTCCTCTCCTCCAGCCAGGGCAGAGCAGGGTAAGGGCCCGGCCGGCCACAGGGATGGAGTCAGCTCCCTGCTGGGCACGGGGCTGTCCCTGCCTCCTGAGAGGAGATGCCCAGGCCCAGCCCCTGAGGAGCCAGCTGCACTGCAGGGGTAGGACCAGGCTATGGGGAGCATCTCTGAGTCATGAGCTCTAGCTGCTCCTTATCGAGGGAGGCTGAGTCTAGGCTGCAAGTTTTTGCAGCAGAGAGTATGCTAATGACTCATTAGCATGAATTGCGATGTCATTAGCATATTTCGTGCTGATGCTTTTTGCAGAAGGGGTTTTTGCGCAAAAAGGAACAGCGTAGCCACTTCCGTTTTTCGCCATAAAGCCCTTTTGCACCAGATCCGGAGAGGCATAAGGATCTTGTGCAAAAAGGAGGTTTTGAGCAAAACAGAAACGACTACCCTGCTTCTTTTTGTGCAAACACCCCCTTGCGCAAAAACCATCAGTCCCTCATTAGCATACTCTCTGCTGCAAAAACCTCTCAGCGTAGACAAGCCCGAGAGCAGTAAAACCAGCAGCAAAAGAAGAACAGAAGCAGCAGCAGAAACAGCAGCAGCAGAAGGCGGCGGAGCAGCGGAAGGAGCAGAAGTAGCATCAGCAGAAGAATCAAAAGAGGAAGAAGCAGAAGAAGTAACAACAACAGAAGGTACAGCAGAAAGAGGAACAACAGGAAAAGAAGCTGCAGTAGCACAAACAAAAGAAGAAGAAGCATGAAAAAAGCAGGGGCAGAAGAAGTAGTAGAAAAAGAATAGTAGAAGAAACAGGACGTAGTAGCAGAAGAAGAAGAAGAATTAAAAGAAGCAGCAGTGGCACAAGAAGAAAAGTAGCAGCAGCAGGAGAAAAAGCAGAAGAAGAAGGAACAGAAAAAGCATCAGTAGCAGAAGAATCAGTAACAGATTGAAAGGAAGCAGAAACAGGACAGAAACAGCCACAGAATCAGCAGCAGCAGCAGAAGAGACAGCAACAGATTGAGGCAAAAGTGGCAGCAGCCAGGGGCAGATGACCGTTTTGCGGGGCCCCAGGCAGCACAATTTCGCGGGGCCCCCCCTTTGCCACAGCGCATGCGCAGTAATGCCATGCGCATGCGCGGTGGCGCCACGGCGCATGCGCGGGGCTTTTTGAAGCGCGGGGCCCAAGGCGGCTGCCCCGTTCGCCCTGCCCTATATCCGCCCTTGGCAGCAGCAGTAGCAATACTAGAAGAAGCAACAAAAAGGATAGAGGAGCAGAAGCAGATGAAGCATCAGGAGAAATATAAGAAGAAGCAGTGGCAGCAACAGAAAAGCAGCAGCAGTAGAAGTTGCAGCGGAATAAGAAACAGAAGAAGCAGCCTGAAAAGAAGTTGGGGCAGGGAAAGGTGCAGGAACAGAAGCTGATGAAGCAGCAGCAGAAACATTGGGAGAAGTAGCAGAAGAAATGTGGCAGGAGGAGAAGAAGAAATAGCAGAAGAAGGAGAAACAGGAGCACAGGAAAAGAGCAGAAGAAATAGGCGGTAGCAGCTACAGCAGTAGAAGAAACTCAGCAGAAGAAGGCAGAAGAAGAAAACTAGCAGCAGAATAAGTAGTAGCAACAAAGGAAGGAGGAGCAAAAGCAGCAGCAGAAGAATCAACAAAAGAAACAACAGAAGAAACAGCAGCAGCAGAAGAAGAAAAACCAGCAGCAACAGAAGAAAAGAAACAGATGAACAAGAAGCAGAAGCAGAAGAAGCAGACACAGTGGAAGAAGCAGCAGCAGAAGTAGCATGAGCATCAGAAGAAGAGCAGCAGCAGGAGAAGAAGGCAGAGCAGCGGAAGGAGCAAAGAAGCAGCAGCAGAAGAATCGAAAGAGGAAGAAGCAGAACGGCTGTGTCTAGACTGCATCCCTTTTTCGTAAAAGGGATGCAAATTAGACATATCGCAATTGCAAATGAAACAGGGATTTAAATCTCCCCCGCTTCATTAGCATAAAAATGGCTGCTGCTTTTTTCCGGCTCGGAGCTTTGCCGGAAAAAAGCGCCAGTCTAGACGCGGATCTTTCGGAAAATAAAGCCTTTTCCGAAAGATCCCTTATCCCTCTTCTCCATTTTCTGGCAAAGCTCCGAGGGAGAAGGGATCTTTCAGTGTCTTCTTTATGACTCGGCCGTGGCACAATCTAGTTATTTCGCGGGGAGGGGCAGGTATCTCACAATACTGAAAGCCCCAGGCCCCCCGCCACTCTGGGTCCCAGTCCAGGCTATTGGATTCTGCACCTGCTGCCTAACTCTCTTCTCCATTATTAAGGGCAAAGCAGCAGAGACAACACCAACAGCTGCCCTTCATAGCTCAGCCGGCAGCGTGGAGAGCGGTAGTGGGGTCACAGCAAGTTATCCTGACGTGGCTGGTTCGGCTTGAAGGAGAGTTTCTTTCCCCTCCCCTGGCTGAGGCAGGGCAGGGGAAGGAAGGCAGGGCATGCTGGGCCCTAGGGGGAGCAGCAGGGCAGGCCAGGTGCTTCCAGAGAGCTGCTGAAGGGCAGGAATTCTCAGCAGGTAAGGGGCACAGCTGTGATGCTGTAAAGAGCCCAGCCCTAGAGGGTCAGGGGAGAAAGAGCCCAGCCAAGCCCTGGGACTTAAGCAGGGGCCTTTTGCTCTTCTAACATGGGCCCAACTGAGCTACCTCAGCAGGAGCTTCCCAGGTGCTTTGGTCACCACCTCAGGTGACTGGGGGAGTCTCTCCACCGTAGCACACAAGGAAGAAGCTGTTGCAAGGGGCCCTGTGAGGCAAGATGAGTTTTGCCTGCTTCCCTCAGCTTGACTCGCTTCCTGCCTCATTCCTGCCTGGGGTCACCGGACCTGGAGATCATGGGTTTAATTCCACCTGGAGTAAAGACCTGCATTTCCCCCTGTCTACGGCAAAGTAAAGTGACGATTGAAGTGTGTGAAGCATGTTCCCCGAAAAGCAGAGAGTCCGGAGCCCACAGCAGCCAGCTTAGCAAAAATCACCCCCCCCACCTCTGTGAATTTCTGTTGTCACCCGCTGGTACCCAGCACGCATGGAGGAGAAGGGACAGAGCTAGGTCAAGGGAAGGTTCTGCCTCCTGCCTCCCTTCCCAGTAGCTTTCCAGTATGACCCAGCTGTGGGTGTTAGCGCTGCCCCCTGCCTGGCCGTGCGATGGGATGAGTTACCTGGGCGGGGGTGTCTCTGTGTGGAGGCCTGAGTGTATTGTGACGTCATGTGTGACAACAACAAAGAACGTGGCTGCAGCATTCTTGTCCTGCCTCCAGTCCAACTGGTTGGCAACGGCTGGTGCCCAAGGATCTGAGAGACGTGAACTGAGCCTCTGTCAAGAACCTCAGGAAGCCGCTGTCCCCGCGGGCGTGAGAGAGGATGAGTCTGTACAGAAGGTAATTCCCGGAGTCTTTCCCTGCCCCCGAGAGCCCACCTTGGAGATTGGAGCCTCCTCGGCCTAGGACGGGTGGGGGCAGAGGCTGCAACAGTCAGTTCCCAACACTCCGTTTTGATTTGACTCGGGGCATCTTCCCCTCTCCTTCTGCTTCAGCCTTTCCCGTGCTCCTGAGGCAGATGGGGATGATTTTCCCTCCCTGCCGACCAGTGGGGGTGAATTTCCATGTTTCTTACTTAAAGGGAACGTAGCAAAACTTGAGTAGAATTTGTGTTTATTTCTCCATGGAGCTTATTCCTCTTGGAGGTGCCCCTAAGGCATCCCCTGCCTTCAGGATGGGTAGAGAAATGTTTGGTGTCAAGTAATGATTGTCCAATATCGATGTGTTCAGACAACATCCAGCTCAGAATGTACAGAATTAGAATAACAAAGTGCTATTTGAATTATATTGAAAGTGCTACAGCTCCATAGCCAGTCCCAAGCTCTCATGTGGGTGCTTCTCTCAGAAACTCAAAGCCCCATATGAATTCTCCTGTACCCCCTCCAGCCTATAAAATATCTGTGTAAATTCCCTCTGACATTCCATTCCAGGTAACGGGTTGAAATAAACTGCTACCTCATTTTGTCACGAGTCTCGGTGTGTTTTCTTTGTAATTTTTTGGTGACCTCAGTTCTGATTCGATCTTCTAAATAGTGTGTAAAACTCTTCATTGAATGCTCACTGGTTCTTTTCCCCCTGCTAGCAAAATCCAGATTTTGAAATACTTGACAGGAATTAAACACATTTGCAGCTGATACTCTGTCCTTCCAGTGCTTCAACCCCGCTACTTAACAATCTTTTATTCCTTTTACTGGGTTTGATGGGAACAGAGGGTTCCTCATTTTCAGCTTGGCCCCTATCTGTAGCCAGAGTCCCAACATTCTGAGCTCAAAGCTGTGAGGTTTGAGAGAAGGCCCAGCTGAGAATCATAGAAAATAGATGGGACCAGTGATCCCTCTTAAGATTCTCCATCCACGAGTTTTGTCTTGTGCACCAAGAATGAGGTCGTGTGCGCTTGTTTGGATTTGTGCCACTGTGGCACCAGCAGTTACTAACAAATACCTTAGATATATTTAAAATGTTATGGAAGAAAGAATACTACAACAAGGGATCGTTGGCAAGGTGCCTGACTTTAAATGTTTGTTTACTATGAAATCAAATACGTTGTTTTCAGCAGCCATTTGGTATCTTACAGGTGTCCTGTTCCTCTGAGGCATAACGCAAAAGTGCTATTTCTTGGCATAGCAAACAAAATCTGTTATCATTTGTACTGACATATTAAATGAAAAATGTGTTACAGTTTATGCTTGAAATTAAAGATTATGTCTCTTGGCTTGATGCACATGAAAAAAACTTTCTACAGGCAAAAGTGTTAGAGAGTCTCTGTTGTGACTTGTGAAACAAAAACTAAATCATTTGGTTTTAACACAAAAAATCACTTCATTTATTTGCTGTATGTAGAAGAGCACTAATCACAGTTCTTGTCTGTCTGTCATGTGATTTTCAATTGGACCCTCATGAGCACGTGCCGACCGCCCCCACCAGCTCCTGCAGCAGCTCCTGCAGGCATGTGCATGTGTGTGTGTGTGTATGTGTGAGAGAGAGAGAGAGAGAGAGCTCACCGTGAGTTCTGGGTGTGTGAGTGATACCACTGTGGCCTGCAGAGTGTGTGGGGGGGGGCTGCCCTAGACTAACTGCCACCAACTGGCGCCCTAGGAGATCAATGCAGTAGGCGCCCCCCCCCACCCCAAAGGCAGATATTGACTGAGGGTTTTGGTTCTGTGCTGGGGAGAGGGGGGTTGGGGATGGAGTTCTGTGGCTGGGGGCCTGGAGGTTGGGGTTGGGGGTTTGGGGATGGAGTTGGAGTGCTGGGGCTGGTGGCTGCAGGCCTGGGGATGGAGTTTGGGACCTGGGGGCCGGGGAGAAGGAACAGGGTGCCAGCCGGGGGACAGAGTCCCCTGCACTCGCCTCCTCCCAAGATCCCACCCCCCCCAGAGAGAAACACCCCATGTTCCTCCTCCCCCGGGACCGACCCCCCCGCATCCCTTCTCCCCTGGGGATGACCCTTTCTGCGGCACAGGGGAACCCCCTGCCCCCACGCGTTCCTCCTCCTCCTCCACCCTTCCACGGCACAGGGGAAACACCCCCACCCCACCCGTGCACTCCCACTCCCAGGACTTTCCCCCTCCTGGCCGCAGGGCAGCCATGCTCCAGGTAAGGCACAGCAAAGGGAATGGGAAATGGAAGGGGCAGAGTTTAGAATTTGGCGCTCCATGCAACTTGGCACCCTAGACAGCTGCCTAGTATGCCTATAGGCACGGGCTGTGTGTGTATGTGTGAGTGAGTGAGTGAGAGAGAGAGATCATGGTGTCCTGCAATGTGTGTGTATGTCAGTATGCTTGTGAGATCACTGTGGCTTGTAGAGTATGTGTGTATGTGATCACTGTGTGTGTGTGACAGATATCGATCACTGTGCGGGGTGTGGGTGTGTGTGTAAGTGATCACCGAGGCACACTTAAGACCAAAATGACAAAAGTTTATGCAGAGATAGTTTGGATATTCTAGAGAAGACTAAAGCCAGGCTCACAGACAGCACTGGAAGTTTGAAATGTTGCCCGTGTATCCACTAGTTGTGACACTGCATTGCATTGTGTGACGTAGTGGGGGTACCTGGCTGGTTTCTATGCTGCTGGCTCTGGGGTAACCCCCACTGGCTGCCGTGGGTACCACGACCCAGCAAAACAGGATGAGTCACTATGCAAACCAGTGGCCAGACACCCCCCATGGAGAGGAACAAAGGAAGGTGGAATGCTGCCCTGGCTGGGGGGCAGGGCTGGAAGGGAGTTAGTTAGTTGCTGGCTGTCTGGGAGCATGGAGGAGACAGCCTAGGGAAAGGGGCTGGAGTTTAGGGGCCCAGTCTCCCCCATCTCAAGGGGGCCTGAGGCATCCTAGCCCAGCTCTGTGACCAGATTACATCTGTGCTGTGCTGTATCCTGGAGAGGCAATAAACTTCCTCTATTTCACCGGCTGGTGCAGTCTGTTTGTGCCATTTCGGGGTGCAGGAGACGGGGGACCCCCAACGCGCCCTCACACATTGTCCTACATTCTGTCACCATAAAGTCCCCATTTCCTGCAAATTTGTCATGAGCTTTGCTTCATTATGTCTCTGCAATGATTTATTTGTAACCCTTGTTCTGGTTTGCAATGAACTCCTTCTCCTCCTCTGTGGTCTTTCGGCTGATGATTTCACTTGACTACTGCCCCAAATTGTTCTGTATTTGTTAGCTCGCTTGCTAATGATTTCAGTGCCAAATTCATCCCTGAATTGATGTGTGGAAAGTGAGGCAAAGCTGCCTGTTCATTTAGTCCATTCTCTGGAAACCTCTTATGCAGAGGCTTACACAGCAGGGAGATGAAACATAGAACAGGTTCACTGCTGAATGTTCATCGGTTGTGCTTGATTTGGTTCGATTTTTCACACTGTTGCTCCAAGAGACTGTTTTACCGAGATCCTGCCCTCTCATCCTGTGGATCTGAGCCCTTGCTAATTTTACAGCTTCACTTGTTGTTAAAGCTTCACTTCTGCCAGCGTCTGGTCAGTTCTGCTAATTTGCGTGAGACATCATTTAATACAGCTGCAGTGACGTGGCAATTAGTGTCAGAGATCTTATTCAGGCAGCACTTTGTTAATGGGTCATTATTTTCTCAGATTTCTTGTTCCAAATTGTAACGCGGGAGCCCGTCCTGCTCCCCGCCGCCTCTGCTTGCTCCCTTTTTACCGTCCCCCTCACCACTTGTGCTCCTCCACTTCCCTCCTCCTCGTGCTGCGTGCCTCTCCTTCAGTGCCCTGTGCCTCCTTCCTCCTCTGTTCTCCCCTCCTCCTCCGCTCTCTCTTCCGCCTCCGCTCTCTTCTCCTTCCCCGCTCCTTCCTCCTCTGCTCGCTCTCCGTCTCCCTCCTTCCCCTCCTTGCTCCTCCGTCCTCCTCCCGCTTCTTCCGTTCCCTCCCCCTTTTGAATTCCCTGCCGGCGTCCGGCCCGGGTGACGCAGTGTGCCACGTCACCAGACTCCGCCCCCGCCGTGCGTCTGTGCCCGGTGACGTCAGACGCCACGTCGCCGAGGCTCCGCCCCCGCCGTGCGTCATTGTCCGGGCGTAGCCCCGCCTCCGCCGCGCTGCCCGTTATCCGGGCCGCGGCAAGGGAGCAGGCCCCGCAGTGCCGCCGCGCTCCCTGGGTGGCGCCCAGGAGGGACAGCGCGATCGCGGGCTGAGTGCGGGGCGGGCCGCCGGGTGGGGTGCGGGGGCGGCGCGCCCCGTCACACAAATATTTAAGAAGGGGCTCATAATTACACAGCAAAATGTCTAACTAGCCACCGTACTTCAGTTAGAGGTTTCAACGATACAGTCTCATTTTCTGTGACATTTGCTCTTTCCTCAAATTGTCCTCTGGACTGAGGAGCTGCAAAAGACCCTATAAACGGTCTTAAAAAGGGTCTCTCCTTTCTTCAGCATTGGCACTTGGTTCCACGCATCCGCTAAACCCAGGTCTTCTCGATATGCCACGCAGGGTTGTGCTGTTAAATATGGGATGCCCTGCTTGAGTTGTGTGGCAACACCATTGTTTTTCCCTAGTATGACTGAAGTGAACATCACTGATTTCATCAGATCCCGCTTATTCAGGCTGTCAGAGGCTTAGACAGCAGCTGTAACAGCTTGTGCATTACAAGCAGATCATTGACTAATTCCACCAAACACAGTCTTCTGCCCTGCCCATGCTACACCTCTGAACTTGAAGCAAATGATAAGCAAGTTGGTGACAGGAATCGCTGCGCTTTCATCAGTAATAAGCGTATGGTAGGAAGACAGGTGAATAGCTGTCACGATTCTGAATGGACAATGATGTCAATTGACTCCAAAACCTCAAAAGCAGAGTTTTTTCTGTGCCAGCTTGTACATGCTGGTGCGTTCCCATGTGGAGCTGTTCATTTGTATTGGAAGCAGAAAATTATCCATGAGAATTTTTATTTCTTCTGGCTTTAAATGTTTTCTTTCCTTCAGTTCCAGTCTCTTCTGTTTCTCATTCGAGGTTTCTAAGAGCATACTTCACAGGTCAAATCCCAGGGGATGAGAATTTCTGCTCCTAAGAATATGTACAGCAGATTCACGACTTTGGCTTGCAAAATCCTCCTCTTGTAGTTCAACGGCCTCTCCATTCCCATTTGTGGCCTGGAGAGAAGAAGCTGGATATTGTAGCCTTAGCACAAGTTTAGAAGGTCAAGTCCACATCAGCACTGTACAGGAACATGTCTCTCCTCTGTACACAGATCTTGCCTTTAGATCATTGAGATTCTGCTTCATCTCTTTCATTCAGCCATTCTCCTTTGAGCGTGGGGCAGCATTTCTTAGGGTTTCCCGCTGTGTTGGTTGATGCTCTTTGTCTTCATTTACAAATGACTGTTGTATGCTCCATTATATTTCCTGGCATAGAAGTTAAGCCGAGTGGTCTCCACTTTCTTGGGTTGTTCCTATTTCCCCTTTTATAGATAGACACTGTATTTGCCCATTTCCAGTCTTCTGGTATCTTTCCCAACCTTAATGACCTTTCAAAGACGACAGGTAAAGGCTCAGATACCTCCTCTATCAACTCCTTGAGCATTCTAGGATGCGTTTCATCCATCCTTGGTGACCTGAAGACATTTCATTTTTCTTACTAATTTTTCATTTCTTCTGTTTTTTAGTTTAACTTCTAAACCTCCCCCATTCCCACTAGCATTCACTACCTTAGGCATCTCGTGGTCATCAAACTTGTTGGTGAAAACTGAAACAAAGAGTCAGTAAGCACCTCTGTCATTTCCAGGTTTCCTGTTATTGTTTCTCCCTCCTCACTGAGCAATGGGCCTACCCTGTCCTTTGTCTTCCTCTTGCTTCTCACATATTTGTAAAATCTCTTTTTGTTACCCTTTATGTCTCTAGCTAGACAGAGTTAGTTTTGTGCATTCGCCTTTTTCATGTGGCCCTGCCTAGCTGTGTTGTTTTCTTGTATTCGTCCTTTGTTATTTGACCTAGTTTCTACTTTTTATACAACTTCTTTTTAATTTTTGGATCGTGTAAGAGCTCCTGGTGAAGCCAAGGTGGTCTCTTCCTGTACTTTCCATCTTTCCTGCTCAGTGGAATAGTTTGCTTTTGGGCCCTAATAATGTCTCTTGGACAAACTGCCAGTTGTCTTCCTCTCTTTTTCCTCTTCATCTTGCTTCCCATGCGAAACTTACGTACCACCTCTCCGAGATTACTAAAATCTGCCTTCCTGAAATCCACTGTCTCTATTTTGCTTTTCTCTCTTCTACCTTAGAATCGGGACCTCTATGATTTCATGATCTCTATCACCCAAGCTGCCTTCCACTTTCAAATTTCAACCAGTTCCTCTCTATTTGTTGAAATCAAATCTAGAACAGCTTTCTCAGCCTTCTGAAATAAAAAATTGTCTCCAATGCAGTCCCTGCACTGCTGCCTCTGGGATGAAGTGCTGAGCTGAGTACCAAGATGGAGTGGACCACATGGCATATTTATATGCCTCTTTCCTGGTCTCTTCTTGGCTGCAGCAGCTCTCCTGGCACAGTGTCCCTGTGTTCCCTGCTGGCAGTCCTTAGGTGTCAGGCCTCATTCTTGAGGTGTATCCTTGGCCTATTGAGTGCCATTGTTCCACACAGCCTCGCTAATTAGCATGTCCATAGGCCAGGCTCTGCCCAATCCTCAAGCACATTCAGAGAAATAGTCAGTATCCATACAAAGTACAGTAAAACTCCGATGGTCCAGCATCTGATGGTCCGGCACTCCTGATGGTCCAGCACCATCAGGAACCCGGAAGTGCTCCGGGCAACCGGACCATTGGAACTGGTCTGCCACCGGCTTCCCTGATTCAGACGCTGCTGAAACTGACCAGCAGTGGCTGAATCGGGGACGCCTGGAGCAGAGCTGGACCATCGGAAGAGGGGGCTAAGACAGGTCTGGGGTGGCATCTCCCCCATCCCACCCCAGGCCCCTCATAGCCCCCCCTTCCGATAGTCCGGCATATCTGATAATCCGGCACCCCCTGGGTCCTAAAGGTACCAGATTATCAGAAGTTTACTGTACATGCTTATAATTTCACACACAGACATTGTACAGTCACATGAATAGCGTACATAGGATTAGCAGACAGTAAACTTCTATTCAACACCTCACATGGCCCCTTTATACCACTTTTGGGGCAAACACACCCCCATGGGTGCAGCAGTGATCTGGCTGCTCCCCTCAAAATCCAGGAACGTGACACATGCCTGTAGAAACCTTTCTTGTTACCCATCACATCCCTTGCTAGCTACAAATCCAATTGTGCTTTTTCCTTCAGGACGACTCCCTTGCATTCTCAAGTATATTTAGACTCCTCCCAAGTCATCTCTCCAAGTTTCCACTTCTTATGAACTTCCTGTTTCTACTTAAGATCACGAAGGATTTCCCTGCTAAGCCCATCTGGTTGTCCACCATATTTGCTTTTCTTACTGTGCATCGGGATGCTTTGGTCTTGTGCCTTCATTAAGGCTTCTTTAAAATCCTGCCAGCTCTCCTGGATTCCTTTCCCCTTCATGTTAGCACCTCAGGGAATCCTGCCCATCACTTCCCCGAGGGAGCCAAATCTGCTTTTCTGAAGTCCAGTCCCCTCTTCTGCCTGGGTTGGTGGGCTGGAGTGGACCCCTAGCATGACATCACCCTTCTTTTTACCTAACCCAGACACTCTTAACAAGTCTGTCTTCTACGCCTAGCTTCACCTCAGCCCCGTGTACATTCTTAATAGATACGGCAACACCTCCTCCCTTTTATCCCTGCCTGTCAGTCCTGGGCAAGCTGTACCCTTCGGTATCAATATTCCAATTGTGTGTATTATCCCACCAAGTCTCTGGGATACCAACTGGGTCATCCTTGTGTTTCTTTATTAGCACTTCAAGTGCTTCCTGCCTATTCCCCGTCCTCCTTGCCTTTGTACACCGGCATCTAAGATACCGATTGGATTTCGCCCCCCACTTCTGCCTTGTCCCTCCTTTCTCTCTGCTGTTATAGCCCATGCTCCCTCCCATTTCCAACCCATCTCCCAGGTCTCCATGTTTTTCATTTGCCTGTGGGCTTTGGCCACCTGTCCCCATCAAAACTAGTTTAAAGCCCTTCTCACTAGGGGTATGTCTACACTACAATGTTAGTTCGAACTAACGGACGTTAGTTCGAACTAACATTCATAGCCGCTACACTAGCGCTCCGCTAGTTCAAATTTAAATCCAACTAGCGGAGCGCTTAGTTCGAACTAGGAAAACCTCATTTTACGAGGATTAAGCCTAGTTCGAACTTACTAGTTCGAATTAAGAGCTGTGTAGCCCCTTAATTCGAACTAGTGGGAGGCTAGCCCTCCCCAGGTTTCCCTGGTGGCCACTCTGGCCAACACCAGGGAAACTCTATTGCCCCCCTCCCGGCCCCGGACCCCTTAAAGGGGCACGGGCTGGCTACGGTGCCCGTGCCAGGTGCAAGCCTGCCAGCACCCAGCCAGCAGACCCTGCACCTGGCACGGCACAGAGCCACCCACCCGCTGTACCCCAGCCAACCCCCTCTTCCCGGGACCAGGCTGGCGGCTCCCGGGAGCTTGCCCTGGACCGCAAGAGGCGGGCACCTTCCTGGGCTAGTGCGGACATCGTGGACCTCGTCCACGATCTCCGCACTAGGCACAGGAAAGTGGCCGTCTAGGGCAGGAGAGCTGCCAGCCTGGCCACCCAGGAGCAGGTGTGCATGAAAATCAAGGGGGTCCACTGAGACCCCTGACCCTGAGCCCTGAGCTTACAATGGCCGTCCTGGGTCAGACCAAAGGTCCATCTAGCCCAGTAGCCTGTCTGCCGACAGCGGCCAACCCTAGGGACCCTGGAGGGGATGGACCGAAGACAGTGACCAAGCCATTTGTCTCGTGCCATCCCTCTCCAGCCTTCCACAAACTTTGGGCAGGGACACCACTCCTACCCCCTGGCTAAGACTACTCCATGGACCCAACCTCCATGACTTGATCTCACTTCCCTTTCAACTCTGTTCTAGTTGTAGCCTTCACAGCCTCCTGCAGCAAGGAGTTCCACAGGTTGACTTTTTGCTTTGTGAAGAAGAACAACTTTCTGTTACTAGTTTGAAGCCTGCTACCCATTCCTTTCCTTTGGTGTCCTCTAGTCCTTCTTTATGGGAACTCATGAAGAACTTTTCTGAATGCACCCTCTCCACCCAACCCCTGCTTTTAGAGACCTCTATCCTGTCCCCGCTCCATCTCCTCTTTTCTAAGCTGAACAGTCCCAGTCTCTGTAGCCTCTCTTCATCTGGGACCTGTTCCCAACCCCTGATCATGTTAGGCTGGGAGAGGGGAGGGCAACTTTCTCTTCCCCTCTCCCACCTCCTTTTCCCAGTCTCCCCCAGTTTTGTTCAATAAAGACAGAGTCAATGTTGGAAGAAACGTTATCTTTATTTTGTACATCAATAAGAAGGGGGGCTAGGGAAGGATAAGTGGAAGGAGGTGAGGGAGGAATGGGGTACGAGCCCCCGATGGGGAGGACTGGGCTGGCTCTGCGGGCTTCTGGGGGTGGAAGCTCTCCTGCAGCCCCCCAATTGCCCCCTCTCCCCAGATGGCAGCCTGCAGCAAGTGCAGCCGGGCTGATGGCCGAGTGGTGTGATGTGCCCAGTGTGGGCACTCCGGGCACTCCAAGCCAGGACTGGTTTTCAAGCGGGGCACCCCTGAGAACTGTCTGTCCAGGGTGGGGATCGGGACCCTTTAATCACAGCCCTTGGCTAGCCTGAGACAGCATCTCCACGCTCTAAGTCCTCCTCTGATGCCCTGCTGGCATTGCTTCCGGCCATCCTTAAGCCCTGTTCAGGGTCCACTCAATGTGGACTTGCTAGTTCGAATTAGCAAAATGCTAATTCGAACTAGTTTTTAGTTCTAGACGCGTTAGTTCGAATTAGCTTACTTCGAATTAACTAATTCGAACTAAGTTAGTTCGAATTAACGTTGTAGTGTAGACGTACCCTAGGTTAGCCACTCTGTGACCAAATACTCTCTTCCCCTTCCTCGAAAGGTGAACCCCATCTCTGCTCAGCAGTCCTTCTCGGAGCAGCGTCCCGTGGTCAAGGAGGCCAAAGCCATCTTGGTGGCACCATCTTTACTGCCAGGCACTCACCTCCAGGATGTACCTGTCTCTGCCTGGGCCCCGAAAATTGACAGGAAGGACTAAGGAGAACACCACCTGTGCGCCAAACTCCTTCCCCTGTGCTCCCACAGCCCCGTAATCACCCTAGCTCCTCTCAAGGTCACACCTTGCAGTATCATTAGGGCCCACATGGATGAGAAGCAGGGGGTAGTAGTCAGGAGGTTGGATATTCCTCAGCAATGCCTCCGTAATATCTGGGATATGGGCCCCTGGCAGGCGGCATACCTCCCCAGATGACATGTCAGGGCAACAGATGGGTGCCTCAGGGGTGATTCCTTCTCTCCCTTATTCAAAACAACATAACAGTTCTCTGGAGCGATAGTGGAAGGGTTAGTAGCACAGGATGGAAAACACCAGACTGAAGAGAAGGAAATAGCTCATTGAGTTTTGCCACCAAAGGCAAATCAAGTATAAAACACTCAGGAGGATTTCACAAAAGCATGTTGCAAGTCTGTACAAAGCAAAACTGACTCCAAAGGGATCAGTTTCTGAGGCCCAGTGAGATTCAGAACTGCTTAAGAACAATCTATAATACATCTGATTTCACTGAACAATTACTATTTGCTGTGGTAGCTTCTAAAAGATAGTAACTATCTGGATTCCATCTGCTGAAGCCCAGAAAGGCACTACCCAGTGAATCACAGCTAGAATCCTAAATAATTCCAGTTAGATAGGCCAGTTTCTTCTGCCTCTTTGTCGACTTCCCAAAATAACAAATCCAAATCCTGTACAGTTTAGAGTAGGAATAATGTTAATTTAGTTAACCCACATGGCCCCTCCCTGGGAGCAGCTCAGAAGCCACCATGCCACCCGGGCCCCACAACCAGCACTGGGGACAGCAGAGAGATGCCAGGCTCAGTCTCCTACCCCCACTGAACCCACAACTAGCAACAGCTTCCCTTCCACCAGTAGGACGGCGACTGCAGGCCCAAAGCCGTTAAGAGCAAATGGAGGATGAACTTCAGCCACTTCTATAACTTGAGGGTCATCAGCCCCTAGAGTCCCAGGCTGTAAGGCCAGAAGGCACAGCCCTGCTCCCCGAGTCTGAGCTCCTGCACAACACAGGCCCTAGAAATTCCCCATAAGAATTCCTGTCACCCACAGCCCCATGTGTCTTCACCTTTGACTGGGTTCTATGGACCAGTTCTGGCTCTTAGAGAAGCAGATGGTTTCAATAGAGCGCTCTTGTATCTGAATCCTGGCAGATTAATGTCTTGCCTTTCCAGGGCAGAAAAACCCATTGGCTCCTTCTTTTTCTTCCAGGCTGTGTTCCTTCTTTGAAAGACTCACCTCAAGGGAGCACAGACACAGCCGAGTGCTCCGGGTGGTGGTCCGACCTGCAGCAGCCGAGGCATGCGCCGGCCTCAGCCAGCAGGAGCAGGCCTTGCCAGAGGAGCCCAAGAGAACCAGAGGCTCCTGGAAGATCCTGTCAGGCATAAGAAGACTCTGTGCCTGCAGCCAGTGTGGCAGCTCCCTGGTAGAGGCTGAGGAGGAGAGAAGAGCTTCCTCTCCCAGGCGGTGGACACGCTTCTCCCTGAAGAAGAGGAAGAAGAACTCAGCGGAGAAGCAGGAGGAGCCAGAGGAGGAGAAGCCACCGGAGAGCCCAGACAAAGACCAGCTGGATCTCACAGGTGAGGATACAACCCACCCGGTGAGAGGGGAGCATGTGAGGGACACTGACCCCAGTCACTGTACAAGCCTTGAGCATTAGGGCCGTCTCCTGGGACAGCGACGGGCTCCTCAGAGGCTCGAATCCATCGAGTGCCAGACGCTCTGGTACAGGGGGGCAGGTTCCTCCCTGAAGTGGGAAGAACAGACAATGGCAGGGCACAGCTCTCTGGGGGTCTGGCATCCCCAACCTAATCCGGCACCTCCCTCCCTTCCAGATACCCTACCCCAGCCGGCTCCTGCACCTTCCCTCCTGTTCAGACCTCACCGCCTCCAGCACCCAAAGTCCCAGGCCACTCCAGCACCCTACCCCCACCCACACTCCCACCCTTACTCCCTCCTGCGCCACTATCCTTATCCCATGCCCTGGCAGCCACCTCCCGCACACCGAACCCCTCATCTTGGACTCACACCAAAAGCTAGGGCAGGTCATACAAATCTACTATCACGGGTATGGAAAAGAGGTAATCTGGCCCATAGGAATCCTTGAACTCTGGTCCTCTCTTGTCTCCCTCCGCTCTCCATGGGGCTGGAGCAGCGGAGGGGTGAATCCTAACACCAAATCCCCCCCCCCCCCCCCGCCGGCCCCTTTGCTTAATTATTTTGATTTTGATTAATAATGTTTCCTTTCTTACCGGTTATACACCTCCCAGCCCCGTGTTATAGCTCCAGTCATCTTTCTCTGCCTGGATCCTCTATTTTGGGAGCTGGGCCCAGAAGGCTCAAGCAAATCCCCACCCCCCCTTCGATCTCCCCAGCAGGCCACCCAGCCTCTCCTGGAAATGGCTTGGGAAGCCACAATACAAATTTTGACTCAAGCAAGAGAGGGGGCTGCTCAGCTCCAAAAGTTTGAAACAGGAGCTCGGGCAGGGAGGGGGTAGCTGAGGGTGTAGAAAGAGGAGCAGCGAGGGGCTGTGTGTGAACAGGGGGTAACTACGTGCTGTGCCAGGAGGGCTCCCCTACAGCCCCTGTTCCCGGAGGGCTCTGGTGGCCACGGAGCCAGGTCCCCTCTCACCGGCTGTGAGACAAGGGGGTAGGAGCAGTGTTCCCGCTAAGATTTTCCAACCTTGGGCCGACTGAATTTTCTCATGTGCAACACCAATATCGCGGTGGTGTGTGGTGTGTGGACCCAAACCCGTGGGTATAAATATGTATTTTCAATAGGCCGTGGGTGTGGAAGAAAATATATTGGGTGTGAATTGGGGAGAGCAGGGGCAAAGGAGCAGGCAGAGAATAAACAGAACTGAATGAGCATCAGGGGAGTGTAACGGGAGAAAACAGGATCCCTGCTGGGCCAATTCCCCAGCGGGAGGCAGGGGAGGAGGAGGGTGCGAGGGAGGCTGCTGCCCTGTTCGCAGTTCACCGCGCAGGGAAGACTTGGAGCAAAGTAGAGAAGTTGGCCTGATCTGAAGGCGCCTGTAACCTCCCCAGCTTTCCCATGTGGGCGGTGGCAGCCAATGCAGCACAATTGATCCCTCCTCCCCTTCAGCATGGTCTGGGTCACATGATCCCCCAAGTACGTCCTGGCTCCCTGATTTGCTCCCCCAGCCAGTACGGACCCTGCAGGGGGCTGGGAGGGGTGGGGGGACGGGGTGGAGGCTGGAGGCAGGACACCCTCCTCCACCACAGGAGAGCGAGTGCCCCATGTCCTTCCCCAGCCAATCAGGAAAGGGATTCGCACGCAGCTTCCAGGGGTCCTTGGATGGGAGCCGAGGGGCAGCTCCAACCCCCTGCGCCAGCAGCAGCTGCTGGAGAGGAGGGAACAGAACCGTTAAAAAGGGACCAGGGGTCACCCGTCCAAAGGTCGCAGCAGCTCTCAACTGGGAACTGGGCTGGGCTGGGCCATCACTTCCTGGGGCGTCACACGGGAAACGAGGCCTGTTCCCATCACTGCAGGAAGGGGGCGAGGGCCGGGGAGAGGAGAACGCACCGTGGGAGAGACTCTGCCCCGAGGGGAGAGAAGCCCAGTGGGGAGAGCCCCCAGCTGAGAGTCATGGGAGCGGCGCTCTCTGCTCGGCCCTGCAAGCACCTTGCTGTGTGACCCTGGGCAAGTCACGTCAGGGCTCTGGGCCCCGTGTCCTGCTGTCGCCCAGGGTAACACATTCAAACCAGCGCGTCTCCTCTGCTCCAGGGGTGGAGAACGAGCTCTCCCAGAAGACGCCCAACGGGGCGGAAGGGAGCGAAGAGGAGGAGGAACCAGACCGCCGGCCCACCCCATTAGCACAGAGCAGCGCCCACATGACTATGGGAATGAGGCTTGTGACTGAGCCAATGGGAAGCATCCCCTGCGGGGCGCGTGACTATGTGCCGGAGCCGGTGTCTCAGAGGAGGACGCCCCCCCCCCCCCCCCCCCCCGGCTCAGGGACCAAAGGAAACACTCCTACGTGTGACCAGCTCCCTGGGGCAAAGCCGTGTAATATGGGGGCTTTCTGGGAGCACCACGCCGAGGGTGGAAGCAGGGCACCTTGCTTTGAGACAGGGCTACTCAGAGCCCAGAACGGGGGGGTCCTCCACTGCTAGGATCGGAACCCGTCCCAAACAGCACTTCTGTTCCCCACACTGGCTAGTAAGAAGCCCTGCGAGCAACCCCCTTAGACACTCCTGTCCTCTGGGCCACCACCAGCACCACCCGCATACAGGTGAGAGGCTCTGAGTCCCAGTCCCACCAATTCCAAACAGGTTCCTCCCACCCCAGCGAACCAGCCACATGCCCAGGTCAATTTAAGACAGGACCATGCAGAACTTTCAAGACTAATAAGACGGTGGCTCTGGGGCCACTTCAGGCTTCAGTCCATAGCCGAGATCCTTCATAGATGATTATCAGGGGGGAGGACAGGAGTGACGACAAAACTGGGGGAACCCTCAGGGCCCCTTTATCCCCTTGCCCATGGGGCAGGAATCCCATTGTTCTCCTGTGAAAGTCTGTCCCAAGATGGAGTAGGTCACATGAGCACGTCACTGGCGCAGGCCTGACTCAGTCCTTCTCAGGCAGCAGCCTCCGCTTTTGCGCTGATCTGAACGATCACAGCAAATCTCATCATGTGTGATTGGCACCCCCCGAGGTCAGTGAAGTGCTGCCATTCACTTGCCTAGCGACCCTGTCGAGGCTGTTCCCCACTCCGGCACAACGAATGCAGAAGTTGGGGGTCTGCAAGAGCACTCCAGACCCTTGCTTGCACAGGCTCTGGTCCCGAAACACCCCCCCCAAATCCTAATACCCATATTTTGGGGATGCTGCTGCCACCATCAAGTGCTTTGAACCCACAAACAGGGCTGGATACTTGAAACCAGCCCCAGGGGTACCCCAAGCTCTTTTTCCCAAAAGATTTTGGAAAAGAAAAGAGAAAAACAAGCTGCAGTCTCTGGTGGCTGACCCCTCAGTCAGAGGCATACAGGTCCACACAGACAGACCATCCTGGAGAGAACAGTCAACCAACACCAGTTAATCAGAGAAAAAGAAACAACTTTTAGCATGAAAATAAAGCTAGTTGCAAGCATAGTTGTCAGGGGTTCACACCCCAGTGTGCCTCAGTGCCCCCTGACTGTCCTCATACAGCCCCTCGCCGGGCAAGTTACAGTCTGTATGGGATGCTCATCATGGCACTGGGGTTGTCTCAACTGCCCCGCTTACCTAGGCTGCCTCAAGGTTCGCCTCCAATCCAGGGCTTTGCCTCCAGCCCCTAGCCAGGGGAGCCTTGCTGGCCCTCCTCCAGCTATCGCTGGCTGTCCCCAGCTTGTCTCCCTTCAAGGAGCTCCTGCCTTTTCTGCAGTCAGCTCTCTACTGCCCCCCCTTGAGCAACCTGGGCTTCTCTATATATACGTGCCAGCTGGGCTCTCCCACGCCCTAAGGGGTTCAGCTGGCTTCTACCAGCCAGTCGTGCTGTCCTAGTTGTTTGCCAGCCGGACTCTCTCTAGTCCCAACTAGCTCCAGCTGGTCTCCTTTCTTCTAGCCCTGGCTCCGGGCCTGAGTCCTGGTGTTAAAGGGCCAGTGCAGGGCAGGCGCCCTGTCGCAATAGTACATCCGAGGGTACTGAAGGAGTTGGCAAATGTCATTGAGGAGCCTTTGGCCATTATCTTTGAAAAGTCGTGGAGATCGGGAGAAATCCCGGATGATTGGAAAAAGGCAAATGTAGAGCCTATCTTCAAAAAAGGGAAGAAGGACGATCCAGGGAACTATAGGCCAGTCATTCTTACATCGGTTCCTGGAAAAATCATGGAAGGGATCCTTAAGGAATCCATTTTGAGGCACTTGGAAGAGAGGAAAGAGATTAGGAATAGTCAGAATGGATTCACAAAGGGCAAGTCGTGCCTGACCAATCTGATTAGCTTCTATGATGAGGTAACTGGCTCTGTGGACGTGGGAAAGTCAGTGGATGTGATATACCTTGACTTTAGAAAGCCTTTTGATATGGTCTCCCACAATATTCTTGCCAGCAAGTTAAGGGAATGTGGATTGGATAAATGGACAGTAAGATGGATAGAAAGATGGCTAGAAGGCCACGCCCAGCAGGTAGTGATCAATTGCTTGATGTCAGGATGACGGTTGGTTTCTAGCGGAGTGCCCCAAGGTTCGGTTCTAGGACCGGTTTTGTTCAATATCTTTATTAATGACCTGGATGAGGGGACGGATTGCACCCTCAGCAAGTTTGCGGATGACACTAAGCTAGGGGGAGAGGTAGATATGCTTAAGGGCAGAGATAGGGTCCAGAGTGACTTAGAAAATTGGCGGATTGGGCCACAAGAAATCTGATGAGGTTCAACAAGGACAAGTGCAGAGTCCTGCACTTGGGACGGAAGAATCCCAAGCATATTTACAGGCTGGGGACCAATCAGCTAAGTAGTAGTTCTGCAGAAAAGGACCTGGGGGTTACAGTGGATGAGAAGCTGGATATGAGTCAACAGTGTGCACTTGTAGCCAAGAAGACTAATGGCATATTAGGTTGCATGAAGAGAAGCATTGCCAGCAGATCCAGAGATGTCATTATTCTCCTTTATTCAGCTCTGGTGAGGCCACATCTGGAGTATTGTGTCCAGTTCTGGGCCCCCCACTACAAAAAGGATGTAGACGCATTGGAGAGGGTCCAGCAGAGGGCGACCAAAATGATTAGGGAGCTGGAGCATATGACTTATGAGGAGAGGCTGAGGGACTTGGGTCTGTTTAGTCTGCAGGAGCGAAGAGTGAGGGGGGAATTGATAGCAACCTGCAACTTCCTGAAGGGAGGTTCCAAAGAGGCTGGAGAGAGGATGTTCTCAGTAGTGACAGATGACAGAACAAGGAGCAATGGTCTCAAGTTGTGGTGGGAGAGGTCCAGGTTGGATATTAGGAAAACTATTTCACTAGGAGGGCAGTAAAGCACTGGAATGGGTTACCTAAGGAAGTAGTGGAGTCTCCATCCCTAGAGGAGTTTAAGTCTCAGCTTGACAAAGCCCTGGCCGGGTTGATTTAGTTGGGATTGGTCCTGCCTAGAGCAGGGGTCTGGACTTGATGACCTTCTATGGTTCTATGATTCTACATTGGATAGATGGAAAGAGCCACCTTTTGAGACTGGTACCAAGGCAAAGTCCCTGGTCTGAAGACTTAGTTGGAAAAGGAAGGAAGAAAGAAAAAAACCATCTCAAACCCTAAGAAGCTCAGACATTAGTTTGACATCCCTAAAGAAGGAAAACAATAAATCCTGAGAGACGAGCTAAACTTTTCCCTCCTTACACGTTATAAGAAGTCTGTTTTTTGAGGAAGAATGGCTCTTGCACAAGAGGGGATTTTGCAAAACAAGGGCTGCTCGTTAATTATGCAAATGGGGCACAGCGATATTCCACGCCAAGCTTCATTTGCATAAGCTTTTCCTCAAGAAGGCTACATTGTAGATGTAGCCTCAGTCTCAGCTACTTCCTGTCCTGCCCGTGATTCCTGCCGGTTGGGAGGCAGCGCCACACGCTGCCGGGTGGGGAAGGCAGAGGGCGTTTCCATGAGGGCCCCGCACTCCGTCCTTTCCGCGCGGACACTGTGGGCTACTAGAGCCGCTGGGCCCATCTGCTCAGGCCCAGGATGGAGGATGGAACATGGGGCATGTTCTCCAGTCACCCCTCTGCTGCCCTCCACACGGGATCTGCAGGGCTCTGCCGGTTTATCAGCCAAAGGCAGGTCTCCTGGCAGTGGCCGTGAGTTACAGGGGCCTGTGGTGCCCAGGGGACGGGGGAACCCTTGGCACCGGGCGAGGCTGCTCAATCAAAGGTCTCAGCAGGCTCCTCCATGCTCTCTAGGCCCTGCCAGCCCCCAGGGAGCGAGTGTCCCAGGGCAGCTGCCCAGTGGAAATGCTCAGTCCCTACAGGCTCTGCCCCTGTTCATTGCAGACCCTCGGGGAGCCCCCTGCCTCAGCCCAGCACAGCGCCCGCATGGAGCGAGTAAGAGACGCCCGGCGAGGGGCAGGGGCGTGTGGGGAGAGGGGCTGGGAGAACTGGCTCTGAGGAAACCGGCCCTGGGGCACAGGGTCCCGGTCTGGCAGGTCGGCTCAGCCCCTTTCCATTCGGTGCTGGGGTGGGCAGGTGTTTCCAGAGCTCTGTGCGCTGGAGCTTGGACACGTCCCTGGGGCCAGCCCAGCCCCATGGCAGGTGGGTCACAGCCCCGCCCTGGAGCGCGGCACTGACAGAGTCTGCCGAGGGGTCGCCACGCTGGGCTCCCGGAGCGGACGGGGTTTCCTCACGTGCCCTGCAGGGCCCTCGTGTGACCCACCGGTGCAGCAGGAACCATTTGGCTTTGCACTTTGCCCCGGTGCCTCTGACGTGTGATCCTGCTGCCCGGCCCCACCGGCTCCGGTGCCCCCCCCCGGGAATTAGACTGGTGCAGGGAGGGCTCTGCCCGAGTCCATTTCTACAGCCCCTTCCTAGGAGGTGTGAGCATCAGTCACTGCCCTGATCAGTTGAGCTCCATCGCCCTCTGGGGAGGCAGGAATTCTACCCGCGTGACACGGGGACCTGGGACCAAGAGCGGCTCATTGACTTGGTGACGTTCCTGCCCTTCTCCGAGCGCCGTCTGCCAGGAGGGGTGACCTGGCAGGAGGCCGCTCTTGGGCAATCCCCCCCCTCAGCTTTCTGGCTGCCTCCAGGTGGGAGACGTTGTGGGAGAGATTTTCACCTGGCTGGACGACGTCGAGGACCCCAGAGCCAGAAGAGCCGCGCTGGGAACCATCGCCCTGCTGGCTCGCGCCCACCCCCGGGACGTGGTTCCAGCCTGTGTGGCCCACGCGCCGCCATGGGAGAGGTAGGGAGAGGCTGTTATCACCTCAGCCCCTGATTGCCCCTCCCCTCCTCCTCCAGGGCAGAGCGCGGGAAAGGCCTGGCAGGCCACAGCGATGGAGCAAGCTCCCTGCTGGGCACGGGGCTGTCCCTGCCTCCTGAGGGGAGATGCCCAGGCCCAGCCCCTTGGAAACCAGCCCCTCCCCCTTCCCTGCCCAGAGTGCAGACGTGACAGGTCCCTGGAGAGTTCCAGCAGGCTCCTGATTTCTGTGGGTCACCCCCCTTCCCGCCAGCTCCACCAGAGGGGCAGGACCAGGCTATGGGGAGCATCCCTGGGCCGTGACTCCAGCGTAAATGCAGTGCAGCCCGCCTGAGTCTGCAGCCAGCCGGCAATAGGAGCTCTGAGCAGAGCGAGCACCTCTTGTCATCTCACTGAGCTGTTAACGCTGTGTCCAGCTGGGTATTACTGAGCACTGGGGAGAGCCGCCCAGCTGAGGCGTTTGTAGCACGAACCCCACGGCTGCGTCTAGACTGGCATGATTTTCCACAAATGTTTTTCCATTAAAAGCATTTGCAGAAAAGAGCGTCTAGATTGGCACGGATGGTTTTGCGCACAAGTGCTTTTGCACAAAAGCATCCATGGCCAGTTTAGACGCGATTTTGCGCAAGAAAGCTCCGGTGGCCATTTTCGCCATCGGGCCTTTTTTCAGCAAAAAATGAAGTGCAAGGGGGCTTATCCCAGAGTGGGAGCGTCAAAGTATTTGCGCAAGAAGCACTGATTTGTACATTACAACGTCAGTGCTCTTGCGCAAATTGAAGCGGCCAGTGTAGACTTGCCAGTCTAGACGCAGCCCACATGCCTGGGCACCCAATGGAGCCCTCACCAGGTGTCAAATCTTCCACCTCCCCCACCCTGGGCAGCACAATCTCCAGGGCCAAGCTCCTGAACCTCCCGCTTTGGTCCCATTCGGTGTCTTACCCGCTCTCTGCACTGCAGGAGGAGCAGAGCCTCAGCACGGAGCTGCTACAAGACACTGGGCCCAAGTTGGGCCCGTCCAGGCAGAGGGACTCCACTGGCGTCAGGCAGATTCCTCTGAGCCTGGTGTCACCAAGCAGCCTTTGGTGCAGGCTGGGCTGGGTGGTGTCACGCTGTGCGCAGCCCCAGGGCAGTTACTGGAAGCAGCGGCACAGACTGCAGGAGCAATGAGGCCTCTGGGGAAGGGAATAAATGAAGAGCTCGCGGAAGGGACTCACCCGCCTCAGCCTCCCAGCCCCCAAGCGTCTCCTCTAAGGGCCCCCTTTCTTGCCGGCCTTCCCAGCCTCTCCCTGGGGACACAAGGGGGGGCAAGCAGGGTTTCTGACCTTGCAGAGGTGCCAGGGAGCTGTGGAAGGCCTTGGGGGAAGAAGCACAGCTCTCCCAGCACGTGCTGCACCAGCTGCTGGACAAGCTCTGGAAGAGCCACCGGGAGGAGAGGAGCCGCAGCGTGTCTCTGGCCGTAAGTGAGACTGGAGCTGTCACATAGCGAACTCGCCACTGAACACGGAGGCCCCTCACTTGGAGCTCAACCCCGTGTGCGTCCCAATGCTCCAAATCAACCCTGCAGCTCCCTGCACACAGGGCTTAACTCCCTGTGCTCCAAATCAACAGGGCAGCTCCCTTCACACAGGCCTAGCAGCCAGAGGTGTGTTAGAACTCCTGGTGTGGAGGGCCAGGGGGACCCAGGCCACCCTCTCCACCGGGTCCCAGTGCACCCTGTCAGCGTTGGAGTGGGGCACCACTAGCTGGGTGGGGAATCCAGCCGAAAGACGCCAAGCACCCGGGGTTCAACTACCCGCCCTGGGCTGCTTCCTGCCAGCTTCTCTCCCATCCTGAGCGCCGTCTCTTTCCTCCAAACCGGGGCTTCTGCTGCGGTTCCCTGCTGACTGGTGACGGCGTCCGGGTGCACATGCGCTTCTCCTCGGGAGCCCCAGCGGCACCTCTGCCCCCGTAGGCCTCAGCCCTGTCTGAGCTGCTCCACAGGCCTTTCTAGCTACCTCCAGCTGCAGCCCGCCCAGCACGCTTGTGGGGGTGCGACCTTCTCTGCTAGGCAGCCAGGCTTCACCTCTGCATCCCCAGTGCAGGGTCGGGACACCACGTGCCAGGGCTGATCTCCACTCTGAGCACAGAACGTTAGGGTTAGGGTTAGGGTTAGGGTTAGGGTTAGGGTTACAAATTTACTAACTTTGCGGGGAGCTTCCACCGTCAAATGACTTATTCTTAAACACGGAAGAGGGCACTTGAATTCTCCCCGGGGGTACCCCAAGCTCTGTTAGCACAATAGAGCTTGGAAAACAAGAGAAGAGAAAAACAAACTGCAGTCTCTGGTAGCTGACTTCTTAGTCTGAGGCTTGCAGACAGAGGCAGACAGACCCGCTGACCTTCCAGGACACAAGAATCGAATCATCACCTTCAAAAAGTGATTTTCATTACAAAACAAAAGCTCTACTTGATAAAGCATACGTGGCTGCTAGCTGTGACAGAGCAACTAAGGAAAACAAATTCAATCACAGAAACAATCTCGGGGAACAATGTTTAGATGGTGCATGGTGGAGAGGAAGCATAGACTCACACAGAGCAATTCAAACCAGCCGAAAAATAAAGAAAAATAGCCACCTGACGACTAGATTCCATTTCCCCCTTCATTTACTCATGATCCTTACTTACTTCATTTCGTTTCCATACCCAAAGTGCAAAGGGTAACGTCTGAGCGAGTAATTTTCCATAGAAGGTGGGGAGAGTGTTCCACGTTCCCATCCACAGTGATTTTTATGAACCCCAGAGAAGTGAGCTGCCCCTGTGTCTGTGCCAGGCATAGAACTCCCCAGAGAGAGAGCCAGAGACCCCAGGGAAAAGACCTGCCCTTGCTGGGAGGTTTAACCCAAATAAGAACAGTTGGAGGGTGTGTTTGTAAGAGGCTCGAGTGTGTGTTAAAACTACGGATGCGTTTCTTCTTATTTGACATTTGTAATTCACTTTGCTCTGCCCTTTCTCACTTGCAAACACGTAAATCCCACAGCTTGTGCTTAATAAAATCACTTTTGTTCACTATCAAGCGTTGTGTAAACAGTTGTGACCTCAGACCACAATAGACTCAATGTCTGTATAGCTCTGGGGGCGGGGGAGGGTCTCTGCTCTGTGCCTCGGCTGGGGGAGACCAGGAGACCTGGCCCAGCAGGACAGTGTAGCGAGAAGCTCTTGAGTGCCAAGAAGCGAGTGTCAGCGGCTTTGCCAGCGCTCTGGGAAACGCCCCCAAGGAGTCTTCTGTGATCGCGCCCGTGACACGGATCCTGCCGGGGGCAGGCAGGAATGGGCAGCGACACCGCCCGGTGCCCTCGCTGAAACTGTCTCCCTGCTTGAGGACTACGTGGCCTCAGAGGAGCCAGGGAAGCCAGACCCCAAGCCGGGGCATCTGAGAGAGTCAAAGAAGCAGCACGGTCGGGGTCCCTCTAACTGGGGCAGGAGGATTCGAACCCGACCCGGCAGAAGTTCCCATTGACCCTGGTGAAGTAGTTTGGGATCTTGGGGGGATGTTCTCCAAGAGCAAAGGAGTGACCCAACCCTCCAAGGCCTGGCAGCAAGGGGCAGACACAAGCCAGGGAGATGGTCAATCTCAGTGCTGGCCCCAGGGGTCCTGGTTTGAGATCAGCAAGGAACTTAGATCTGGTGGCACCCTTCTAGAAGAGCAGCACAAGCCATTAGTCTACCCTCCTGCTAGTGGGCTACGCTGTTATGCTTAAACGAAGCACACGAGATCTTTTATGGGGCAAAGGCAGTATGCCGCATTGATTGAGAATACAACAGTTGCTTATGCTTTTCAAACACACACCTACACACAAAACATCATGCATACACAGTTCTGCCAGATGATATAGTTACCAGTCCAGTGTCTGTGTCCATCTAGTGGCCAGGTAGATTGAACACAGGGGGGAGCAGGGCCTTGTCGGTCGATCGATCCGATACTCCTCTCCAGATAGTGTGGCAGACGAACGCAAAGTTCCATAGCAAAGCGCCCTGCTTTATATATTCCTCCTTCTTGTTAAAATCCATGGATCTCGCTCTGTCCGCTTGTGACCGGAATGTTATCTTTTGATGTGAGTGTTCCCAGAACATCTCTCGAAGGTTCATCCTGTTGTCAGTCGTCCTTTCGGGGGGCTTGCTCCGCTCTAAGGCTCGTCAATCTGCCAATTATCCCATCTTCTCATGGGTAGGGGTACTCATGGATAGTTATGGATGACTCCTCTGCAGTCAGGTTGTCTCATCCTCTGTATCGAGCTTAAGCAATGGAGGGGAAGAAGCACACTTAGTTTTTACTACAGGCCCAGAACACACAAGCAGCCCAGCATGATGGGGGAGTGAAAACGAGGACCTGCAAACCATGAGCTGCTGGAAAGTCAGTCGCCGGGAGCAACGTGGGGACTGGACTGAAACTGCATCGACCTCCCGGCATCGCCCCGGCTCCCTGCTGCTTGTGGCACTGGAGTTACTCAGGGAGCAGAGGGATCGTGGGATGCCCTGTACATGCGCCTAGAAGTTTGGGTCCCCTCATGATGGTTTCGCCCCCTCCGATCAGGCCTGGGAAGGGGAAGGGCGAGGGCTAGGCCATGGAGAGAGATAATGGGGAATAATGTCAGCTGGACTCTTCTGATCTTTCCAAGAGGTTCCCTTCTGCGCCCATTCTAGCAATGGAAGACGGGTCAGGGGCCATCACATCTCCCCTCCCCCTGAGGAACTAACCCTCCTTCCTCAGAAGCCACAAGGATGTGAGAAACGGCACCAGCATGACAGCAAAATGCCATGGGAGCGGATGGGAGGTGGGGACAGCTCAGTGACTTTTCTGTCTCGTTCTGACTCCAGGCTATGGACACGCTCTATGAGATCTTTTTCCTGTGGGGATACCGAGAAGCCATCTTGCAAATGTTTCCCCACTTGCTCCTCCTCTGCGTCAGGCAGGTGCAGCATGTGCTGGACCTGCGCCTGCCAGGGACCTGGACGGCCAGCCAGAAATCCAGCCCTGAGGGATCCAGCCGCCTCAGCCCCTTGAGGTAACGGCAGAAAGGAAGGGGAAGAACAGATTTGATCTGCTGCACCCGCAGGTCACACACGGCCCCTGCGGAGCCCAGGCGCAGTTCTGGGCAGGTCTGTCTGGGGGGAGCGGTGCTGGGCACCCGTGTGCTTGTGAGTCACGCTTGCTCCTCTGACCCTGCCTACAGGCCGGCTCCTTCCCAGCACAGGCAGGGACCACGTCGGTACCTCCCCATGCGCCACCTGCAGCACTGGGGCCCGGCCCGGCAGGGGGGCCGTGTCACAGGCAGGAGCTTGAGGGACCATGAAGCTGATTCCGTGTGGACTCCCCTGGGGGGAGCCCGAAGGCACCTCAGCTGCTGCAAACGGGCAGAGTTTTGCTCCCTCGCACCAACTAAGGATCTGGCCCATGTGCCCAGTGACCTGGTGCCGGCCCCAGCGAAGAGTCGGGTGTTGGACCATTGGGAGCGAGGGCACCGAGCATCTGCAGAAGCTGCAGTGTCGCCACCTGCCAAAACCTCAGTGAGCCCCGACAGGGTGCTGGGTCCATCCCGGGGGAAACCGGCTACTGCTGACCATGCCTTGTGCCCCAGGCCCTGAGCGGGTTGGGCTGCAGTAGATTTCTGACACCAGGATTTTATTTATTTATTTTTTTTCGTTTAGCACGTCCCTGGAGGCCGTGAAGACCCTCTTTTCCATGCCCAGATACTGGAAGGAATTTGCCAGTATCCAGTTACAGCAGGGCTGGGAAATGATCGCCTCCCGCCATCACTTCTCCCGAGGGGTGGGCTTGATCGCAAGGTAGGAGTCTCAAGTTTCCTCTTCCTGCGGCCTGTCTGGGCAATGGGAGTTGGGCGGGAGATCCTCCTCTGCCCCAGCCGGCCCTCTCAGCCCCGCAATGGGGGAGGGACTGTCTCTCCCTTTGGTAATCCCGGGGACTTTCCCTTTGCTCTTCCAGAACCATGGTCGAGCACCGGAACCCACAGGTCCCTGTGGTTCTCAGAGAGGCCATCGCCATCGTGCAGAGTCGGGAGGAGGAGGAGGCGCTGAGAGAAATCGCCCTGACTTTCTGCACCGAGGTGAGAGTCCGGAGCGGCCTGGCACATGTGGGCTTGTGCAGAGCAGCTCAGACCCCTCCTGGGCCAATAGGGGCTGGGGCCCATGGCCAGCGGTTCAGCAATCTCACAGCCAGCCAGCCCCTCTGCCCACGCAGATACTAGCGGGACTGGGCAGAGTGGAGGGGGGCAGGGTGAGATTGCTCCTGGCTGCATGCACCTCCCTGGGACATGTGACAAGAGGAGATGTTTCTCCAGCACCCCAAGCCCGGGCCTCTCTCCTCGCCTTCCCCTGGGGTTTCTTCTTCCTCTGCCACAGCGCTCTGCCCAGGACGCTTAGCGGTCCCCAGAGAGTCCTCTGTCCCTGGAGTTCATTAGGCACTTGTGGATTAGTTGCCCTTCTAGGAATGGACCATTTCAAACACCAGCCACTGGCTCCTTCACTCCAGAGATTTTGTGCAGCAGAGAGTGGCCAGTTGGCAAAGATGATGGAGCAGGCACAGAGCAAAGGCAGATTTCTGCTCCTTAGCCTGACGCTGATTTTCTCTTTCCAGTTTCTCCAGAGTCCTTCCATCCTCAGCACTGTCACCAAATCAGACCTCCAGGAACACCTGATGGAATGGACCCGAGACAACAACCCTGCAATACGGAGGCTCTGTCTGCGAGGCCTGGCCAGTGTTCTCTTCTGGCCGGGGAAGGTGAGGGCACATCTCAGGGCTTGCTGGGGTGACTGCTGGCTAGCCAGTGTGGGGAACAGCAGTGCTCTGTGAGGCTGGTTTGGTGCCTCAGAGGGAGGGCCCCAGTCGTGGGCTGGAAGTCGCCCTGTCTCTGAGGAGTTTGCCTTTGACTTGACTCTCAGTGGTGCCCTGGGGAGCCCCGATCTGACACCAGGGGACCGAGGATGCCTGTGGTGCTCCCAGCGCCAAAGATCCTGGGGTGCGATACTGAGCAAACCAGGCGCGAGGGGTGTCCCTGCTCCCAGGCAGAGCATGATCAGTGTAGGTGGTGGGGAGGCAGGGGCGGGTGAGACTGCTGCGGGGCCCAGGGCAGCACTGCGGGGCCCCGGGCAGCGAAATTTCACGGGGCCCCTCCTTTGACTCGGTGCATGCGCGGGGCCTCGGGAAGCGCGGGGCCCGGGACAGCCGCCCCGCTCGCCCTGCCCTAAATCCGCTGCTGTGGGGCGGGGAAGGAGACTCAGGTCGTCGCTCAGGGCAGTGGGGGGAGGGGAGTCGGGCAACAAAGCCCAAACTTGGCAACGGCAGAGGAGTCGGGGGCGGGGTCAGAGCTCGGTGGGCGGGGCCTGGAGCGGCTCTCGGCAGGCGACAGGGCAGGCTCTGCTCAAGGGCCAGGGGTGCAAAGCACCTGGCGGAGCGGCAGGAGAAAGACTTTCTCCCCTGATGGGGGCTGGGCCGTCCCTGGGGACTGGCCGATGGGGAGGGAGGGTCCAGCCCCTGCCCCAGGCTGCGTCCCAGGACAGTGGGGAGCTGCCTTCTGCATTCCCACAGGGGCAGTTGTTACGGGCCCAGCTGCCCGGGACCATCGCCATGTTCTGCGCCACGGACGCAAGGACCGTCCTGGAGGCCATGACGGAGGCGGCAGACGTCATCTACCTGCTCGCCGGGGAGGGGCTTGGCTCCATCTCCCAGGACATGGCAGCCAGCCTGCGCCCGCTCATTGACCACGTAAGGCTGGGAACCCCGGAGAAGCACATTCCCCCTCCCTCCTCTCCCTGCCACCCTGCTATGTCCCTGCCCAGCCCCTTCCCCCCTCAGGCCGGCCACGTTTTTGCTAATTCGAACTAGCATGTCCACATTAAGTGGACCCTGAACCGCGGTTAAGGCTGGCTGGAAGCACTGCCGGCAGGGCATCAGATGAGGACTTAGAGCATGGAGCTGCTGTCACAGGCTAGCCAAGGGCTGTGCTTAAAGCGACCCGACCCCCACCCCAGACAGACAGTTCTCAGGGGTGCCCCGCTTGCGAAGCAGTCCTGGCTTGGAGTGCCCTGAGTGCCCACACTGGGCACATCACAGCACTCGGCCATCAGACCGGCTACACTTGCCGCAGGCTGCCATCTGGGGAGGGGGGCAATTGGGGGGCTGCAGGAGAGCTTCCACCCCCAGAAGCCTGCAGAGCCAGCCCAGTCCTCCCCATCGGGGGCTCGTACCCCATTCCTCCCTCACCTCCTTCCACTTACCCTTCCCTAGCCCCCCTTCCTGATGTACAAAATAAAGAAAACGTGTGGTCAAAAATAGAATCTCTCTTTATTGAACAAAACTGGGGGAGACTGGGAAAAGGAGGTGGGAGAGGGAAAGAGAGAGGGTGGGAGAGGGGAGGGCAACTAAAATGATGAGGGGTTTGGAACAGGTCCCATATGAAGAGAGGCTAAAGAGACTGGGACTTCTCAGCTTAGAAAAGAGGAGACTGAGGGGGGATATGATAGAGGTCTATAAAAGCATGAGTGGTGTAGAGAGGGTGCATAAAGAAAAGTTCTTCATTAGTTCCCATAAAGAAGGACTAGAGGACACCAAAGGAAAGGAATGGGTAGCAGGCTTCAAACTAGTAAGAGAAAGTTGTTCTTCACAAAGCAAAGAGTCAGCCTGTGGAACTCCCTGCTGCAGGAGGCTGTGAAGGCTAGAACTAGAACAGAGTTTAAAGAGAAGTGAGATATAGTGATGGAGGTTGGGTCCATGGAGTGGTGGTATTAGCCAGGGGGTAGGAGTGGTGTCCCTGCCCAAAGTTTGTGGAAGGCTGGAGAGGGATGGCACGAGACAAATGGCTTGGTCACTGTCTTCGGTCCATCCCCTCTGGGGTACCTAGTGTTGGCCACTGTCGGCAGACAGGCTACTGGGCTAGATGGACCTTTGGTCTGACCCAGTACGGCCATTGTAAGCTCAGGGCTCAGGGTCGGGAGTCTCAGTGGACCACCTTGATTTTCATGCACACCTGCTCCTGGGTGGCCAGGCTGGCAGCTCTCCTGACCTAGACGGCCACTTTCCTGTGCCTCGTGCGGAGATCGTGGACGAGGTCCACGATGTCTGCACTAGCTCAGGCGGGTGCCCGCCTCTTGCGGTCCAGGGCAAGCTCCCGGGAGCCGCCAGCCTGGTCCCGGGAAGAGGGGGAAGGCTGGGGGGCATTGGGTGGGTGGCTCGATCCGTGCCAGGTGCAGGGTCTGCTGGCTGGGTGCTGGCAGGCTTGCACCTGGCACGGGCACCGTAGCCAGCCCGTGCCCCTTTAAGGGGTCCGGGGCCGGGATGGGGGCAATAGAGTTTCCCTGGCGTTGGCCAGAGTGGCCACCAGGGAAACCTGGGGAGGGCTAGCCTCCCACTAGTTTGAATTAAGGGTCTACACAGCCCTTAATTCGAACTAGTAAGTTCGAACTAGGCTTAATCCTCGTGGAATGAGGATTACCTAGTTCGAACTAAGCGCTCCGCTAGTTCGAATTAAATTCGAACTAACGGAGCGCTAGTGTAGCGCCTATGAAAGTTAATTCGAACTAACGTTAGTTCGAACTAACTTTGTAGTGTAGACATACCCATAGATAGTTGGGTTTGTGATGACCGGGAGACCCGTATGGTCACTTGCCTGCCTGGTGCGAAGGTTGCAGATCTCTCGAGGCATCTACATAGACTTATGTGTAGTGCTGGGGAGGAGCCGGTGGTTGTGGTACATGTAGGTACCAATGACATAGGAAAGGGTAGGATAGATGTCCTGGATGCCAAATTTAGGCTGCTAGGAAAGAGACTGAAATCCAGGACCTCTATGGTGGGATTCTCGGAAATGCTTCCAGTTCCACGCGCAGGGCCAGGTAGGCAGGCAGAGCTTCAGAGTCTCAATGCGTGGATGAGACGATGGTGTAGGGAAGAGGGGTTTGGATTTATTAGGAACTGGGGACACTTTTGGGAGAGGGGGAGCCTATACAGGAAGGATGGGCTCCACCTAAACCAGGGTGGAACCAGATTGCTGGCACTAAACCTTAAAAAGGCCGTAGAGCACTTTTTAAACTAAGAGATGGGGGAAAGCCAATTGGTGCGGAGATGCACGTAAATCGGATGGAGACTTCTCTTAGAGGAGAATCCATCGATAGAGATTCTTTAAGCTATAGTCAGAAAGAGAGGAGGGGAGACGACAAACCATAGGCCAGAGCAGACAAACAACCGCATACAAAGGAATCCAATGCATCAGGGAAGGGCAGACAAATAAGCAGTGGCAAATTTTTAAAGTGCTTCTACACAAATGCTAGGAGTCTGACTAATAAGATGGGTGAACTAGAGTACCTCGTATTAAAGGAGGAGATTGACATAATAGGCATCACTGAAACCTGGTGGAATGAGGAAAATCTGTGGGACACAATCATACCGAGATATAAAATATATCGAAAGGATAGAGCAGGCCGGGTGGGTGGCGGAGTGGCACTGTATGTGAAAGATAATGTAGAATCAAATGAAATAAAAATATTAAATGAATCAACATGTTCCATAGAATCGCTATGGATAGTAATTCCATGCTCCAATAATAAGAAATTAGCAGTTGGGATATATTACCGACCACCTGACCAGGACAGCGATATTGACATTGAAATGCTGAGGGAGATTAGCGAGGCTACCAAAATAGAGAACTCTATAATAATGGGGGATTTTAATTATCCCCATGTTGACTGGATACATGTTACCTTAGGAAGAGAAGCAGAGAGAAAATTTCTCAATGGCTTAAATGACTGCTTCTTGGAGCAGCTGGTGCAGGAACCCACCAGGGGAGAGGCAATACTCGATTTAGATCTGAGTAGAGTGCAGGATCAGGTCCAGGAGATAACTGTTACAGGACCGACTGGGAATAATGACCATAATATAATAACATTTAACATGCCTGTGGTGGGAAGAACACCCCAGCAGTCCAACACCCTGGCACTTAATTTCAAAAAGGGGAATTACACAAAAATGAGGAGGTTAGTTAAACAGAAATTAAAAGGCACAATGACTAGAGCCAAATCCCTGCAAGCTGCATGGAAACTTTTTAAAGACACTATAATAGAGGCCCAACTTAAATGTATACCCCAAATTAAAAAACATAGCAAGAGACCGGTAAGTCTAACTTCAGTACCGGGCAAATTAGTCGAAACAATAGTAAAGAATAAATTTGTGAGGCATGTAGAAGAACATAATTTGTTGGACAAAAGTCAACATGGGTTCTGTAAAGGGAAATCATGTATTACTAATCTATTGGGTAGATCGACGGAGGCATGTAGATTAGTTTATTCGAAAAAGGGAAATGAAGCCTCGATTAAAATAATCGCGGCTTCATTTAAATTTAAATGGCTGCCGCGCTGAGCCGACAAACAGCTGATCAGCAGTTTGTCGGCAGATCGGGGCAGTCTGGACGCGCCGCGGTCGACAAGGAAGCCTTTGTCGATCAGTGCAGGTAAACCTGGTTTCACGAGGCATACCTGCGCCGATCGACAAAGGCTTCCTTGTCAACCGCGGCACATCCAGACTGCCCCGATCTGCCAACAAACAGCTGATCAGCAGAGCGGGGCAGCCATTTAAATTTAAATGAAGCCGCGATTATTTTAATCGCGGCTTCATTTCCCTATGCCGATCTGTCTAATCTACATGCCTCCGTCGACGGCCATCCCTAGAGAGGGATGGCAAGAGACAAATTGCTTGATCATTGCCTTCGGTCCAGTCTCTTTGGGGCACCTGGTGCTGGTCACTATCGGCAGACAGGCCACTGGGCTAGATGGACCTTTGGTCTGACCCAGTACAGCCATTCTTATGTTCTTACGGCAAACAACCTTTTCACACTCTTTCCCCCAGGTTATCTGGGTAGACACCATCACAAGGCAAACATGGATCCCGTTCAGCAGTAAAGAGCGATGGTCATCACTGCAAACAATTCACAACTTATGTCCAGGGCCTAGCCAGGAGCCGCTAGAGCAAGAAGAACGTGCGGAGGCCATGAACACAGAGGTGAGTGAAACACCTGAGTGGAGATGCTAGCGGCAATCGATTCTTCTGACAGAGAGAAATGCCAGTTCTGGACCCAGGCGACAAGCAGAGACTGGCAGGACTGCAGCTATGGGACAACGACCAGTGGCTGCAAAACTTGTGCATGCATAAGGCGACTTTCATGGAGGTTTCCTTCCCTGAGGTGCAGCAGTGCCAGAATGAGACTGGCTTTGAGAGTTGAGAAGCGAGTGGTAATAGCCATGTGGAAGTTAGCAAGGCCAGGCAGCTACCGGTCAGCTGGAAATTAATTCAGAGCGGGGGAATAAGACGGTGGGAGGCTGCTGTGATCCAAGCAGCCAGTGATCCAAGTAGCAACGAAGGACAGTAACTCTGGGAAACATGCAGGCCATAGTGGATGGCTTTGCTGCAATGCAGTTCCCTAATGGTGGTGGGGTGGCAGATGAAACATACATTCCTATCTTGATACCTGGCCACTATCCCAAAGAGCTCATAACTGGGAAGTGGTAGTTCTTGCTGGTGCCATGGGCTTTGGTGGATCACAAAGGCCGTTTCACTGGCATCAATATGGGATGGTCAGGAAAGCAGCATGACATGCGCATCTATAGGAACTTTGGTTTAGTCAGAAAGGTACAAGGTGGAATTTTCTTCCCACCTGGAAATCTTGCATCGGAGGCATTGAAATGCCAATTGTGATTCTTAGAAGCCCAGCCTCCCCTTCTTGCTGTGGCCCCTGAAGCAGTACGCAGGCAGCCTGGACATCAGTAGGAAGCAGCTCAGCTATAGGCCGAGCAAATGCAGAATGGTGGTAGAAAGAGCTTTTGGACGTTTAAAGGGAAGGTTTTGCCGTCTATTGACTGGGTTAGACCTCAGTATAAGCAGCATTCCCATTGTTGTAGCAGCCTCCCGTGAGCTCCCTAAAATTTTATGTCAGGGTAGGAGCATATTAAATGTGCTGACCTGTATATTTTACACAGCCCTGTCCCCGATCTGCCATGCACCACAAGCAATAACCATACTGTTGCTGAGAAATCCGGCCCCTCCCATGCCTGTACAGGCATGTCAGCCGCTCTGTTTGCTGCCTCAAGATCTGCTCCTGGGTCTTGGTTTCACGTTCCATGCACGTTATCCTCTCCTCATGCTCCGTGCATCTTCTGCAGCATCGTTCTCCTCTGCCCATTTAACCTCACCCTGCCCATGCGGGTGGGTTGCATTTGCTCATGGAATGTCATTCCGTTATGTTTTCGCCTTCAGATCTGTTCTAGCTGAACAGTTGGATGAGCCAGGGGAGTGGGCCTCAAGCTCACTGTTGCATCCTCTCCAAGAAAACAAGGGAAGGGCAGACGCTAGAGAAGACACATTGCAGAATGCAGAAGCTAATCTCTGAGCATAAAAGAACATTTGTCCGACACAACAGGCGTGTGTTAGTTACAAGGCAAAAGGCGTCCTTTAAGCAGGCTCCATGCAGCAGATACAGCACAGAGGTCTTAAGGGAGCTGCTGGACTTGATTTGGTGGTAGGCATGGTAGGGAACAGTTTGGGGCTCGCTCTACTAACTCTGCTTTGAAAACACGGTGGTTGCAGCTCCCATAGCTAGGCAAGGGCCTATGTGTGCAAAGGGGCCCAGAGTGGCATGGAGACAGGGAGGGAGTCTCGTGGCCACCACATGTTCAGGCGCAGGAAAGAGTCTGTTCCCCAGAGCTGAGCCCTGTGAAAGCCCCAAAGCTCGGCTCTCTCACCAACAGGTGGAAGATATCACCTCCCCCACCGAGTCTGTCTAGGGAGACCGAGAATTGTCTTGCAGCTTGGGTGGGAAAACGCCCCCTACAAACATAGTCACCGCTCCAAAATAAACCCACTAACTCATTTCTGTTGTACAGGAAAAAACTCCAGGCCCATGTGGCGACTCTGAGGGAAAGGAGAGCGAAGCTGCTGGGGTTAAAGGAGACCAGTGAGCAGAGAAGCCAGCAGTACCTGGTAGGTGTCTGTTGTTTTTCCCTGGCTGGGAGACGTAGTTGAGACTTAGGGTTGTTTATTGTTAGATTTCTCTGTGGCCTTGGTGAAGGTGGGTTTATGTGAGTTTCTCCGTTCTCACGGGATAGTGTGTGCGTGTTGCAAATATTCTCTCCCTTGAAAAAATGGAAGCTGCATTTGAATGAATGAATGAATTTCTATTCACTGTGACGTTCATAAACAACTTCTCCCAAAACACAAGGGTTGTTTCCCAGGAGACTAGGACACAGGCCCTTATGGGATATTGGGAGCAAAGTGTAAAAAAGTCCCCCCCTTGTGATGAAAACATACAGTCAAGTATCCGGCTGTGAAGGATTCAAGGTTTTGAACCCCAGTCAGGGGAGCTGACACCCTTGACAACCCCCTAAGCAAGGTGTTCATGTGTGTGTGTGTGGGGGGAGGGGAGGCAGCGCCACGTTCCTGGAAGGGGACAGTCCCATATTTAAAAGCTGTTCCCAGTGTTCTGACTTTGTCCCATATTCCCCCGGAGCGGCCAGCACTCAGCAGGGTTTTGGGGGTTGGAAACCTGCAGCTTGCGGGACACCAGCAGCACACGAGCCAATTTTCTGTGGCCCCTTCCCACCGCAGAGCAGGGAGCTTGTGCTGCAGCTTCCGGCTGGGAAGGGGAAGGGGTGGGAAAGGTGCATGCGAGTCCCTGGGGCTGCCCCTGCCCAGCCTGGGGATGCAATTCCTGGGAGCCAAGGGAAAGCCCCAGCGTGTGCCTCCTCTGTGCATGACTCCCCCCTCTCCCCCGAGGAGGGAAAGCCCTGGTACACGCCTCCTCTGGAGACCCCCCCCTCCCACCACACCATGCCACTCCAGTTCTCAGCACACCACAGACCTGGGGGAGAGGAGCAGCCACTGCACTTCCAGAACCCCCAGAAGTGGCGCGTGGCTGGACTCCCATCCACCTCACGGGAAGCCGCCACTATCTCCATTGTCACTGGAGGTGGGCAGTGGGACTCCTTGGGGTGGGGGAAATCAGAGGGGGGCCTCCCAAACAGCTCATGAACGACTGTTCGCACCCTCGCAATTTGACCAGTTGGTCACGATTGACGGGTTGGTGACCATCGCCATAGCGACTGGGGGTCAGGCTGGGCTGGGAGTTTGCACAGGAAGCTGGAGGCTGCAGCCCTGTGGGTGTTCAGATTGGGGTGGGGGTGTCAGAGCATCCAGCATCAGGGGCTCTCTCCTGCTAAAGGGCTCTGCTCAGCCAGGACAGGGCTCCCAGCCAGCCACAGGCAACTCCCCTTCCACTGCCCTGATGCCAGGGTGAGGGGCACAGCCTGTCTGAAAGGGAAGTGTCGGGCCCTGTCACTTGTGGTCTGGGTCCCTCGCCCACAATCCCCATGAGGCAGGGGAGGAGCCAGGGTGCACAGTCCTGAAATGCAGAGTTTGTGTCCTCGTCTCCCTGTGGCACCCACGGGTGTTTGTTAGCTGGGCCTTAGCCCCGCCCCTTCACCATGAGGCCACGCCCCCTGCTCCTTCTCATCCCCCCTGGGGCCCAGTCCCTCCAACTGCCCTGACTGGCCTGCCCTGGGCTGGGGACACAGGCTAGGGACTGCTCTTGGGTGCTCCAGCCTCTGCCCAGAGCAGGTGGATGGTCCTGGACAGCCCTTGTCCAGCCTGGCTCTGACGTCCATCCCGGGGGGCGTGGGGGGTTCTTTGTGCTTTTCATTTTCACTTTTTCTTCCTGGTTTTAAATGCCTTTTGGGGCGGGGCAGGATCCCTCTTTGTTTTACTTTGGGGGAGACTTTCCAGTTTCCCGGAGTACGATTTCCCTCGTGGGTTTGTTTTTTTCTTCCCTTCCCATCCCACTTCTTTTTTTCCCCATTTCTGCTTCCTGGCCAATCAGTTTCAAAAAGAAAAGAATTTGCAAGGAGAACAGGGGGAGAAATTGTGATTTAAAAGAAAACAAGCCAGATGCTGTGTCTCCGAGGCAGCACTCAAGGCAGCAGGCGTGGGACAGAGCATCTCTAGTCCCAGAGACCGGGGCATGGGTCTGTTCCCAGGCACTTACCCACACGGCTCAGCACGATCACAGCCAAGGCCAGAGAGACGCACCCGGTGCCCAGCGCCACTAGGCAGTGTCGGTACCTGAGGGGAGCAGGCGGGGGAGCTGGAACAGAGGGCTTCAGAGCACAGGGTCAGCAGCTGCCGCAGCGGGATCAGAGCTATGTCACCACTAGTACTGGAGGCAGATCCACAGCTGGTGCCAACCCACCCCACAGAGCTCACAAGCAGCAGGTCAGTGGCACAGAGACTGGTTTTCTGCACTTAAAGGCTCCTCGCCCAATCGCAGGCGGTGTCAGTCAGCTGCAGCCCGACTGCCAACCCTGGGACCAGATCCAGCTGCTGGGAGTTACCTGAAGTGCTGCACTGATGTGAGAGAATTTATCCTGATTCACACCCCTTGGAAATCCATCCCTGTCAGAGTGCAGGGCA
The DNA here is from genome assembly GCF_052426305.1 of Pelodiscus sinensis. NCBI lineage: Eukaryota > Metazoa > Chordata > Testudines > Trionychidae > Pelodiscus > Pelodiscus sinensis. The sequence goes on from NC_143079.1 coordinate 17,890,340, forward strand.
CGAGCAAAGTCCGTTCTCATAACAGTGGTGGCCGCACACACCAGCTGGGATCAGGACCCTGTGGTGCCGGGCGCTGCACAGACGCAGCGAGAGACAGTCCCTGCCCCAGCTGGGACACAGAGCCCAAGGTTGGCAGGGGAGGGCCTTGCAGCCAGTACCTTGGTTCTCAGCTGCAGACGAGCTACCCCGCTGGGGGCAGGGGTCCAACCCCATGCCCCTGTCCTTGTGCTGCATCGTCCCCAAGCAGAGCGACAGTCGAGCTGTCTAGGACAGAGGGGGTGGGACAGGGCAGTGATCCTGCTACAGCGGAAGCATCTGCCCTCATACTGCAAAGCACTTGGCTGTCGCACAGAGACAATCAGATACCCAGGTAGGTGGGTGCACATGGGGATGGAGGGATAATTAGATCCTGTCACACACTGGAGCTGGCTAAAAGGAAGTGGGATTCCAACCTCCCTTCCTCCCTTTCACTTGGCTGGGACGGGGGGAGGGGGGGCGGATGGCATGCAGGAGGGGATGCAGGGTGCTGGCTCCTGGAGGCAGTTCAGGGCTAGGGCAGGTGCTTGGGGTTCAGGAGGGGGTTCAGGATACAGGAGGGCAAACTGCTGGTTCAGAGAGGGGATTCAGGGCAGGGGTTCAGGGTGCTGACAAAGTTTTGATCAGAGTAACGAACATTTCAATGTTTGCCCAATTTGGGGCAAAACCAAATGTTGAAATATTGGAATTACCAGTTGATTTGTTTTCTATCAAAGACACACAGCAGTGAGAGAGAGAGGGAGGTGCACCAAGGGAGACCTAGTGAGAGACTCTGTGAAAGAGAGTTTTGTCCTTGAGGCTACGTCTTCACTGCATTCTTATTTTGGAATAAGCTATTCCGGAGGAGATATTCCAAAATATCTTATTTCAAAATAGCGTGTCTACACTACAGGGAAGCCTCACAATTAGTCCAAGGCAGGCTTCTCTAATGTGGATGCACTGTCTCGATTTAGACCCCCCCAGGAGGCACTGGGGAATAATTACTTTGAATGGCCCTGGGGAGGAGTTATTTTGAATTAGCAGCAGTGGAGCATCCACACTACCGCTATTCCGAAATAGCTATTTTGGAATCAACGTTATTCTTTATGGAATGAAGTTTACAGACATCAGAATAAGCTGTCTGTTATGTCAAATGTATTTTGATAACAGAATTGCTATGTAGATGCTATATAGGAAGCCTAATCCGAACTACCTAGTCCGTGCCGCATGTAGCCGCGGGCACGGAGTCCGAACTAGCTGGCATTTAAAAATAGCGGCGCCTGGCAAGATGCAAATGAAGCCCGGGGAATTCAAATCCCGGGCTTCATTTGCAACTTCGGTTGCCTACATTAACCACCCTAGTTCGAACTAGGGTGGTAGTGTAGACATACCCTCTGTACCTGGGAGCAAGTCACAGAATTACACTGAGCCTTAGTTTCCCAAATGTAAAATGGAGTTCATGCCTCCTTTCTCTGTACTGTTTGTAACTTTTTTGGGGCAGAGCTTGTCTCTCTATGGCTGTGTCTACATTGGCACCCTTTTCCAGAAAAGGGATGCTAATGAGACCAGTCGGAATTGCAAATGCCCCGGGGATTTAAATTTCCCCCCCGGCATTTGCATGAACATGGCTGCCGCTTTTTTCCAGCTCGGGGCTTTGCCGGAGAAAAGCGCCAGTCTAGACAGGTATTTTCGGAAAATAAACCCTTTTCCGGAAGATCCCTTATTCCTACTTAAAATCAGGAATAAGGGATCTTCCGGAAAAGGATTTATTTTCCGAAAGATACCTGTCTAAACTGCACTATGCAAATTCCATATCTGATTTTGATTGAATTTCAAAATAGGCTATTTCGAAATTTGGTGCATCGACACAGCACCAGATTTCAAAATAACACGCTATTTTGAGACATCTCTTAACCCTCATGGAATGAGTGTGACTTGGATGCCGAAATAGCACGCCTGTTGTCTGAAAAATATTTTGAAATAATGGGCAGCTTGTTATGATGTGTGGTAGCTATTTCAGGATACCTCCAGTGTCCCAAAATAGCTGTACAGTGTAGACCTACTCTTATTCCTCGTGAAATGACGGTCACAGGAGTCGGAGTTGTAAGCAGTCCTCTGGCTGCATGTTATTTCAGCATTATCATATATATAGTAGCCCAGTGTCTGAGAGTCTATAACGCTGTAGCGTTACAAACTCGCCTCTGGGGGGTGTTCCAGACTGGTTATAGTAGCTGTAGCGTTACAAACTCGCCTTTGGGGGGTGTTCCAGACTGGTTATAGTAGCTGTAGCGTTACAGACTCACCTGTGGGGGGTGTTCCAGACTGGTTATAGTAGCTGTAGCATTACAGACTCGCCTCTGGGGGGTGTTCCAGACTGGTTATAGTAGCTGTAGCGTTACAAACTCGCCTCTGGGGGGTGTTCCAGACTGGTTATAGTAGCTGTAGCGTTACAGACTCACCTCTGGGGGGTGTTCCAGACTGGTTAGAGTAGCTGTAGCGTTACAGACTCACCTCTGGGGGGTGTTCCAGACTGGTTAGAGTAGCTGTAGCGTTACAGACTCACCTCTGGGGGGTGTTTCAGACTGGTTATAGTAGCTGTAGCATTACAGACTCACCTCTGGAGGGTGTTCCAGACTGGTTATAGTAGCTGTAGCGTTACAGACTCACCTCTGGGGGGTGTTCCAGACTGGTTATAGTAGCTGTAGCGTTACAGACTCACCTCTGGGGGTGTTCCAGACTGGTTATAGTAGCTGTAGCGTTACAGACTCACCTCTAGGGGGTGTTCCAGACTGGTTATAGTAGCTGTAGCATTACAGACTCGCCTCTGGGGGGTGTTCCAGACTGGTTATAGTAGCTGTAGCGTTACAGACTTGCCTCTGGGGGGTGTTCCAGACTGGTTATAGTAGCTGTAGCGTTACAGACTCACCTCTGGGGGGTGTTCCAGACTGGTTATAGTAGCTGTAGCGTTACAGACTTGCCTCTGGGGGGTGTTCCAGACTGGTTATAGTAGCTGTAGCATTACAGACTCACCTCTGGGGGGTGTTCCAGACTGGTTATAGTAGCTGTAGCGTTACAGACTCGCCTCTGGGGGGTGTTCCAGACTGGTTATAGTAGCTGTAGCATTACAGACTCACCTCTGGGGGGTGTTCCAGACTGGTTACAGTAGCTGTAGCATTACAGACTCACCTCTGGGGGGTGTTCCAGACTGGTTATAGTAGCTGTAGCATTACAGACTCACCTCTGGGGGGTGTTCCAGACTGGTTATAGTAGCTGTAGCGTTACAGACTCACCTCTGGGGGGTGTTTCAGACTGGTTATAGTAGCTGTAGCATTACAGACTCACCTCTGGAGGGTGTTCCAGACTGGTTATAGTAGCTGTAGCGTTACAGACTCACCTCTGGGGGGTGTTCCAGACTGGTTATAGTAGCTGTAGCATTACAAACTCGCCTCGGGGGGGGTGTTCCAGACTGGTTATAGTAGCTGTAGTGTTACAGACTCACCTCTGGGGGGTGTTCCAGACTGGTTATAGTAGCTGTAGCGTTACAGACTCACCTCTGGGGGGTGTTCCAGACTGGTTATAGTAGCTGTAGCATTACAGACTCACCTCTGGGGGGTGTTCCAGACTGGTTATAGTAGCTGTAGCGTTACAGACTCACCTCTGGGGGTGTTCCAGACTGGTTATAGTAGCTGTAGCGTTACAGACTCGCCTCTGGGGGGTGTTCCAGACTGGTTATAGTAGCTGTAGCGTTACAGACTCACCTCTAGGGGGTGTTCCAGACTGGTTATAGTAGCTGTAGCATTACAGACTCGCCTCTGGGGGGTGTTCCAGACTGGTTATAGTAGCTGTAGCGTTACAGACTTGCCTCTGGGGGGTGTTCCAGACTGGTTATAGTAGCTGTAGCGTTACAGACTCACCTCTGGGGGGTGTTCCAGACTGGTTATAGTAGCTGTAGCGTTACAGACTTGCCTCTGGGGGGTGTTCCAGACTGGTTATAGTAGCTGTAGCATTACAGACTCACCTCTGGGGGGTGTTCCAGACTGGTTATAGTAGCTGTAGCGTTACAGACTCGCCTCTGGGGGGTGTTCCAGACTGGTTATAGTAGCTGTAGCATTACAGACTCACCTCTGGGGGGTGTTCCAGACTGGTTACAGTAGCTGTAGCATTACAGACTCACCTCTGGGGGGTGTTCCAGACTGGTTATAGTAGCTGTAGCATTACAGACTCACCTCTGGGGGGTGTTCCAGACTGGTTATAGTAGCTGTAGCGTTACAGACTCACCTCTGGGGGGTGTTCCAGACTGGTTATAGTAGCTGTAGCATTACAGACTCACCTCTGGGGGGTGTTCCAGACTGGTTATAGTAGCTGTAGCATTACAGACTCACCTCTGGGGGGTGTTCCAGACTGGTTATAGTAGCTGTAGCGTTACAGACTCACCTCTAGGGGGTGTTCCAGACTGGTTATAGTAGCTGTAGCGTTACAGACTCACCTCTGGGGGGTGTTCCAGACTGGTTATAGTAGCTGTAGCATTACAGACTCACCTCTGGGGGGTGTTCCAGACTGGTTACAGTAGCTGTAGCATTACAGACTTGCCTCTGGGGGGTGTTCCTGACTAGTTATAGTAGCTGTAGCATTACAGACTTGCCTCTGGGGGGTGTTCCAGACTGGTTATAGTAGCTGTAGCGTTACAGACTCGCCTCTGGGGGGTGTTCCAGACTGGTTATAGTAGCTGTAGCATTACAGACTCACCTCTGGGGGGTGTTCCAGACTGGTTATAGTAGCTGTAGCATTACAGACTTGCCTCTGGGGGGTGTTCCTGACTGGTTATAGTAGCTGTAGCATTACAGACTCACCTCTGGGGGTGTTCCAGACTGGTTATAGTAGCTGTAGCGTTACAGACTCGCCTCTGGGGGGTGTTCCAGACTGGTTATAGTAGCTGTAGCATTACAGACTCACCTCTGGGGGGTGTTCCAGACTGGTTATAGTAGCTGTAGCATTACAGACTCGCCTCTGGGGGGTGTTCCAGACTGGTTACAGTAGCTGTAGCATTACAGACTCACCTCTGGGGGGTGTTCCAGACTGGTTATAGTAGCTGTAGCGTTACAGACTCGCCTCTGGGGGGTGTTCTTGCCTCCCACCATGGTGCTCGGCTGAGTTCTGTGCCGCTCAGCTGGGCTGCGGTGGGGGAGCAAGCAGTGCAAGCGCGGCGGCCCAGATGAGCGGTACAGAAGGCAGCCGAGCGCCACAGCGGGAGGGGAAGGAGGGCGGGGCGGTGATGTACACGGCCCCACCCCCTGGCTGTGTACGTCACTGGGGTAGGGTGTAAAAAAACCCAGACACCCTTGATCGGGGGCGGGAGGGGGGAGGGACTGGCTGGGAGAGGAGCGGGCTGGCTGAGGGGGAAGCAGATATTGGGGGAAGGGCAGAGGCAGCAGTAGCTGGCCAGGGGAGAATGGAGCTTGGGTGGCTGGTGGGAAGCAAAGCTGGTGGGGGCTGGCGGGTGGGAGTCAGGGGCAGTGAGGCTGGCCATGGGAAATCAGGAGGAGGAACTGGCTGGTGGGAGAGGGAATTGGTTTGCGGGGAGCCGGACTCACCCAGGCGCATGCAGATCCCAGCGTGCTGTCCGCCACACTCATGCATCCCCTACAGAGACAGAGGAGAGCGGAGAGAGAGTGAGAGGCAGGAGGGGGAGAAGAGAAAGAGAGAGACAGAGAGAGGCAGAAGGCGGAGGAGAGCTGGGGGTGGGGGAGGCAGTAGGATGAGGAGAGAGAGAGAGAGACAGAGCGAGAGACCGGAGGCTCAGAGGAGAAGACCGACATGAAGGAGAGACCTGAAAATCCCGTCTTATGCCGGGCTAATTGGCTAGTCATATCTATAGTAGCCCCATGTCTGTGACTGTGTAACGCTGAAATGCTGACTGTTGCCTCTGGGTGGCGAGTTGCCTCCCTGGCTGTTCCCCAGGAGTGCTGCATGGGGAGTGCTGCATGGGGAGCGCTGGGCCCAAACAGCCACTTGCACTTATTCCCCCACGGCGGCCCGGCTGAGCAGCACAGAAGTCAGCCAAGCGCCAAGACAGGAGAGGAAGGGGGGAGGTGGCGTACACGGCCAGGGGGCGGGGCCTGGCTGTGTGCATCACTGCCCCGCCCCCCTTCGTGCCCCCCTTCACCTCCTGCCATGGGGCTCAGCTGACTTCTGCACCGCTCAGCCGGGCCGCTGAGTGGGAGCAAGTGGCGCAAGCGACCGTTTGGGCTCCGCACACCCCATGCAGCTCAGGGAGCGCGGTGCCCAAACGGCCGCTTGCGCCACTTGCTCCCGCATGGGGAGTGCGGAGCCCAAACGGCCATTTGGGCTCCATGGTCCCCCACGTGAGAGGGAGGAGGGGGAGGAGAAGAGAAAGACAGAGACAGAGAGAGAGGCAGGAGGCGGAGGAGAGCTGAGAGTGGGAGGAGGCAGTAGGAGGAGGAGAGAGAGAGAGGGATGAAGAGGAGAGACCCGAAAATCCCATCTTATGACATGCTATTGGCTAGTATTGAAATAAGGGTCTGAAGTGTAGAAATGACGCTGCTGTGTAAACATGCCCCTAGTGCAGAGTTTCTCAAACTGTGGGTCCCAACCCCCTCCCCCACCCCGGGGGGCTTGCGAGCAACTTAGAGGGTGGTTTCAGCAACTGAAAGGGGGGTTGAGAGCAACTTACAGGGAGGTCGTAGTATCACAAGTTTGAGAACCCCTGCCCTAGTGGGTTGTTTTAAGCCTATTGAAATAAATGGGAATTGGCCCTTAAGGCCTAGGTTCCCAAATATATTGCGCTGCCCAGCACCCAAGGGAGTTAGGCACCTGGATACTGTTGAGGAGCTGGGCCGAGGTGCTTTTGAAAACCTCCCTCAGGCATTGCTGCAGTTTTAGGTGCCTAAAATCCTTGAATTATCCCATGATCCTCCCCTCCCCTGCATCACAGGGAATGTGGGCAAGAGGCAGAGAGGGGAAGTGACAGATGCCAGATAAAGTCCTAAGCAGGCAGGCTGTGCCCCTCACAGGTGGGAGCACTCGAAGGGGAGGGGCACCCATCCCCGCCTGGGAGGAAGTCTGTGAGCAAAGCAATGACTGTAGCAGCAGAGAGACCCAGGCACTCTGACCACCAGCCTGACACCCTCAGGGCTGCAGCCCAGCCCCTCAGCTTCCTGTGCGATCTCACACCCCGCCCATGTCTCCTGGCCTTTCCTCTGAGACCCGACACAGGTGAGGAGAGCTGCACTGTATTGAACCTGCAGCCCCAGAGGGCCAGATCACATGGTCTGTCCCCAGCCTGGGATCCAGACTGGTCCTCCCTCTGTGCCTCAGTTTCTCCAGTGGTACAGTGGTGATAACAGCTCTGTGCTGTGTCTCACCTGGGGTGGGGAGGCTAAATCCGGTCAGACTCTGAGGTGCTCTGACACTGTGGAGGAGAACGGTGAGTAACTGAGGGTACGTCTACACTACAGCGCTAATTCGAACTAACTTAGTTCGAATTAGTTAATTCGAACTAAGATAATTTGAACTAACGCGTCTAGAACTAAAAACTAGTTCGAATTAGCGTTTTGCTAATTCGAACTAGCATGTCCACATTAAGTGGACCCTGAACAGCGCTTAAGGATGGCCGGAAGCAGTGCCGGCAGGGCATCAGAGGATTACTTAGAGCATGGAGATGCTGTCTCAGGCTAGCCGAGGGCTGTGCTTAAAGGGTCCCGACCCCTACCCCGGACAGACAGTTCTCAGGGGTGCCCCGCTTGAAAACCAGTCCTGGCTTGGAGTACCCGGACTACCCACACTGGGCACATCACACCACTCGGCCATCAGCCCGGCTGCACTTGCCGCAGGCTGCCATCTGGGGAGAGGGGGCAATTGGGGGGCTGCAGGAGAGCTTCCACCCCCAGAAGCCCACAGAGCCAGCCCAGTCCTTCCCAATCGGGGGCTCGTACCCCATTGCTCCCTCACCTCCTTCCACTTACCCTTCCCTAGCCCCTTTTCTTGATGTACAAAATAAAGGACAATTGTGTTCAAAAATGGAATCTGTCTTTATTGAACAAACTGGGGGAGACTGGGAAAAGGAGGTGGGAGAGGGAAAGAGAGAGGCTGGGAGAGGGGAGGGCAACTAAAATGATCAGGGGTTGGGAACAGGTCCCATATGAAGAGAGGCTAAAGAGACTGGGACTTTTCAGCTTAGAAAAGAGGAGACGGAGGGGGGACAGGATAGAGGTCTCTAAAAGCAGGAGTTGGGTGGAGAGGGTGCATCCAGAAAAGTTCTTCATTAGTTCCCATAAAGAAGGACTAGAGGACACCAAAGGAAAGTAATGGGTAACAGGTTTCAAACTAGTAACAGAAAGTTGTTCTTCACAAAGCAAAGAGTCAACCTGTGGAACTCCTTGCTGCAGGAGGCTGTGAAGGCTAGAACTAAAACAGAGTTTAAAGGGAAGTGAGATCAAGTGAGGGAGGTTGGGTCCATGGAGTGGTATTAGCCAGGGGGTAGGAGTGGTGTCCCTGCCCAAAGTTTGTGGAAGGCTGGAGAGGGATGGCACAAGACAAATGACTTGGTCACTGTCTCCGGTCCATCCCCTCCAGGGTCCCTAGGGTTGGCCGCTGTCGGCAGACAGGCTACTGGGCTAGTTGGACCTTTGGTCTGACCCAGGACGGCCATTGTAAGCTCAGGGCTCAGGGTCGGGGGTCTCAGTGGACCACCTTGATTTTCATGCACTCCTGCTCCTGGGTGGCCAGGCTGGCAGGTCTCCTGCCCTAAACGGCCACCTTCCTGTGCCTAGTGTGGAGATCGTGGACGAGGTCCACGATGTCCGCACTAGCCCAGGCGGGTGCCCGCCTCTTGCGGTCCCGGGCAAGCTCCCGGGAGCCGCCAGCCTGGTCCCGGGAAGAGGGGGTGGGCTGGGGGACATCGGGTGGGTGGCTCTGTGCCGTGCCAGGTGCAGGGTCTGCTGGCTGGGTGCTGGCAGGCTTGCACCTGGCACAGGCACCGTAGCCAGCCCGTGCCCCTTTAAGGGGTCCGGGGCCGGGAAGGGGGCATAGAGTTTCCCTGGTGTTGGCCAGAGTGGCCACCAGGGAAACCTGGGAAGCCTTAGCCTCCCACTAGTTTGAATTAAGGGTCTACACAGCCCTTAATTCAAACTAGCTAGTTCGAACTAGGCTTAATCCTCGTAAAATGAGGTTTACCTAGTTCGAACTAAGCACTCTGCTAGTTCGAATTAAGGAGCACTAGTGTAGCGCCTATTAACGTCTGTTAGTTCGAACTAACTTTGTAGTGTAGACATACCCTGAGAGAGTTGCAAACACAGGCTGGGTTTGCAGAAAGGCCCAAGGGATTTAGGTATCTCTCAAGCTGATTTTTCAGTCCCAGCCACTTTTTCAGACCCAGTAGCCCAGGGGAGTCAGAAGTGATGAGGCTGAACAGACTTAGTTCTGTCTCCACAGGGCTCTGTCAGTTCTCCTGTCTAACACCCTCCTGTAACACTGACCAGTCACCATTCTCCCCAACGCTGCTTTGCAGTTTCCCACCTGGCGTCAGAGAAGGGACAGACCCCGGCAGCCCCTGGGAGTGGGGACCCCAGCACAGCAGCCTGCAGCGCCTGCCTGGAGCGTGTCCGATCCCAGCTGTGCCCCCCGGCCCAGCCCGGCCCAGCAGGTAACCCCAGCTCATGTGTGTCTGAGCCGCCCACCCCCAGGCACTGCCAGTGGGAACCCAGCTGCGGGGCCAGGCCATGGGGCTCCTGCAGGGCAGGGACACGCCACCCCCTGCTGGCTGCTCTGATCTAGTCCCCATCCCCACTCAGAGCCAGGCTGGGAATGTACCTGCCTCAGCAGGGCCTGGCTGTGGGGCAGTGACACCTAGTGTCCGTTTTCTGGTATTACATGGGAAGATTTAAATAGCTGTAATACAAAGTGATCCAGGGTTTTTTTCGGTGGGAGGTGGGGTCAAAACTCATTATTAGAGACACTGTCTCATGGTTCCACACACACACACACACACACACACACACACACACAGACACACACACACACACCGTTCCCTGGCATCTGGGCCCATGTCCCCCCCATTTCACATCACCCCTTGGTTCCAGCCTTCCCTGCTAGTCTGAGTTTATCCCACAGTTACTCCAAGACCTTCTAGGCCACTCTGGCTGTGAAAAGGGGTCTTAATGTGGGTACTTACCTGGTCCCAGATAGACCAGTCCTGCTGGCGTGGAGCTGCTGGAAGGGTCCCTCGCCAATGTTCCCTCTAATGTTTTCCAGCCGTGTGCAGAATGCCCTGTGCACTGAGGCATGTGTGGATGTGCACCACCAATAGACACACATGCTGCTGTCTGTGCGCGCTCTGCTAATCGGCTGGGCAGCATTTGAATGTCTCCTGGGTGCTCACCCAAAGGCTCAGCTTACAGGAACCCTGCGCAACAGCCTCTTCCCAACTCCCACAGTAGGGGCAGAGCAGGGTGTGTGGCTAGAGCACAGTGCACCATGGGAATTCTCTGCTCTCCAGGGCCCAGATGGGAGCAATGGGTTAGGCAGAGCAGCCCCAAGGCTCCTTTGACCATCCCCCTGGAGCCAGGCAGGGCCCAGCCCCCGATTGCAGGGAGCACAAAGGGGATTCAAGGGGAAAGTACAAACTGGAGATGGAAGAGTGCAGTCGATCAACCGACAGGCAAAAGCTTATAGGTGAATGCTCTACACGACACGCATTTCCCCCTTCCCTCTGCCAGTGCATCGTTTAGCAGGATGCCCAGCAGCCCGGCTCAGTTCTGGCTCATGCAGGGTCCAGGACCTACCCCCGTTGCGGCTCTGCTTTTAAAGAGTATTAGGAGCTGGGTGTGCAGGCAGCTTGCACCAGGTCCAGGAGCTCAGATTCCTGCCATGCCCCCAACCCCTGGACAGGGGCTGCTGCTGTCCCAAGAGGAGAGCTGGTTTTTAAACGGGTTCCCCTTGCAGACCTGCTCCCGCCTGGCACCTCTGCTGCTGCCTCTGATACAGAGGCAGCAGGGTGGGTGGGCAAGGGGCTCCTCGGGAGTGGGGCCGGAGCGCACTGGCGGCTGACTATAGAATAATCGAGTAAGGGATACGAATTCATGCAGTTACTCGACTGTTCAGTTAACCACTATGGAACATCTCTAATTCAAACCCATTTATCCCCATCCCTGCCCGTCACAGGAAGGGGGTAGCTGGGAATGAGCCTCAGAGCACTAATGGTGCCCGTGTCTTTGCAGGGGGCGCCGGGCGCAGTCCCAGGGCTGAAGGGGAGGCAGATAGCAGGGGCCCCAGTCTGCTCTGCTCGCCAGGCTCCTAGAAGCATGACTTGGGGAAAGGGCGGAGTCACCCCCTCACACACACACCCCCTGGTCGCTGGTACCAAGAAGCAGTTGGGAACTGGTGGAGCCATGTGGTCTGGGGAGGGGTCGCTTCGCTGCTGGTTACTAAGGGGGCAGGCTTGACTCCTGCTGCTGTTCTGGTGCTACTAAGCCCCCAGGCCATTTCAAAAAGTGGCCTGGAATGGGGGCAGGAAGGGTGGAGAAATGGGGCCAAGATGCTGGGGAGCTCAGCATCCCCCAGTAACGGCCCTGCTGGGTGCAGCTTGTAAGAGGTCAGCTGGAGCTGGGGCTACCATTTACGTGCCATGTGGCTGCCTAGAGCACCATGAAATCAGGGGCAATTTGGTGCCACAGGTTTCATGGTGCCCCACATGGCTGTGTAGCTTGCGTATTGGTAGGGGTGGCCCAGGAGAGAGGGAGGGGGAAGAGAGATGCAGGTCAGGGCTACACGTCCTGTAGGTCACATGTGGCCCGCAGCCTGTTTGTTTGTGGCCCGCAGTGTAGTTTGTGTTTACGCAGAGCTCAACGTGTGGCCCACAGGAGGAAGCCAGAACAAAGAAGTAATCGATGTCATGCTGTTCTGCAGCTGCGCATTTTCGGAGTTAAATTCCTGGACTGTCATTGCTCAGTGAAAGTGCTGCCATAGGGTGGAAATCGGGGAATTGTTGCATTTTGTTCATATCAGCAGAACTGACTTAACTGGGGCCTGCGTGTTGTGTAGTCTTTGTGTTCATGCCTGTCGGTGTGAAAAAAGGGATTTGCATGTCTATGAACCACGCTTAAGTTGTGGCCCTCAGCATGTGCTCGGAGCATCACTGTGGCCCCCAGGGCTTCCAAAGTTGAGTAGCCCTGATGTAGGGGGACGGATGGAGGGAGGGTCTACATGGGGATTGCCAGGCTCACAGCCCCATAATTCTGGTGCTGGACTTGATGACGACTTGGACACGAGAGAACATTCTGGTCACCAGGTGCCTGTCACACTCCCTGCAGGAGGCCCTCCAGGACCTGACGCAAGGCCCCTCTCAGCTCTGGGTGGGACTGTCCCACCCCTCCCCGGAGAAGGCCTGGACCTGGCTGGGTGGATCCCGGCTGGATCAGACCCGGTGAGAGATTCCTTGAGTCACTTTCCCTGTGTGGGCAGAAGGGGACAGGGACGGGGAGGGCAGAGGAGGAGCAGGGATGTTCAGGGTGAGGTGACGCTGAGGTTGTCCATTGACAGTCTGTGGAGGGAGCAGAGCAAAGGGGTGAGGCCGGAGCCTTGGGGATCCCCAGAGAGGGGGGCAGGAGAGGGGCAGACATGGACCAGCCAGAGGCAGGAGGGGACCAGGCGGGGCAGCGTCGGCACAGCTCGGCAAGGAGGAGCCGTGGGGCAGGAGAGAGATGGGCAGGGCCTAGCGCAGCAGGGAGGAGGGAGCTGGAGCTGGGCTTGGGCCAGGGAGAGGCCGTTAGAGCCCCTGGGCTGGCCCTGGCAGTGGTGGGGAGGGGCAGCCCCAGGGCAGAGCTGGACGGGAGAACAGGGCAGCTGCGGATCCTGTTAGCACAGGGAAGAGCCGCTGCCGAGTGAGTGTGATGGGCCCACAGGTGCTGACAGGGGCCTTTCCTGTGTGTCGCAGGCTCCCGGTGTCAGGCCCAGCTGAGGGGAACAGCTGTGGGATGATGAAGGGGAATCAGATTCATTCACAAGGCTGCAGCTCTGCACATCAGTGGATTTGCCAGCGAGACGCCGTCCCCCTCTGAGCAGGGTATGGAGGAGACCTCAGAGCACGGCTCCATTATCCCCGTGTCACACCTGGGGAAACCGAGTCACAGACACTCACCTGCCCAAGATCACACCGAGAATTGGTGACAAAATGGAAAATGGAACCCAGGAGTCCTGGCTCCCAGCCCTCCCTCAGTCTGTAGAAGCGAGTCCAAGTTCCGGTTTTGTTGTTCCAACAGGGCTAGGCTGAGGGGTGTCACGCTGTGCTGAGCCTTGGGGACGGTTATCTCTAGTCCTCTCCCCTAGTACTGGGGAGAGAAGAGTCTGCCCCAGATCCCCAGCTCACGTAAATCAGCCCAGATCCAGAGTGTCCCAGCTGGGCAGTGACTCCAGGGGAGCTTCGGCTCCATTGGCACCAGCTGGGGATCTGGGTTTTCCCCTCTATTTCACCCCTTTTCATTTCCTGGCACCTCTGTCAGGTCCCACTCTCAGCTCTGTTCCCCGGCCCCTCCATTGCTGCCATCAAGCCTGTGACCTGACACCCCTCTGCCCATCCTGCCCTAACCGATCGTTAACTCCTGTCACTAGGCTGCTGGATAGGATGCTAAACACCTGCTGGGTGACTAAGACACTTTCCCTCTCAGTGCCTAAATTTCCCCATCTGTGAAATGGGGATAATCAAACTGACCTGGCTGCAGCATTTCAAGATCTCCTGCAGCAGCCCCTCAGTCAGCAAGAAGCCATGGGGGGCAGGGTGTTTTCACGGGCAGGCCAGCTTTGGGACTCTGCAGTCCAAGGGCCCAGCCCCACCCTTTCAACACACCCAGCTCAGAGCTGGAGGGAACATTTTTAGGTTTAAACTTTGTGAAACTTCAGAGCCAGAAGGAAAAGTAACAACCCAACCTATCCCCCACCCCATTGCAGCAGCCACAGGGTGCATCTACATGGCAGGGTTTTTATGCACAAACAACACTTACGTCCACACTGCAATTGCGTTCTTGTGACAGGTAGAACAGAGGGTTTTTTCTGACAGTAGTAAACCTCATTCTAGAAGGAAGACGCCTTTTTCAGAAAAAGACGTGTGCGGACAAGGAAGAGGGAGTTTTTTTGAAAGAAGAGGTCTCCAGGAAAAAGCATAGGTGCCCTGGTGGCCACCCCGTCCACAGTAATCACAATGCGAGAGTGTCCAATCAGTGTGGATGCTCTCTGTTGAAAAATCAGATGGTTGTTTTGATGCACTTTGGCCATGTGGACCCGCTCTTTTGAAGAACACATTTGCGCCGTAGGTCTAAATCAGTGTTTCTGAAACTTTTTAAGACCGAGAAACATCAATCATTTTTTTTTATGAGGAACACCAAGATCTGCAGGAAAATATGCAAATGAGATTGTGGCTCATGCAAATGAGTCCCTTATTAGTATATTTTTTGCAGAGAAAACTCGTAGTGTAGACATGGCCACAGTGTGTGTGTCTGGCTTTATAAAGCAGATGCTCACTTCTTCTCTAGTATATTCTCAATTAACACAGTGTGTTGCCTTCTCCCCTGAAAAAGATCCCGTGTGCTTCTTCTAAGCATAACTAGCTTCATCCGCTGACACCCCTGCTCCCTCTGTGCTGTTGGTTTGTATTGTGGGAACAGGTCAATCCCACTTCTCTAGCCACGTGTTTCTGCACCTTTCGTTCTTTGCTAGACGCCCCTCAGATCCCTTGGTAGCTGCCTCGTCCCTAAGCTGGGCAGCCTGATGCTCTTAGTTGCTCCTCCTATGGACCCATTGCCTGGGCTTTGTCATCCCTGGTCCCTGGCTCTGAATGTTTTCCTGTTCCTCCAGGGCCCTTTATTATAAGTCACCAGCCTCTAGATGCTGAAGAACCCATGCTCAGAGGGACACTAATATGGTACTTCCTGATCGAGGGGTACATGTCCAGCCCTGGATTGGGATTCAACAGACCTGGGTCTACCACTTTCCAGTGGGGTGACTTTGGGCAAGACACTGTCCCTTTCTGTGACTCAGTTTCCCCATCTGCCGAATGGGGATAATGAACCTTCTTTCCTTTGGAAAGTAGGTTGAGCGCTGCAGATGAGACAAGCTAGAGGCGCTTTGCCAATGTATCAACTGTCGTTAATGTGGGGGAAGGAAAAAACTACCAGGGAGTCGGTCCCACCTGTGTGAAAGAGTTTCTAGCAGGAGCTGATTCCAGCTCAGGACCAACATTAAAGACTAGGAAGAGAAGGGTCCTTTATAGTGTCCATGCTAGTGCTTACACCAGTCCTGTTAACAATTCCCCCCTCCCCCAGTTACAGTGGCCTAATGTCTGAGGTGCTGAGGGAGGGGCAACCTTTACTGACCCACAAATGGGCTTGTCTGGCCTTACACTCTGCTAAGGACCGACAAGCTGGGTGGGGCCGAGGGAGCAGCCCCTGGGGCATTAGTGGCCAGCCCGCTCGGCCCCAGACCCAGCTGCCATTCAGTGGGGCTCCAGGGGAACCCCTCAAACACCCAGAGGGGCCGGCCAGGGCCAGGTCATCAGCCTTGCAGGGGAGGGGTAGGTGGAGCAAAGGCCTGTGGCAGGACCTCAGCCTATCGGGGACAGGGATGACCTCACAGAGAGACTCTGACAACAGCCACTCAGGACAGAGGCGCAAGGCCGGGGCAAGCTCAGAGATTCCTGCGATTTGGCAGCAGCGCGGCCCCTTCCCAGGGTCTCTGCGGGGGCCAGATGGAGAATTGGGACCGAGGGGCGGGGGCAAGAGGAGCCTCATCGGCGTTTTCTACTTCCCTGCGGCCGGCAGTGCCGGACCCGGAGAGACAGTGGGAGCCTCAGAGAGGTTTGGAGCCTGCTCAGTTTGGTTCCCCTTTGCCCCCTCCCCTCCCTCTGTCTCGCCTTCTTCGGGCTTTTTCCCCCTTTCCCTGCCCCACCAAGCACGGTGGGTGGGTGTTGGGGCGGTCGGAGGCGTCACTCAGAGCTGAGCTGGCAGAGCGCTGGGAGCCAGAGGTGACCTGGCCCGTCCTTTTGAACATCTGTTGAGCCCTCTCCCCTCCCCCCGCTGCCTCGGAGCTCCAAGTCTTGCTGCGGATTGGTCGAGTGGGTGGTTACTGACAGGGGAGACTCGCGGCCTTTTATTCTCTTTAAAACTGTTCTCGGTGAGTCGTTATTAATAGTTCCCAGCCATGCTGGAAGGGCCTAACACGTGGGGCTCTGCAGGGGTCTGTTCTGGGATGGCTCTCTTCAATCTTCATCAGTGATTTAGATATTGGCATGGAGAGGGCGCTTATTAAGTTTGCAGATGATACGAAGCTGGGAGGGGTGGCAAGTGCTTTGGAGGAAGGGTCAGAATTCAAAGTGATCTGGACAAACTGGAAAAATGGTCTGAGGTAAATAGGATGAAGTTTAATAAAGACAAATGCAAAGTGCTCCACTTCGGAAGGGACAATCCACGTCACACACACAGAACAGGAAGTGACTCTCTAGGAAGGAGTCCTGCAGAAAGGGATCTAGGGCTCAGAGTGGACCACAAGCTAAATAGGAGTCAAAAGTGTGACACTTGCAAAAAAAAGCAACCATGATTCTGGGAGGCACTAACAGGAGTGTGGTGAGCAAGACAGGAGAAGTCAGAATTCCGCTCTGCTCTGCGCGGATTAGGCCTCACTTGGAGTCGTGTCTCCAGTTCTGGGCACCATGTTTCAGGAATGAATTGGAGAAATTGGGGAAGGCCTGGAGAAGAGCAACAAAAATGTGGAACAGTTTAGAAAACATGAGAGTGAAAGAACTGGGCTTGTTTAGTCTGGAAAGGAGAAGACTGAGAGGGGACATGAGAGCGGTTTTCACGTACCCAAAAGGGTGTCCCAAGGAGGAGGGAGACAAACTGTTCCCCTTGGCCTCTGAGGACAGGACAAGGAGCAATGGGCTGAAACTGCAGCAAGGGAGGTTTAGGTTGGACATTTGGAAAATGTTTCTGCCGGTCAGAAAAACTTCCTGTCAGTGTTGTGAAACACTGGAACAAATTGCCCTTGCAGGCTGTGGAATCTCCATCACTGGGGATATTTCAGAGCAGGTTGCACAGACACCTGTCAGGGATGATCTAGACGGAGCTGGGTCCTGCTGTGAGGGCAGGGAACTGGACTTGATGGCTTCTCAATGTCCCTTCCCATTCTACTGTTCCGTGATTCCCAGACCAGACGGATCAGTCCCAGACCAGCAGGGCTTGCGGGGGAGGTGTGTGTGTGTCGGCAGGAGGTGGTGGTCAAGCTGTTTCTCTCCCTACCTGTCTCTGGGCAGTTCCCGAGTCTCTCTAAGGGACAGGGCTGCTCACACACTTGCTGGCCGTGCCCATGAGCAGTGGTTGGGCTGTGGCTGGTTGTACAGCTCTGGGCTCTGATTGTCCAAGTGTCCCAAGGTGCTGGCTGGGGGCAGGACACCAGCCGTGTGGGGGGAGGGGAGGTTTCCCAGCGGTGACCCCGTCTCCTCTTCCTTTGCAGGCTCCGCACGGCGGGGTCTGGCCTCGGGCCGGCCCTGCGGGGGGACCTGCGGGCAGAGCCCCACACGGGCGCGCAGACAGCGGGGAGGTGAGCATGGGCGAGCAGGGGGAGGCTGTTTTCCTTTAGCCCTGGGGGGGTGGGGGGTGGGAAGGGGAGACTGGGGACCCTTGGGCAGGGCTGTGTTGGGCCCTTCCCCCTCCAGGGTCAGGGCTGGGAGTGGAAGTTGATCTCAGGGCCTGGCTGGTTCTGGGAACAAGAGCCTCAAATCCCATCCCCTCCCCCTCACAACTCCCCCCTCCCCCACTATGGGATCCATCCACATTGCCCTAGTCTGGAGAGACAAGGCCCTTCCCAAGAGCCAGGCCCATGGATCCGACTCGCTCCCCTGAGCACCAGGGCCCAGCCCCGGGGATGGGGATGGGGGCTCGTTGGCACAGCCTGGGCTCGGGTCTATTGACCTGCCCCCCCCTCTCCTCCCAGCGTGTCAGCTCCTGCATCGCGCCCAGAGTGTCCCAAGGGAGCCAAGGCCCCAGGGAGCAGCAGAGCCCGGTTGTAATTGCCCCCCCGCACCCGGCATGGGAGGTGAGTGACCTCTGAGCCTCTCTGGCCCCGGGGTGAGCAGGCGGCTCCCACAGGCTGCAGGGCGGCAGCGGCAGGGCTGTGGGCTGGGAGTGACCCCTGGGGAGGGCAGAGTCAGAGCCGGGCCTGAGCCAGACTTGGGTCCAGCTCATCTTCTCCTGGCTCAGGGGAGACCCGGGGACGATAAGGACCCATGATCCGGCCTGGGCTCCAGCCAGGTTCCTTTCTGGCCCTGGGCCCCTCCTTGTCCCCTGGTAGGGTTACCAGATGGGTTTGAAAAACCTCCCAGACACACGTGATCTCAGAACGGGAAGGGGGGGACTGGCTGGGAGGGGAGTGAGGCTGGGATGGGGATGGGGGAATGGAGCTGGCGCGGGGAGATCGGGGGCGGGGAAGACCAGCCAGTGGGAAGCAGGGCTGGCTGGGAGGAGATTGGGAGGAGCAGGGCTGACGAGGGGAGAACTGGGAGCGGGGAGGGCAGGGAAGGGACCATTGGGGCTAACTGGGATGGAGTTGGGGGGAGCGGGTCTGGCCAAGGGGGGAACGGCCAGTGGGGAGCGGGGCTGGCCCAGGTGCACACAGATCCCGGGGCGCTGCCTGTCCCGTGCCCCTCTCCCAGGCACTCCCCCTACCCCGCCAGGCTTCCGTCGGGTGCCCAGCCGGAAAACCAGAAAACACTGACCTTGCTCATGTCCGGTGAGTTCTGACTGTTCTCACCGGGCAGGGGGCCCAAAAACTGGACTGTCTGGTCGAACACCGGACACCTGGGACCCTGAATGGGAGCCCTGGGGCAGCCGGATGCTGTGGGGGAACAGCTGGCATGGGGGGGGGAGGCGGTAGCAGCTCCTGCAGTGATAGGCCAGAGGGGTCTGGCCCTGGGGGCCCTAGAGAGGCGCCGCCCAGGGCCAAGTCCCCACTGCCCCCTGGGTCCCGGGCCCCGCATATGACAGGCCCTTGCTGTCTTGGGACAGGAGGACCCCGGCCACGGGGATGCACCAGCTCCCCCACCCCCAGCTTGGCTCCAGGGCCGGTGTTGCCTGCAGGGAAGGAGCTGCCAGCAGGAGCCGGAGCATCAGTCGGAGCTTTTCCTGCTCATGCCGGGACTGGAGCCACGGACACGATCTGGCCCTGGGCCGGGAGCCAGGAAAGAAGGAGGAGCTGCCCCTCCCCCCCGCGGGGGATAGAACCTCCTCTCCCCCACTCCTGTCCCTGGACAGAGGCCTGCACAGCCCAGTGAGTCAGGGCCAGCTTATGGACTGTAGCCATTGGGCTGCACAGCCCTGACTAAAGGGGCAAGGTACCGACACTGGCCATTGGGCCACACTGCCCTTAGAAAAGGGGTAAGGTACTGACTCTGGCCATTGGGCCACACTGCCCTTGGAAAAGGGGCAATATACTGACACTGGCCATTGGGCCACGCTGCCCTTAGAAAAGGGGCAAAGTGCTGACTCTGGCCATTGGGCCACACTGCCCTTGGAAAAGGGGCAAAGTGCTGACTCTGGCCATTGGGCCACACTGCCCTTAGAAAAGGGGCAAAGTACTGACTCTGGCCATTGGGCCACACTGCCCTTAGAAAAGGGGCAAAGTACTGACTCTGGCCATTGGGCCACACTGCCCTTGGAAAAGGTGCAAAGTGCTGACTCTGGCCATTGGGCTAAACTGCCCTTAGAAAAGGGGCCAGTTACAGACTCCAGCCACTAGGCCGCCCTGCCCTACGGGAAGCTCTTCCAGAGGGGAGTTTGGAGGCCACAGGCTTTGAGGCGGGAGAAGTTGCCGTCACCTCAGAATCAGGCGCAGTCTGGATCCAGCGACCCAACAGAGAAGATTCCAGCCCCAGGGACGGGTGTCACGGCGTAGACTGAAGACTGAACAACCCGCCCAGCAGACAGGACCAGGCGAGGTCACACACGGGACCAGGGCAGCGAAGGAGGAAACCGGCCGGCCAGGGCAGAGAGGCCAGACGGGGGCTCACCTCGGGGACCTGCTGAACCTCGGGGACCTGCTGTAGCTGGAACAGACGAAGGGGCCTCCCCGTCGCGCCGCTTCCCCCAGACCCGAGCTCGGGTTACCGGTGCCTTTCAGCCAGGACGCCGGGCAGAGAAGCCACAGAAACCACGGCGCCTCGCAGCCCTGCCCTGGGCGTCGGAGGCCTGGCCAGGCCCTTCCCACCCAGTGCAGATCCCTACGGCGGGGGTGGGGAACCTTAGGTGCGGGGGCCGGATGCAGCCCCGGCTTGCGGGGATCCGGCCCCTGAAGGTCGGGGCTCCCCCCTGCATTGGGGGCCCATGCTGGGGAGAGGAGGGGGGCTGTTTCTCACTTGTGGGCAGCCCCCCATAGATTTCTCTGTGGGTCAGTAGCCCCGACCCAGCAAAGGTTCCCCACCCCTGCTCTGTGGGGGGTAAAGGTCCCTGGGAACCTGACTAGGGCCCCACCCATTTCACAGCCAGGAGACGTGCAACGGGGGGAGAGGAGGGGATGGGGGAATGGCGAGGGGAGTCTGAGTTCCCCATGTGACGAGGGGCCTGGGGCACCAGCTGCTCCCTGACCTGGCTGGGATGGGACAGGAGTTGTTCTGCCCCGACACGGGCACTCGCGGAGGGAGCAGATCAGAGCCACCCTGAGGGGCAGGGAGAAGTGAGGGTGGAACGGCTCAAGCTCTGCCCCACAGGCTGCTGGGAAGTGAAATTGGCACTCTTGGGGCGCCCCACCCCCATTGCACACAATCCTAGTTTGGGCCAGGACCCAGCCGGTCAGAGAGCCGGGAAATTTCCCAGGGAAGCCCCCGGGAGTGTGCCAGGGAGCAGTGTGGACACGGTCTGGCTGTGAAATGGGCGAGGTTGCAGGGGGACGCGATGGGGCCCTAGTTCCGGCGTATTCCCTGGAAGTTGTGGGAAAGGGTCTGCCAGAAACTCCTGGCCCTGTTGGTCTCCACGGTCATTGGGGAATCCCCTAGTGCAGCCTTTCTCCAGCTGGGGCTCCCCACCCAAAAGGGGGTCCCAGGGCCAGGGGAGGGGGCTCGCGAGCAGGGTCACTGGCCGCCTGGGTTTTCCCAGCCATGACCTCGTCTTCAGGCCCCAAATCTTCCTCTGGGCAGATGTTTGGAAATATTAAAAACTGTCGGATTTCTCCCGGCTTTCCCAGCTGAGTGGCTGGAGAGCAGCGGCTACTGTCTGGCCATCCGGTTTGGGGGCAGCCCCATTGACAGCAGCAGCACAGGAGGAAGGGAGGCCTGGTCCGATGTTGCCACCCTTCCTTCTGCACTGCTGCTGGCGGGGGGGCTGCCTTTCCATCTGGGTGGCTGCAGAGCAGCGGCCCCTGGCAGGTCACCCAGCTCAGAATTCAGCGCCAGCACCAGCTGCAGCGCAGAGGGAAGGGGGCATGATAAGGTCTTGCCTCCTCCCCTTCTGCACTGCTGCAGGGTGTGGGGCTGCCTTCTGACCCGGGTGGCTGGAGAGCAGTGGCTGCTGGCCAGGGGCCCAGCTTAGACGACGGCGTCCCTGCCAGCAGCAGCACAGAAGCAGGGTGGCTCTGTGTTGTGTCACTCCTACTTCTGCACCACTGCTGGCGGGGGCCCTGTCCTCCGAGCTGGGCGCCCCAGGAGCAGCCACGACTCTCTGGTCACCCGCTCGGCCGTCAGTGCTGCCCCAAGAGCGGTGCAGCAGGAAGTGCAGGAGGGGCGGGATTGCAGCACTTCCTTCAGCACCGCGGCGGGTGTCAGCCCTGCCTCCCAAACCGGGTGACCAGAGAGTGGGTGCCACTGGCCAGGGGCTACCTCAGAGGGCAGCGCCGATACCAGCAGCAGCACAAACTAGGGGTGTCAACGTGTGTAGCTGGCTACACGATTAACCGATACGTCTGGGCTTATTGGTTAATCCTGTCGACTGCACGCACCCCTCCCCTGGCTGCCTCAGGAACAGAAGCAGCAAGGGGGGGGGGAAGGTGGGAGCTGGTGTCTGCGGGGATCCAGGTATTAAGCTGCCTCCCCATGAGCACCAGATCCCATGGAGCTGCCTGGCCCGCACCATGGGCTGCTGCCTCTCATAGAGATGCAGCAACACGGAGGGTGAGGGAGTCAGGCAGGAGCTGGTGCACACGGGAAGCAGCTTTTAAGACAGCTCCCCATGTGTATCAGCTCCTGTGGAACCACGTCTCACCCATCCCCCTCCACTGCTGCCTCCCTATCAGCGTGGGGGCAGGGCAGAGATGAGATGAGATGTTCGGGGAACTATCTTCTAAGCCGGCTCTCCACACAGGCCAGCTCCATGGAGCCCCCTTTCCTCCCTCGCTGTCTCACATAGAGGCGAGGGGGACGGGGGGTTGCTTGAGGGGAGCTGACTTAAAATCTAGTTCTCCGTGAGCACCAGTTCTGCGGAGCTGCCTGCTCCTGCCTCTCACGCTCCAGAGGAGGCTGCTGCAGAGCAGCCTCTGTCCGGGGCTGGCACAAGCTCTCGTCGCACAGAGGCTGCTGTGTGGGATGCCGGTGCAGCCTCTGTCTCCTGTGTGGGATGCCGGTGCAGCCCCTCATTGCTGACTCAGGCACCAGGGACTATCGAATAATCATGGAATTGCTACAGTTTGATGCAGTGACATGATTGTTCTGTGACTCCCTGTCTGACATCCCCAGCAAACAGGGAGGGGGGCCCTGGACGGTGCTCCCCTCGTCCTTCTCTGCCTTCGCTGGCAACAGCGCCGCCACTCCCGCCGGGCAGCTGGACAGTCCGTGCTGTCTCCGGTAACAGTGCAGAAGGCAGGTGGGCTGCTGCAGCTTTGCCTCCCTGCCTTCCGCGCCGCTGCTGCTGGGTAAGGATGTTAAATAACGATTCACGGACAAGTTGAGGAGTCGATGGAATTTCCATTGGCTACTCGACTAGTCGATGGGCACTTTCTGCACTTTGAACTGGACAAGGGCCCCAGCAGGGCCTCCTGTGCACTTCAAAACGGGAACTCCGTGTGCAGCCCGGGGCCAGCAGGAAGTCCCACTGACTCGGCTTTACGAGGGTCCTTCCGCTTTGAAAGGCTCAGGATCCTGGAGGCTCTTGTGCATTTCTGAGTGGAAGCACCTGCATGGAGCCTGGAGTCAGCAGGGGACTCAGACCCCTGGCATCCCCGAGGTCCATGTGGCGCTGCTCCTTTGGAGAACCCCCTTTTCACACCTTTTCCCATGAGCAGGCAGCGCCAGCACCACCAGCAGCGCAGAAGGGAGGGCGGCCTGGTGTGGCGGTGCCTCCCTTCCCTCTGCACTGCTGCGGGCAGAGGCTCTGCCTACTAATGGGGAGGCTGAGGAAGTTATAAGGGGTCAGGTGCCCAACCTGGATGGCAACCCCACTGCCAGCAGCAACGCAGGAGGGAGGGGAGCTGGTCTGATATCGCCACCCTCCCTGCTGTGCCGCTGCTGGCCGTGCCTCTCACTTCTCAGCTGGGCAGCTAGAGAGCGCAGGCACCATGTGCACAAGGCCGCCTGACCCAGCAGAGCCACCCTCCCTTCCGTGCCACTGCTGGGGGCAGCCCTGCCTGCCACACTGACGCTACGTCTAGACGACAGGCTTTTGTCCACAGAAGTTTTGTTGACAGATACTGTGGACAAAGCTTCTGTCAACAAAGAGCATCTAGACTACGTCCAGTTCTGTAGACAGAGCAAGCCACTTTGTCAACATGACAGTGTAGACGCAAAGGGCAGTGGAGATGCAATAGCGCCTTCTGGCGACAGAACTCTCTCGACAAAAGGCGTCATTCCTCGTAGAATGAGGTTTACAGCTGTCGACAAAACAGCTTCAGTCAGTGCTCATGCATTACTAGTCATCAGAATACATACACGAGAGTCGCCTTATAAAAGCTCTGATTGCAGAAAAGGCTTCAAACACAGGTCAGACTTTGTTAAAGATTAGACAGTCCACAGAGGGGAGAAAACCATTGTTATTTTTTACTGTGGGGAACGCTTCAGTCAGAGCTGAAATCATCTTAGTCTTTGTAGGACCCACAGAGGGGAGAAACGTATAACCTGAGTTCCCTTTAAACTGCCCGTCCGGGTGGCTCTGGTCCCAGAAGACCCCTTGGGGAGGGCCTCCTGGGGTACTGACCTGTCCATTGCCACTCACCTTTCTGCTCTCTGGGGCTTCTCACCACCCGGTCCTGCTGGGGCAGCTCCTTAGTCTCCCCTGGCCAAGGCCCCGAGCTGAGATTCCCATCCCCGTCTCTGAGCAGCAGTACAGACGCTGAACCTCTTCAGGTCTGAGGAGAGAGCAGTTTAGGGCCCAGCTTTCTGGGATAGCACTCCCCAAATGGGATCAAACCCCAAAGAATGGGGTAAGCCCCATTTAGCAATGAAAGGGGAATGTGCACACGGATTGCTCCCATAGGTAGTAATTGTTTACACTAGGCTTGATAGTAAGTAAAAGTGGTTTTAATAAGTACAAGCTGTAGGATTTAAGTGGTGATAAGTGGGAACAGGCTGAGCAAAGCAGATTACAAACTCAAAGGTAACAAATGCATCTGACGAAGTGGGTCTTTGCCCACGAAAGCTTATGCTCCAACACTTCAGTTAGTCTATAAGGTGCCACAGGACTCCTCGCCGCTTTTTCAGATTCAGACTAACACAGCTACCCCTCTGATAACTTAGCAGAATGTTCATTGTATTTTAACCATATGCTAGCCTTTGCCATAAGCTCTGTGTGCAGTGTAAGCAATGACAGTGGTCAGTATCTCTCAGCAGTGGGGCTGGAGCAAAGGAAGATCGGGGGGAGGCATGACAGCTGCCCTGACACTGTGACATCCCCTCCTATCCCCCAGAGATGCCCCTGTCTGCAGGTTTCTAATCTCCTAACCAAAGCCCTCCAGGCCAGATACAGCTGAGCTGGGCCAGCTACAGCCTGGCCACTGGGCTGCTATCTCAGTGCAGGCATACCCAGAGCCATTTCTTTTGAGTTGGTGTCTCAGGGAGTCTCTCCACTTTCCAGCCCCCCATGTGTGAGTGCTGCTCTCTGGGGGTGCCTGGGAGAGTTGGGCTGGGGGCAGGGCTGACCTGAGCCATTCTTGCACCCTGAGCAGCAGGTGCATGCTGCATGCACGCTTCCTCCCCAGGGTGGCAACCTATGGGGGGCACCTGATGCGGCGTCCCTTACCCCTTCAATCAGGTGCCTCTATAGGTTGGTGCCCATGCGTTAATCCGGACCTGGCTGGAGGTGCAAGTGCCAGGTTGAGCAGGGTGGGGATGGGCACAAGAGTTTGTATTTGTTTCTCCTTTGCAAATAAAGCAGATGGTTAGTTTCTCCCACTCCTGAGCTATGTCTACACTTGTGGCTTCTTGCGCAAGAACATCTTGCGCAAGGGTACTTGTGCAAGGGTTCTTGCGCAAGAAAATGTCCACACTGCCATGTGCACGCTGTGCTTTTGTGCAAGAGCGCCCATGGCAGTATAGGCGCTCTCGTGCGCAAGAAAGCTCTGATGGCCATTTTAGCCATAGGGCTTTCTTGCACAAATCCCTGCCAAGCGTCCACACTGCCCTCTTGCGTAAGAGCTCATGCACAAGAGGGCTTACACCTGTTAAGGAGCATTGCGGAAGAAGCCCTTTTACCACACCATACTGTAAATTTCCTTGAGCAAGAGCAAGCGGGCAGTGTGGACACTTTGCGGATTCTTTCCCAAGAATGGCTGTACTTGCTCAAGAAGCCGTGAGTGTACACATAGCCCTGGTGTCCTTTGTTCTGCAGTAACTGGCTCCCACCATCCCATGGCTGCTGCCGGAGATCCCCAGCTGTGAACCCCTCTCTTGGAGGCTGGGGCTTGGCCCATTCTATGCAGGAAACCAAGGGCCAGATTAAGGCATGGGCTAGCCGGGCAGCTGCCCGGGGTACCTGATATAAGGGGCGCTGCGTGCCCTTTACAGCTGATAACTGCCATCAGGCACCACACGCCCGTATCGTGAGCTGCAGCAGCTCTCACTAGCCACCCTGCCGCGGTCACCCGAGGCAGGGTCCGCGTTAACCCCCTCAGCGCTGGCCAGCAGCACTCTTCCCCCCACGGCTGCGGGGCCCTGCATGGCCAGGCTCGGCCTGCTCCTGGCGGCACCAGGCTGAGCACCAGCAGCGGTGGCCGGGCAAGGCACGTGCCTCCTCCTGCTGCCAGCTTGAACCTATGACTCTGAAATTAAGAGTCACATACTCTACCTACTGAGCAAGCCACTCTGTGCAGGGTCCCTCCTGCAATACCCTGTCACAGGATAGAGGATCAGCACGTTCTCAAATGCTTGATTCAGGGCTATGTCGTGTCCCCGATGGGGTGCTCTGGTCTGTGTGGGGAGGCCTAGGCCCACTGGCCTCTTTTACCACAAGAATGGCCCATTTCAGTCTCTCAAGTAACAGGAGAAGAGTCCGTAGCAACAAGGGAAGGTCCCCTGAGTGAAACCAGGCAGAAACGCCATGTCTCACGTTCTGCAGCAAACCTTTCAGCTCTGGCAGGCACTGCCCCTTCTCACACTGGCCTGGGCCTGGCATCCCTCTCCTCCCAGCACCACAGAAAGCCCCTTGGCATGAGCCTGGGAAAGCTAGAGGCCTCAGGCCTGTTGCTCCCGAGAGGCTTGTACCTTGGCCTCCTCTGTCCATGGTGGCCGGCTCTCCCGGCTGCCCCCTGTGCGCTGCTGGCCAAAGAAGGCAGCAAGGCAGGAGTGGGGAGAAGCAGCAAGTCCCACTGAGGCCGACAGCTCGGGCTTAAGCCTCCAGCCCCAGCACAAAACCTTCAGCCTGGCCTCTGTTGCTCCCTCCTCAGAGGGGAGGAAGAAGCCCTGTTGCCTCAGGCCGGGAGAGGCGACAGGAGGCCTCCTCTCACAGCCTTACGCTTTGTATCAATGCCGGCTAGGGTTGCCAGGTGTCCAGTTCTGAACCGGACTGTCCAGTATTTGAGCTTTCTGTTCGGGAAACAAACTGAGAAAGTGTAAATGAGGAAATAGAAATGTCAGGTATTTTCTAAATAAGCTGTAATGTAGATTGCGAGGTAGTGTCAAGTGAGTTCAGTATTTCTGTGGAACCATCTGGCAACCCTAATGCCGGCAATCGCAGGGGTCAGGGAGCTCCCAGGCTGGTCGCAGCCTCAGCCACTTCCTGCTTCATGGCCCAGGCCCAGGCAGTCCAGGTGGGTTTCTGTGGGGCCCCGAGACATTTTGTTTGCTGTTGTCCAGGTTCAGGGGCCCAGATTCTGCAACACTCACAGGCCCCACAGGAGGGGGCTGGTTTGATGCTTCACCCCACGGCCCGGCAACAAGCCCCCAAACTCCCCCTGTGCTCTGGGAGCCCCGTTTGCTGTGTGAATTCTGTGGGGCAGGTTATGTCAGGCCTGGGCACAAGCAGGGTTCAGAACCAACCCACAAGTAAGTCCCTGCTCAAGAGGATTGAGCAGTGTCCTTTGCCAGCAATGTTAGTCCAGCCATGTAAGTGTCCCACTCACGTGCCCAAACTTTCTCCATACCCCACTCACAGTTGCTGCCCTTGCTCTGGGCAGATAAGATCTCAGGGGTGGTTTTCAGTCCCAGGGACTCCAACCCAAACCCTGAGACCCAGGGGTTTATAATCGAGAGGATCAATGTTTGCTTCACTTTTTCCTCCTCCCAGCAACACTAAATCTCAAGGCCAACTCTACAGTCCCAGCGGCTGGGGGAGATGGGTATGTTAGAGCCTCTGCCCACTGAGCTGTAGCTTTCTGTGCCCAGGGAGCCAGACACTGCCAGGGCTGGAGGGAAATGGGGATTGGCTGCACTTTGGGAGTCAAAGGTGTTGTCTGGGACCATAGAATAGAACAGTTTCACTGGACTTCCTGAGAAGGGCACCATGGCTTACCTGGCTAAAGTGTTTGCCTAGTAAACAGGAGATCTTTGGTTCAACTCCCAGTGGTACCTTGGTGTAGTCTTTGCTCACATTTTCTTATGTCTTCCTGGGACACAGAGGAGTCCTCCCCTGGCCATCCATGGAACTGCTGGTTTAGGAAAAGGCTGATTGGGGAGGAACATTGGGAAGAAGGAAACCACAAGCCTGGAGTGGGTACAGAGGCTACTGTGACTGGTACTGGCAAGGCAGGGCTCTTGCTGCAATTGCTGGGTCAGAAAAGCCAGCAACACATGCCTTTGTGATTCCCTCGGGTGGGGGGTGGGGAGTCAGCACCCAGAGATCCTGCAAGTACAAAGCTCCTACACCTATAGTAGCTGCTCCAGTGCTGCAAAAGGCCTGTGCAGAGTACTTATAAGGCAGTACTTGTGGGAGATATGCTGAGGTTGTGAGTTCAAACCTCCCTTGGAGTAATGGTTTCTACTCCCTTCTGTTCTGGTCCCTTCCAGTGAACACTGGGGGAGCTGTGATTCCAGCTCAGTGGAGGGTGTTTGTTGCTCATTTTCTGCTCTCGCCACCATCCCTGGCACGTGCAGTGGGAATTTTCACTTATCCCATCCTCTGGGGTGGAATCCCAGCTCCCCCAGCGTTCACTGCAAGGCATGGGTTCCCAAACTAGGGGGGAGGGGGATGCCCCCCGGAGTAGGCATGAAGAAATTTCAGGGGGGGGAATGAGGTGACCCAGCTGGGTTTTTTCCCTCAAGTTTTGCTGCTATTTTGGATATTTGCTCAGAGCTGTCGAGACAGTTGCCAAAGTAGTTCAGTTGGGAGAGCATTAGATTGAAGATCTAATGGTTCCTGGTTCAATCCTGGGCTTTGGTAGAAACCTTTGCCAATATGGCATAGTCTGTTTTGGCATCTCTACATCTCTGGTCAGCAAACATCTACAGTCAGAGTTCAAAGCTGAACCAAGAGGCCCGGAATTACATCATAAAGATGATCATATTTCAGGGATAGAAACTAGAAAGGGGATTTCATGACACCTCAGAGGTTGTTGACACAGGAGAACAGAGCTCTTGGCTTCAGCTGCTCCCAGCCTTGCAACTCTGTTTTTAATTCCATGCCCCCAGAAAGGAACAGTAACAGAGCCTGCCTCGGACTAATTCTTAGGCTTTCCCATATGGAGGACACACTATTTCTGTTTTCTTAGACTGTAAGTTATTAAGTTGATTTAAGCAATTTCAAAATAGTTTCCAAGTATAGACATGCCCTTATAGTCCTGGTCTTCACAACATCCTCTAGCAAGGAGTTCCACAGGTTGACTGCGCTTGTGTGAAGAAATTCTTCCTTTTGTTTGTTTTCAACCTGCTAATATCATGGCACACCCTTAGTTCTTCTATTATAGGAACAAGAAAAATACCTTTCCTTATTTACAGTCTCAACAACTGCCATGATGTATAGACCTCTATCTTATCTCCCCTTGTCTCCACTTTTCTAAGGTGAAAAGTCCCAGTCTCTCCTCATGTGGCAGCTGATCCAAACCTTTCATCATTTTTCTTGAGCTTTTCTGAAGTTTCCAATGCCAAGGTCTGGTTTTTTGGGGGGCAGGGGATAAGGCAACCACATTTCCAGTCAGTGCTCAAGTTGTGGGCACCGCGTGGATTTATAGAGATGTAATATGATAGTCACTGTCTTCTTGTCAGGCCTTTTAAAATAATTTCTAACATCACATTTGTGGCTGCACATGGAGTGGATGTTTTCAGAGATCTCTCCAGCTGTGACTTGTTGTAGCATATTCGCTTTCATTTAGTATGTGTGTTACTAATTGTTTATACTAACTATGGCAGCTGATTCAAACTTTCATCATTTTTCTCGTACTTTTCTGGGCTGTTTCCAATGCCAATGGCAGCTGCCTGCATGAAGCCCTCCCCCCTCCTCCACTCAGGCTCTTATTTCCCCAGGCACCTGACACCTGCAGCCTGTGCAGGAAAGGAGTTGCCTGGGAAATGTGCTGGGGTGTTGGCCAGGGCTCAGCCAGGTGAGTCTCCCAGCCAGAGCCTGCCTCTGGCACCCCAGCCCCTCCCTTCCCTCAACCTATTGCCCCTTCCCATGCTGAAAGAGCAAAGACTTGGCAGAATTCATGAATATAGAGGAGGCTATTTCCCCTGACTGGGAGCCCAACCCCGGCCGCAGCAGTGGAAGTGCTCAATCCTAGCCACTCAACAGACACAAACCTGCAGTGTTGGCTCAGCTACACTAGTCATCCCAGGTCACTTTCTCTCCTTTTCAGGACATGGGTCCATTCTCGGAGAAGGCGTGTGATGCCAGCATAGATGCTCCCCAGCACTTCTCCCCTGGCTACACCCTCAGGGCCAGAGATGTGGACCTGCCCCTCTGCATCATGGGGGATGCTGCCTGCCCTTTGCTCCCAGGCTGATGAAGCCCTAGACAGGACACGTTGCCTAAAGCCAGGAACGTTTCCCAGGTGACAGCTCCCATTTTCCTAGGTCCTCCTGGGACACAGAATAGGCCTCCCCTGGCCACCCATGGAGCTGCTGGTTCAGGAAAAGGCTGATTGGGGAGGAGTGTTGGGAAGAAGGAAACCACAAGCCTGGAGCGGGTGCAGAGGCTGTTGTGACTGGCACTGACAAGGCAGGGCTCTGACTGCAATTGCTGGGACAGGAGAGACAGCACCACATGCCCTTGTGATTCCCTGAGGGGAGTCAGCACCTAGAGAGCCTGAGGGTGCAACCTCTGCAGCTCCTGCGGCCATGGAGAGTGAGGGTCTGTGGGCTGCAGGCGCTTCTCGCTTGTGGTTTCCGTCTTCCCAACACTCCTCCCCAATCAGCCTTTTCCTGAACCAGCAGCTCCATGGGTGGCCAGGGGAGGCCTCTTCTGTGTCCCAGAAACACATAGGAAAATGTGATTAAAGGGTGTCAAAAGGCACCACTGGGAGTTGAACCCAGGATCTCCTGTTTACTAGACAGGTGCTTTAGCCAACTGAGCCATGGTGCCCTCCTCAGGAAGTCTGGTGAAACTGTTCTATTCCATGGTCCCAGACAACATCTTTGACTCCCAAAGTGCAGCCAATCTCCATTTCCCTCCAGCCCTGGGGGTGTCTGGCTCCCTGGGCACAGAAAGCTACAGCTCACTCGGCAGAGGCTCTAACATGCTCATCTCCCCCAGCCGCTGGGGCTGTAGAGTGGCCTTTGCGGTTTGGCCCAGATGTGGGGAGGGAGAAGTGCAACAAACATTAATCAGCTGGCTTGTAAATCCCTTGGTCCTAGGGTTTGGGTTAGAGCCCCAAGGAGGGGGCCTGGCCTTCTTCAATTTGCTCCCTTCCTGAGGGCACGGAATTAACAAGAGAAAATTTCTTAACCCCACAGCAATCAGAACTGGCTAAGGAGTTAGCAACAAATTTTTTTTCAACATTTAAGTAAAGGAAGGAAACCCTCAGGGGTGTTTCTGTGTGTTTCTGGACCAAGGTTCATTCAAGTGTGTTTTTTTTTTGTGGACCTGCCCCGACCGCACCCCTAGAGACTCTGGAACAAAGAAGACACATGAGAAGATCCCAACTTTCTTCCTTTTGCTGTGACATGGATGGATCTAGCTCAGGTTTCACTCAAGGGGTCCGTCTGCATGTGAAGTACCTGTGTAGGGATAACATATAAATGTATTAAAAATAATTCCCTCAAGTGGAAGTGACTCCCCATTATTTGTTCCCCACAACTTAAAGGCTGTGTCTACACTGGCATGAATTTCCGGAACTGCTTAAAACGGAATACTATTCCGTTTTAAAGAAGCATCTACATTGGCAGGCTGCTTTTCCGGAAAAGCCCTTTTTCCGGCAAAGCGTTTGCGGCCAATGTAGGCGCGCTTTTCCGGAAAAGAGCCCAGAGCGCCATTTTCGCGATCGGGGCTTTTTTCCGGAAAAGACTACTGGGCTGTCTACACTGGCCCTTTTCCGGAACAGTGTTCCAGAATAAGGACTTATGCCCGAGCGGGAGCAGAATAGTTTTTCTGGAATAGCGGCTGATTTTGTACAGTAGAGCATCGTTGCTTTTCCGGAAATTCAAGGGCCAGTGTAGACAGCTCGCAGCTTATTCCGGAAAAGCGGCTGATTTTCCAGAATAAGTGGCCCAGTGTAGACACAGCCAAAGTGTTTAGATTTATTATTATTATTTGTTAAGATTGTTAAATGTTTAGATTTATAATTATTGCCCCTCTAGAATATAATTTGTTAGGAATGTAATATTAGGTCATGTAACTTAAAATTGTTAAAAATATAATACTATGTAGCCAGAAACAGCTCCCCTCTCTGTGTCCCAGGGCACGCTCAAACTTATTGTTACACAATTGACACCCATTCTCTTCAAAGCATTGTGAAGCAATTAACCCTAATCGCAAAGTGAAACATTGTAACAGTAACTCAGCACTCAGAGAGAGACTGTTTTAAGAAATGCCACCCAGAAACTTGTGACTTTTTGTAACTACAACTCTTGTACATGTAAAGTTATTATTATACAAAATACTGTATGGGAAACATTAATTAGGGAATGTATGTAAGAGAGAGATTGCTTGGACGATGAATGAACGGTTTGAGAGGTGCCAGCCTGTGAATGCAGCAACAAAGGCCTGAAGAAGGCATCAGGTGCCAGTGCAACCAAAAGATGTCAAGTGGAGAAAACCAAGTACTGGAGGCCCACCCTATGAGATCATTGACGAGCACCTGGCAGCCACCCTGGACATCAGCATGATGCAGCGATTCCCATAGACTGGCATAGGAAGAAATTCCTGTAAGAACTGGACTAAAAGACTATGGAGTCAGAGTCCAAGGTTCTGCTGCCAGCCCACCAGGAGCTTCAGATGCGCATCTGATCAGGACTTTGCTCCCCACTACCATCACTTGTGTACAGAATACCTGGCCAGTATTCTGTCACAAGCAACTTTCAGGCTAGTAACTATAACAACTACACAGAACCTGACTGAATGGATGAATGATTGAATGAATGTTTATATATATATATATATATATATATAAAAGTGTATAAGTGTTAAGTAGTGATAGGAATAAGTAGCTAAACAACATTGTTTGCTTCTATCTTTATTCTTTATTATTATCTCTACAATAAATGTGGCTTTTTGCCTTATCCCCCTCATAAGATCCTGCTTGATTTTATTGGTACAACACCTGTGACAGCACCTGACTCCTCTGCCCCCTCATCAGCAATGCCGTATACTTGGGGGAGCACGCGCTCCGAGACTTATAGAAGGGACAACCTGGACCAGCCACCCTTAGGGTACGTCTAGACTACATGCCTCTGGCGACAGAGGCATGTAGATTAGGCTACCCGACAGAGTAAAATGAAGCGGCGATTTAAATAATCGCCGCTTCATTTACATTTACATGGCTGCCGCGTTGAGCCGACAAACAGCTGATCAGCTGTTTGTCGGCTCAGCGCGATAGTCTGGACGCTCCCCTGCCGACATCAAAGGGAGTTGTCGACAACCCAGGTATGCCTCATCCCAGGAGGCATACCTGGGTTGTCGACAACTCCCTTTGATGTCGGCAGGGGAGCGTCCAGACTATCGCGCTGAGCCGACAAACAGCTGATCAGCTGTTTGTCGGCTCAACGCGGCAGCCATGTAAATGTAAATGAAGCGGCGATTATTTAAATCGCCGCTTCATTTTACTCTGTCGGGTAGCCTAATCTACATGCCTCTGTCGCCAGAGGCATGTAGTCTAGACGTACCCTTAGTTAGGCTCCCTTTGATAGCTCAGCTGGCAGAGCGGAGGACTATAGCGTGTGCTTCGTAAGTGATCCTGAAGTCGCTGGTTTAACTGTGGCTCGAAGGAGTGATTGTTTTCCCTCCGGCCTGGCCTTAGTAGAAGGCAATCAAGGTGATTGCCTTGGGTCCATGTCTTCAATTGACAGAAAGATTGTGGGTACGAGCTGCCAATCACATTTCTTGGGCTGCGCAGGTTCTGTCCACACACAAAAGTTCTTTTGGAACAATGGCCGTTATTCCACAACAACACTGCAAGAGTCTACACAGCAATTCCGTTATTTTGAAATAATTCTGAAGTAACAGACGGCTTATTCCGACTTCTGCAAACCTCATTCTACGAAGAATAACGCCTATTCCAATTAGCTATTTTAAAAAAAAGGCCTGTGTAGGTGCGTCACTGCTGCTAGTTTGAAATAGCCCCTCCCCGGGGCCATTCTAAGTTATTCTTCCCGGGGCTCTATATCGAGGTGACAGGAGACGGGGCTGGTTTCAGGATTTCTTTTAGTGCAGCAGCAAGGGGAGATGGAGGAAAATCAACCCCGTTTGCAAGCTTTGTGTGACAGGAGGGGTGAGAGCTGGGGAGCCCATCTCTTCAAAAAGAGCATTTGGGTGCACCCAGGGGCAGCAAGAATTCAGGTCCTCTGGCCAGTGCATTGGGGACAACGTGAGAGCCCTTCCATGAGCATTTTCTGCTCCCACTGGGGAAGGCAGCTGGGCTCCCTCTCGGGCACAAAGGCAGCAGTGCCTGGCCCAGAAGGTCTGGTGTCCAGCAGATCTCTGCCTCAGTGTGGCTGGCTTTTGGGGAGAGCAACTAGGAAATGGGGTGGGAGGGGGGACTAGTGCAGCCACTTAGCCCCTGGCTGGCTCTCCCTGTAAAAAGATGATGATGATCACCCTGAACACTAGAGAATGTGGGAATCAATCCCACTGCCTCGCACATGCAAAGCAAGCGCTCTACCACTTGAGCTAATTCCCTTACTGTGTTAAGTTTGGCCTTCTTGGAGGCTCTTCCCTTCTCCACAGGGACGTCTGTCATCTAGGTCAGTTAGTCCTGGGAAAGGAGAAGGCTCCAAAAAGGCCACAAGGGCAACTCTCAGGAAGGAGACTCCCTGCAGCAAAGCCATGGGGGGGGGGGGGGCGGCGGCAGAACGTGGTCTCTTTGATGATCCCTGCCCTGCAGCCTGTCCCACCTGGTCATTGTCATGGACTCTCTGTGAGGTCATCACCTCCCAACCTCCTTTAGCCAATAAGCTGAGGGGCTTAAAAAGCCCCTTGTGATGTCACTGCCACACCCACCCCTGCCCTCCAGGGCTAATGTCCTGTCCCAGGCAGCCCCTTTGCCTGGCTGAGCTGCTCCCAGGGATGAAAGTGACACATTTCTTACAGGGACTGTTCTATTGGGCACCACCCCTTGGGCAGAGGGAGGCTCAAGGCAGGAAGTTGTGGGAGGGGTTGTGATAGGACAGTACCTGTAAGAAATTAAAATGTGGAGTGTGGGAGGCTCAGGGCAGGGATTTGGGGAGTGGGGAGGGGGGCTCAGGGCAGGGGTGAGGATGTGGAAGGGTAGAGAAGTCAGGGCACATGCAGCCTTTGTTACTCACCTGGCTCGGCTGAAGCTGACACTTTGTTCCTCGCTTCCCTTCTGCTGCTTCATATCTTAGGGTGCCTCCACCTGCCCCATGCTGAGATCCAGGCCCAAGCAGGAAAGAGGCGGGTGGGCCCTGTTGGCATCAGGGTCTCACCACCCATCTTCTTCCCACCATCCGCAGCCACAGCCCCTTTCAGCCACTGGGTCAGCCCAGGAAGGGAGGCAGGAAATGGGGCTAAGTAGCGAGTCAGGCTGTGAGGGGCAGGCAAAGCTCATCTTGCCTTGCAGGGCCACCAGTAACAGCATCTGACCTGTGCGCTGCTGTGGAGTAAAGCATCCCTGAGGGAGAACCAGTGTCATCAATGTACTCACTGCAGCTGCTGAAATAGTTTAGGGAGAAGTGCATTAGTGAGAAGAGTTAAGAGTCCCTGGCTCAATCCCAGCCCTTGGTGGAAATCTTGGTGGTGCTCCTGTGGCTGAGCCGTTGTGTGGGTCTATCTATACTAGTAGTGCCCATGAGTGCCATGGCGCCTGCTGGGCCATTTATGTGTGCCTGCCGAGTGACTGAGGCTGGCCCGTCCCCAGGTGCATAGAGCAAGTGCTGAGCTGGCCCTGGGCACATGGTGTATGGGTGTGGTGCTGGCCCTGGGTGCATGGCACTGGGGTGGTGCCAGCCCTAGGGGTGTGGTGCATGGGTGACACTGGTACTGGGCACATGATGTAAGGGTGGCTCTTCCCCTGGGTGTGGGCGTGGCCCTGCCTTGGGTGCATGTGTGGTCCTGCCGCTGGGCAGCTCCAAAAGGTTGGGGACCACTGGTCTAGACTGTGTTGTTATTTCTAGCTAAGAATGCAAAGTAGAGAAAGTAGACACACCAGAGTTGCAAATGAAGCAGGGATTTAAATAGCATGTGCTTCATTTGCATACTCTCACCCATGTGCTGTTCTGAAAGTGAAAGGGCGTCTGGGGCTGCTTGTTCAAGCCCCTTGGTTTGAACTAATGTGATTCTTCACTTTTTACCCTTTGTGCCTCCCACCCCAACATACCCCAATCCCCCCCCCGCAACCTGTCCCCAACACACCCCTTTCCCACTTTCCTCTCCCCCTTCCCCTACTGGTAACACAAACCGGACTTTTCTCTATTGAAAGAACAAACTCTCTGGGGAATGTGGGGAATGTAGAACTGGGGAGGGGCTGGGGAAAGAACCTGGGAGGAGGGTAGAGGCTGGGGGGGAAGGGGAGGTGGGGCTCAGGGCTAAGGCTAGGACTGACACCTTCCTCTAGTGATCCCACTGCCTTATGTCAGGGGCCTCAGCAGCGCTGGGGGGTGGCTCCAGGGGGAGAAGCTGATTCAAGGGAATTTGAGCTGCTGGGCCACTAAAGCAGGCCACCAGCAGCAGCCTCTGTGCAGGGCACACACGCTCCAGGCCTCCCGGTCATATTGAGTCTCCCCACGTGGCTTGGGCTTAGAGCCTGCCCCCCACCTGGTGCCTTGAGGTAGCCAAGGGCATCAGTTCCCCTGCTTTTCAGGAAAGGAAGACAGGTGCCAAGGCCCTTTTATCCACTGGATCTGTGCAGGCTGGAGCTTCCTACCAGTTCTCTGCCCTGCTTCCTGCAAAGCTCCCATTTTTGCTTGTTTCTGCTTCCCTGTCCATAGCAGGCAGCTAAAGGAAGGGACGTCACCAAACTGAACATCCCAATGGGGTTTGAACCCACCACCTTAGTGTTATCAGTATCACACACTAACCAACTGAGCTAGTCAGGATGTCTCTGCAGCTGCCAATGGCTCTTCTCTGACAGGGCCACTAGTGACTCACTGTGATGTGGGCTGGCTAGTCCAGCTGGTTTGAGGGTTAGTCAAGGTGGCTGGCAGTCGACATGGTGCACTGAGATCCAGGGCAAAGAGGCAGCCGGAATCTCTTGCTGCCAGCACCTTGCCTCCCAGCTTCTTCCCTGTCAGCAGCAGCCGCAGCCCCTTTCAACCACTGGGTCAGCCCAGGAAGGGAGGCAGGAATGGGGCCTCAGATTGCAGGATTCAGAGTCCTGAGCGCTGCCCTTGACACCATGGGACCTGAACCAACCACCTTTCACTTAACTGGGCCAAACTGGTGCCCCAGTTCATGCCCACGGGGACCTGCTTTACTTGGTTTCCTTCCAACTTCTTCTCCTGGGCTGCAAGGAGCATCCCTGAGATTCCCTGGGACAGGCACAGGACTCTGCCTCCCTACAGTCGGCCCCACCACACAGGCTTTGGCAGAATGGAGGGGAGGGGCTCTATTCACCCCACTGAATCCCACAGAGGTGCTGAGCTTGTGCCCTGCCCCCCTCAGCTTGGCTTCCCTCCTCTGCCCCATTCCTGCCTCATTTCCTCTTTGTGCCAGTCACACAAGGGAGACAGCAGGAAAAGCCAACCCCCAAGGGCAGGGGAAGCCAAGCCACAAGCCTCCAGCCTGACCCATCTGGCTTCCCCAGGCTGGCACCAAGGGGCATTCTCAGCTGATGTCACTCCCCTGTCACATGGGATTTGGGCTCATCTCAGGCACAGGCCTGGCAGCAGGAGCTGCACTTGCCTGGCCACCAAGGGGAACTGCAATAGGGGAAGACCCTGTGTTTTTACCTGGTTTTAAACTAGAAACCTTTGGTATGTCGGGTAACCATGATGACCACTATACCACAGAAACACACACTGGTGGGGGTGGAACTTGGCTGACTGTTCTGTTCCTAGCTCTTGGCTGACTGTTCTGTTCCCCCCTTTGTCACGTGGTGAGTTGGGCTCATCCCAGGTACAGGCTGGTCAGCAGCAGCTTTATGTACCTGGGCACCCAGGGGAGCAGCAATAAGAGGAAAACCTGTATTTCTCCCTGGTTTTGAACCAGGGACCTTTTGCATGTTAAACAAATGTGATAACCACTACACCACAGAAACATAACTCAATAGAAACATAACTCAATGGGGCAGGAACTTGGCTGACTGTTCTGTTCCTGGCTCTTTCCAACACCCTGCTCTGCAGGGGAGGGGAATGCACCTTGTGAACACTCCACATCTTGTTCTCAGGGAAGCCACTAACCCGAGCTGCCAGCTCCTCATTTCCTCACCAGCCCCTTGAGATTTGTAGCTCAAAGCTGGAGCTGCTGTGGAAGGAGGTGAAGCTACAGAAGCTGACGGGGACAATCAGCGGGCAGAGGGTTATTTTTTCTCCTCCCTGGGTTGATGTGACTAGAACTGAGGAGAAGAAAATCCTCTTCCCTTCTGCTCAGAAGATGGAAATCGCAGTTTGTTCTCTCTTTGGTTCTCCTAAAGCTGAACCCCAGGACTAGACTTTTTCTTTCTAAAACCCTGATGAAAGCAGAGAGTAAATTGTTTGCAAACTGAGAATGTGACTTGAAGAAGGGCATCGCCCAGCATAGGGCTTGAACCCATGACCCTGAGATTAAGAGTCTCATGCTCTAACAACTGAGCTAGCCAGTTTGGGTGCCAAAAAGCCTTCTCACACCCCATTACAGGGCATCAGGAGCCAAGTGTTCGCCACTGCCTGACAAGTCTTTTTTTTGCTCTCAGTGACCAAGAGTCTTGGTGCCAGCCTGGGGAAGAGAGATGAGTGAGGCCAGGAACCTATCGGAGAACCTTGTGGAATATTTGTCCAAGTTT
This sequence comes from Pelodiscus sinensis, assembly GCF_052426305.1. Lineage (NCBI taxonomy): Eukaryota > Metazoa > Chordata > Testudines > Trionychidae > Pelodiscus > Pelodiscus sinensis. Next base: position 17,929,277 of record NC_143079.1, read on the forward strand.
AAGTCCATCAGAAAATGGATTTATAGGTGTTTCTGTGGCGTAGTGGTTCTCACATTTGCCTAACACACAAAGGCTATGTGTACACTGGAGGGCTCTCGCTCAAGAATGGCTGTTCTTGCACAAGTATCCTCAGAGCGTCCATACCGCCCACCTACTCTTGCGCAAGGAGATTAACAGTACGGCGTCAGAAGACAGGGCTTCTTGTGCAACAGCTACGCTCTTTTCTGACAAGTGTAAGCCCTTCCAGTTCCTGTGCTTTGACTTCCTTTTCCACAGGCTCCCCAGAGAGAATTTTGTGCCTCCTGATGGGTGTCTGACCTGGAGCTCAGTCTCTGGTTCGGTTGGGCCCTGGAACTTACAATCTGGCTGTTCTCATGTGTGGTTCCAGCAGCTGCAAGACTCCAACTCTTGCCCCCATGGCGCTAACAGGTGCCCACCTCTAAGTGCTCATCTAAATTGGTCTTTATGGTCCCTCAGTGCATTTTTCTCCTCAGCAGCACGCATGAGAGAAGCTGTTGCCAGCAGCCCTGCAAAGCAAGACGAGCTTTTCCTGCCTTCCTCAGACTGACTCGCTACTTGGCCCCATTCCTGCCTCCCTTCCCGGCCTGACCCAGTGGTTGAAAGGGGCTGTGGCTGCTGCTGACAGGGAAGAAGCTGGGAGGCAAGGTGCTGGCAGCAAGAGATTCCAGCTGCCTCTTTGCCCTGGGTCTCAGTGCGCCATGCCAGCCACCAGCCACCTTGACCAAACCTCAAAGCATCTGGACTAGCCAGCCCACATCACAGTGAGTCACTAGTGGCCCTGCCAGGGAAGAGCCCTTAGCAGCTGCAGAGACATCCCTGCAGCTGCCTGAGATGCCCCCCTGAAAGGGCCACTTACAAGCTAGGTTTCTGTAGGCTGCTAAGCACAGCTGGTTAGAGCATGGTGCTAATAACACCAAGGTTGTGGTTTCAAGCCCCATACTAGCCACAGCGCTGTTTGGTTTGGTGACTTGCCCTTGTTTAGCTGCCTGCTATGGAAAGGGAAGCAGAAACAAGAGAAGGCTGAGAGCTTTTCAGGTAGGCCTGAGAACTGGTGGGAGGATGCTCCAGCCTGCACCGACCCAGTGGCTAAAAGGGCCTTGGCCTGGCCTGCTTTCTCCAATAGCAGGGAAACTCTTCTCTTCCATTGTTCCCAATGGGGTGACTTGATGTCCAAATTCCTGCTGCCACAGTGGCTATCCCAAGGCACTCTGCAAGGAGGAGGTGCCCAAGCCACAGAGAAAGGATAAATATTTCCAGGTGGCCTGGAGAATGTGCTCGGCACATAGTGCTGCTGCCAACTGCTTGGTTGTCTGCTTCAGTGGCCTGGCAGCTGGCCCTCCCCAACCCAAACTCACTCCTGCTCCAGTTCCCTCTGAGCCTGCAGCTGCCCCTGCTCCTCTGGCTTCTTCCCCTGGAGCCATTCCATGGCTGCTGAGGCCCCCGCCCATGAAGAAGTGGGGCCACCAGAGGCAGGTGCCAGTTCCAGCCCAATATATGAGCCCCACCTCTCCATCAGCCTCCTCCTCCCTCCCAGGTTCTTTCCCCAGCCACTCCCCACTTCTACATTCCCCACATGAAAACCACAGTTCGTTCTTTCAGCAGGGAAAAGTCAAGTTTGTTTTACCGGCAGGGCAGGGGAAAGTGGGAAGGGAGAGCAGGGGAAAGGTTGGGGGGAGGCACAGAGGCCCCTTGTGGGGATGCCCAGGGGAGAGTCTCACAGGTGTCCTTGTCTGAAACTCTCCTCCAGGGCCTCTTGGAGATATAAGCCCCCAATGGGCTCCTGGTGGCATCATGGGCACCGAGTTCTTCGGTGGCCCCAGCACAGGTAGGGCAGCTGCTGCATAGAAGAAAGTGGCCCAGGGTAGGAATACCTGAATGGCCCAGTGGGGGTTGGTGAGTTTTGGCTTGTTCGTACCAACCCGGTCAGTGGACTGTTTCACTGCCCTTAGGGCTCTGATTTGGGACCCAGTGGAGGAAGAGGGCCTGGGTCCCACTACCGCCAACCCCTTTGCTAGCCTACGCTAAGAGTTCCCTGTCATTGGTCTTGAGCTGAGAAAGCTGTGCACTGGTGAACTAGAGACACTTACCTGTGGACTTGAGCCGAGAAGGCTGTGCACTTGCTAAGTAAAGAGATTTCTTGCGGGACTTTAGCCTGGAAGGCTGTGTTTCTGTTGATCCAAACCCCTCACTGGGGAGCCTCAGCCTGGAGAAGGCGAGGCTTGTGTTAATCAGGGACTCTACTCATAGACCTTAGCTGAGGTGGTGATGCTTCTGTTAATTAAGGGGCTGGGTTTCACTAATAAAAGGGCCTCTGCTGGACAATTAGAAACAGGATATTAGGATTTGTTTTTCAGGGATTCCAGGACACAGCTTGGGCTCAGCCCGACTGCGTGACAGGGTACCCACAGGGAAGGAATGTGTGACACACAATCTCTGTATTGGTACAAAAAAATTAGCTCATGTGGCCGGAGTGAGGCTCAGGGGATTTGGATTGTGGGAAGGGATTTAGGGCTGGGGCAAAGAGTTGGAGAAGGTGTGAGGTCTGGCTCTGGGGATGAGAACCTCAAGGATGAGATAGAGGTTTGCAGTGTGGAGGATAAGGTTCCCTCTAAGGCTGAGGCCCACCCACCTCCAAAGCAGAGCCACGCAGTGACTACTCAACTGCTCCAGGGTGGGCTGTGTGGCAGACAGTGCTTATTCTAGCAGTCCTGGACAGTGGCAGGGCCAGAGCCACAATGGGGGCCTGCTCCAGCTGTAGCTGTGTTGTGAGTACTACATGCTTTGACAGACTTGGCCAGAGTCTGAGCCGCAGTGGCATCACAGGCAGTGAGGGCTTCAGCAGCCCTGGCCCAGAGCCATGTGGTGAGGGGGCTCACTCCAGCAGCCAAGGCCAAAGCAAAGGACCCAGAGTGGTGAGGGACTGGCTGTTCTAGAGACCGGGGCCATGTGGTAGAGGTCTGGTTCCAATTCCACTTAAAGATCTCCACCTTGGGATCTCAAAAGGTAAATCTGCAGGTTATCTGAGGGATAAAATAGATGGCAAATGACTAGAGAAATGTTCTGCGCCCTGTTCATATTTAACAGCCTAAATCATGTCAAGAACAATTCTCTCTGACCCTCAATATTCTTGTCATTTGTGAAGGCATCAATCACATCAATAGTGTTGATTGTGCCAATGATTATTTTTGTGCCTGTGGAAGTTATTTCTCTCACTCACACACACGTGCACTGTGTAGAGGCAACTAAAACTTTAATGCTGTTGATTATCTTCTATTGATGCTAAATCAATATGCAACTGATGACATATTAAAGGGACTTTTCTATGATTGACAAGTGTCTAAACCAAGCAGATATGTGGGGGGGTTCGCACTCACCACCGTATCCCCCTGCCGGCTGTCCTCACGAATTGGCTCCCTTGGCAGGCGGGGTGCCTTCTCTGGGGTGGTGCCTCCCCTCTTTACTCCCGGCTGCGGCGTCCTCTTCGCCACACTGCCCTCCGGCAGTGCCCAAGTCTGTCTCTGAGCCCCCCTTCCGGGGGTTGATGTTCCTCCAGCGAGCCTTCCTTCAAGCCCTGCAGTCTGGGGATTTGCGGGCCAGAGCTCCCCTAGCCCTGCCTGGCCTGGCCTCCCCAGCCCTGCCCTAGCTCCAGGGAGCCTCCTCCTCCCTCAGCAGCCAGGTTCTCACTGCTTCCCCCTTTCACAGCAGCAGCTCCTTCTCTTTTATAGCGCCCAGCTGGGCCCTAATGGGCTAGTACAGCCTCAGCTGGGCTAAATTCCCCGGCCCTGGTTCAGGCCTGGGTCTGCCCTTAAAGGGCCAGTGCAGGGCGAGCGCCCTGTCACACACCCTCCCCCTTAAGTATCTCTCCCGGGGGGGGGGGGGGGAAGAAGTACCCTAACGCCCCAATGTACGCCTTAGCTGGGCCCGTAGGGTGTCTCTCTCTTCCCGCAGGCTCTCCACTCTCAGGAGCAGCCTACTCCCCTCTTCCAGGGTCTGGACTCCCACTGCGGTCCTCTCGACCACAGCTGGAGTCTGGGTTCCCACCGAGGCCCTGCCTATTCCGAGGCGGGTTCCCCATTTTGGGCTAGGCCTTCGGGCCTCAGCCTTCCCCTTCCTACAGGCTCTTATCTCCCCCACTCCCTCCTGGGGAGTCGCCTTACGCTGGCTCTCTTTCTGGGCCATCCGCCCCCCTCCCTGGGGGCAGTGCCTTTTAATATGGCCTTCTGCATGGCAATAAAAGCACTGTTTGTGCCTCCCCTGGGTCCTGGCCCTCCGCCAGGCCTTTTGTGGCTTAGCCCCTCCTCTCGGGCTAGCCGGTGCCTTGTAGGTCTCCCTGGTGCACTCCCTCTTTAGGTGCCCAGGTTCCCCACAGGCCCAACACCTTCGTAACCCCCCTGTTGCCTTCACAGGGGGGACTCTCCCACCATCCATCCTATCTGGGTGGGCCCTCCTTTCCCTAACCCAGTGGCAGCACTCCCTCCTCCTGTGGCCCCGCTGTCCACAGGAGAAACAAGTTGCAAGTCCAGGCCCAGGCTCCCAGCCCTTGGCGCCTGTGTGTCCCTGGAGTCTGGGTGCCCACCCTTGCAGCGGCCCGCCCGGCCTCTTCTGCTGCTCGGCAGGCTGGGCCACCCACGGCCTCCAATAAATGTCCATCTCGTTCGGTAATGTCCCGGGTCCAAACCAGCCCCCTTGGTCGCAGGGCAGCAGGCCCAATGGCCCGAGTTCACCAAAGTAGCCCCCTTGTATCAGGGGGGGACCGCAGATGCCCACATTCTCCACCATCTGTGGGGGGGTTCGCACTCACCACCGTATCCCCCTGCCGGCTGTCCTCACGAATTGGCTCCCTTGGCAGGCGGGGTGCCTTCTCTGGGGTGGTGCCTCCCCTCTTTACTCCCGGCTGCGGCGTCCTCTTCGCCACACTGCCCTCCGGCAGTGCCCAAGTCTGTCTCTGAGCCCCCCTTCCGGGGGTTGATGTTCCTCCAGCGGGCCTTCCTTCAAGCCCTGCAGTCTGGGGATTTGCGGGCCAGAGCTCCCCTAGCCCTGCCTGGCCTGGCCTGGCCTGGCCTGGCCTCCCCAGCCCTGCCCTAGCTCCAGGGAGCCTCCTCCTCCCTCAGCAGCCAGGTTCTCACTGCTTCCCCCTTTCACAGCAGCAGCTCCTTCTCTTTTATAGCGCCCAGCTGGGCCCTAATGGGCTAGTACAGCCTCAGCTGGGCTAAATTCCCCGGCCCTGGTTCAGGCCTGGGTCTGCCCTTAAAGGGCCAGTGCAGGGCGAGCGCCCTGTCACAAGATACTATACAAAATATAATCTATAATTAGATTATGTCCTATATACAGTGAAGTAATGTGGTCTGAAGAAAAAGAGCTGGATAGTTTTCTGATGATATCCCTAAATTCATCTTCTGAATGTCATTAACTTGCAGCTGCAGAATGAGTTTTAGAATCAAGGAGTAGGGATGGTGCATTCATTTTTTATCCTTTACAAATTACTACACTATGGCTACGTGTAGACCGGCATGCTTTTCCGGAAATGCTTCTAATGGAAAAGTTTTCCATTAAAAGCATTTTCGGAACAGAGCGTCTAGATTGGCACGAACGCTTTTCCGCAAAAGCACTTTTTGTGGAAAAGCTTCCGTGGTCAATCTAGATGCGCTTTTCCGCAAAAAAGTCCCGATTGCCATTTTTGCGATCTGGACTTTTTTGCGGAAAACAAATAGCTGTCTACACTGGCCCTTTTGCCCAAAAGGGACTTTTGCCCAAACAGGAACAGCATAGTATTTCCGCAAAAAGCACTGATTTCTTACAGTAGGAAGTCAGTGCTTTTGCGGAAATTCAAGCGGCCAGTGTAGACAGCTGGCAAGTTTTTCCAGAAAAGCGGCTGATTTTCCGGAAAAACTGGCCAGTCTAGACACAGCCTATGACTAGATTAGACTGGGAGGAAAGTGCAGGGGTTGGGATGAAGGGGACACTGCAGAAGTTAGGGGCTCAATGCAGGGCTGGTGGCAAAGGGTGCGCAGGGTGGGGGTGCAGGAGATGGGGAGCTCATGGATGCAGGAACAGTAGAGCAAGGCTGGATGGGAATGAGACTGGGTGCCAAGCTGGTACATTTTCAGGGTGCATGTGTGCAGGGTCACACACCTTGTTAATTATCCTTTGGTTTAGTATATTTCTTCCATAATTTAAATTGCATGTGTGTGTGTAAAACTCTCAATAACTTGTGGGTGCCACGTAGGCACACATCTGAACAAGCACACAGGATGTCACTCTTTGTGCACAAGAAAAAACTCACTCTACTCATGGATGGAAAATCTTAGGACTACTGGTTGAAAGCTCTAGCTGGGCCTGTGATCTTAAAGATGGAGGGGACTGACATGTAGGCCACTGAAAGGCTACATCAAGGAGAAAAGACTCCCATGAGCTCTCGCTGCCCCAGCACACGTGTTACTGTGAAGGGGGAGGAGGGAGACCCACCTCTCCCTGCCATGGTAACTCTGGCCCTGGGGCCATCGGATAGCCAACTGTCCTCTGGCCACAGCAGGACTGGGCTGGGGTTGAGACCAGTGGATAGAGGTATCTCTCCCCACCAAAGCCCTATAAGCTCATATGGCATTTAATAGGCTGAGGCACAGCCACCTGGCCACATAGCTTACAAGGAACTCAGGTTCTATGTTTCTTCCCACTGTACATAAGAACATAAGAACGGCCGTACTGGGTCAGACCAAAGGTCCATCTAGCCCAGTATCCTGTCTGCCGACAGTGGCCAGCACCAGGTGCCCCAGAGAGGGTGGACCGAAGAGAATGATCAAGCGATTTGTCTCCTGCCATCCCTCTCCAGCCTCTGACAAACAGAGGCCAAGGACACCATTTTATCCCCTGGCTAATAGCCTTTTATGGACCTAACCTCCATGAATTTATCCAGCTTCTCTTTAAACTCTATTATAGTCCTAGCCTTCACCGCCTCCTCTGGCAAGGAGTTCCACAGGTTGACAACACGCTGTGTGAAGAAGAACTTTCTTTTATTAGTTTTAAACCTGCTACCCATTAATTTCATTTGGTGTCCTCTAGTTGTTCTATTATGGGACATTTGGTGTCCTCTAGTTGTTCTATTAGGTTCTCCAATGGCTAACACGAGTTGAGCTCTGACTGAAGCTTTCCCCACAGTCAAAGCAGCTGAATAGTTCTCTCTCATCTGTAGATTGTCTTATGTTTAACACACACGTGAACAAGGGGGATCGAGTACATACAGTGTACTTAGATTTCCAAAAAAGCCTTTAACAAGGTCCATCACAAAAGGCTCTTGTGTAAATTAAGTTATCATGGGATAACCAGGAAGATCCTTCCATGGATTGAGAAATGGTTAAAAGACAGGAAACAAAGGGTAGGAATAAATGGTAAATTTTCAGAATGGAGAAGTGTAACCAGTGGTGTTCCCCCAGAGTCAGTCCTAGAACCAATCCTATTTAACTTAATAAATGATTTAGAGAAATGGGTGAGCAGTGAGGTAAGCCAAGTTTGCAGACGTTACTAAACTGTTCAAGATAGTCAAAACCAAAGCAGGCTATGAAGAACTTCAAAAAAAGATCTCACCAAACTGAGTGACTGGACAATAAAATGGCAAATGAAATTTAATGTGGATGTGTAAAATTATGCACATTGGAAAAAATAAACCTAAGTATACATACAATATGATGGGGGCTAATTTAGCTACAACTAATCAGGAAAGAGATCTTGGAGTTATCGTGCATAGTTCTCTGAAAATGCCCACAGTGTGCAGCGGCATCAAAAAACCAAATAGGATGTTAGGAATTATTAAAAACGGGACAGAAAATAAGATGAAGAATAAACTGCCCATATATAAATCTACAGCACGCTCCTATCCTGACTACTGGGTAGAGATGTGGTCTCCTCACCTCAAAAAAGATATTTTGGCATTAAAATAGTTCAGAAAAGAGCAACTAAAATGATTAGAGGTTTGGAATGGGTCCCATATGAGGAGAGGCTAAAGAGACTGAGACTTTTCAGTTCAGAAAGAATGGACTGAGGGGGATATGATAGAGGTATATAAATTCATGAGTGGTGGGGAGAGGGTGAATAAAGAAAAACTATTTACTTGTTCCCAGAATATAAGAACTAGAGGACACCAAATGAAATTAATGGGTAGCAGGTTTAAAACTAATAATAGAAAGTTCTTCACACAGCACACAGTCAACTTGTGGTAATCCTTGCCAGAGAAGGCTGTGAAGGCTAGGACTGTAACAGGGGTTAAAAAAGAGCTACATAAAATCATGGAGATTAGGTCCATAAAAGGGTATTAGCGAGGGGGTAAGGAATGGTGCCCCTCGCCTCTGTTTGTCAAAGGCTGGAGAAGGATGGCAGGAGACAAATTGCTTGATCATCATCTTCAGTCCACTGCCTCTGGGGCACCTGGTACTGGCCACTGTTGGAAGACAGGATACTATGCTAGATGGACCTTTGGTCTAACCCAGTATGGCCATTCTTATGTTAAAGTCTGACCTGTGTTTGAAGCCTTGTCTGCAATCAAAGCTGTTATGAGGCGACTCTCTTGTATGTTTTATCTCATGGTTAGTAAGGCAGGAGCACCGACTATGCAGTCAGAGCAGGTAAAGGGTAGCTCTCACGTGTGGGTTCTCCTATGTCTAATAAGGTGTGAACGTCTACTGAAGCTTTTCCCACAGTCAGAGCAATTGAAAGGTTTTTCCCCTGTGTGGGTCCTCCGATGGGTAACAAGCACTGAACTTGTACTGAAACTTTTCTCGCAGTCAGAGCAAGGGAAAGGTTTCTCTCCTGTGTGGGTTCTCCTATGTCTAACAAGGTGTGAGCTTCTAGTGAAGCTTTTCCCACAGTCAGAGCAAGTAAAGGGTTTCTCTCCTGTGTGGGTTGTTGTATGTCTAACAAGCTGTGACTTCTGACGGAAGCGTCTCCCGCAGTCGAAGCAATTGAAAGGTTTCTCTCCTGTGTGAGTTCTCCTATGGAGAACAAGGTCTGATCTCCTGATAAAGCTTTTCCCACAGTCAGAGCAATTGAAAGGTTTCTCTCTTGTGTGTCTCCTCCTATGTGTAACAAGGTTTGACCTCTTCCTGAAGCTTTTCCCACAGTCAGAGCAATTGAAAGGTTTCTCTCCTGTGTGGGTTCTCCTATGTCTAACAAGGTGTGACTTCTCATTGAAGCTTTTCCCGCAGTCAAAGCAATTGAAAGGTTTCTCCCCTGTGTGGCTCCTCCTATGTCTTACAAGGTGTTCTCTTCTACTGAAGCTTTTCCCACACTCAGAGCAATTGAAAGGTTTGTCTCCTGAGTGGGTCTTCCTATGGTTAACAAGGTGTGAATTCTGACGGAAGCTTTTCCCACACTCAGAGCAGTTGAAGGGTTTCTCCCCTGTATGGGCTCTCCTATGTCTTACAAGGTGATCGCTTCTACTGAAGCTTTTCCCACAGTCACAGCAGTTATGGGGTGTCTCTCTTATATGTAGTATCTGATGGTTCGTAAAGTGCAAGTGCTGACTGACGCTTTTCCCAGAGTCAGAGCACTTGAAGGGCTTCTCTCCTGTGTGGGCTCTTTGATGTTCAATAGGAGTTTCACAGTCACTACAAGTGCAGGGTGACTGTTGATAGGGGATTTTCTGTTGAATGGTTTCTGTGTTTCTGTTCTCCCCTCGACTCCTGTGACTGGATTTATCCTGTCCCCCTCCTGGATGATTTCCATGCTGCCTTTCTGGGCTATGCTGACTCTCACAAGTCTCTCCCTGCTCACGTATCTGGGAAACATGCCCTTCAGGTCTTCCCAGTAACATCCCACATAGAGAGACATGCTCCGATCCCTCCTGCTGCACAAGATCATAGTTCTCAGTCAGCATCCCATCACCTGTTGGGATAGAGAAATAATCCAGACAGGAGTTATTGTCTATGATGAGCTGAAAGGAAACCCTAAAAGAGGAATAGAAAAGGGGACACATGCTCAAATAATGATTGAATTATCATAAGCTGAGTTCACCCTCCTTCTTCACAACTCTTCCACAGAAGAGAAAACCCAGCCTTTCCTCATCCACCATGCTCTGGCTCAAGTTGAAGACAGGCTAAAGAATCAGACAGACTTCATGAAAACACACAAGTAACACCTGCTATAAGTTAGTTTCTGAGGCAATTTAACTGATTGCTCACCTGTGTGGATGCCACTGATGATCTCCCCTTCCTCACAGCTCTGGTGATCTGGGACCTGCAACTCCTCCTCTCCCTCCACCCAGGAGATCACATGAACTTCAGAGACTGGAAATCCTGTTTGGAGAGCAATTAATCAAGTGCTGATCTTGTTCATTAAGGTCTGTGCCATTACTGCTTCCAGAGTCAGGATCTGAGGGTGTGTCTACACTGCACCCCTTTTCCGGAAAAGGGATGCAGATTAGACACTTTGAAATAGCAAGATCCAAAGTAGGAATCTTGAAAGTAGGAATAAAAGATCCTCCGGAAAAGGGTTTGTTTTCCAGAGAATCACGTCTAGACTGCCGCTTTTCTCCGGCTTATCCCCAAGCCGGAAAAAAGCGGCAGCCATGTTAATGCAAATACCGTGGGGGATATTTAAACCCCCCGCGGATTTTGCTATTCCAAAGTATCTAATCTGCATCCCTTTTCCGGAAAAGGGGTGCAGTGTAGACACAGCCTGAGTCACCCATCCAGAGAGGCTCCTTTCCAAGAGCCCAGGACACACACACACCTGCAGTAAAGGCGCATCCTGTCCCCCCAACTTGAGAATGGCCCAGCACTTTCCCCAGGGGAGCTGAGCACTCTGCTGCACTCTCTAGGGTACAACTCAGTCCCCCTCAAAGCCCATTCCATCCCCCTCATCCCCAGTATCTCAGGGCAGGACAGGGACACACTGCTCACAAGGGGAGCTCTAGGGAGGGCTGGCAGGTCTGACACCAAGGCCCCCAGACAGGGCTCAGACTATAGTGGCCACATGCCAGGTCACTAGGACTTGGGAGAAGAAGCACTAGCTCTAGCTCCCCAAGGCTCTGTCCACAAGGCTCCTGGCTGGTGGACTGGGCTCCCCCTGCTCTTTGGCTCAGATGTTCTACTTGGGCCAGAAGGAGGCAGAGGAAGTTATCTGAGCAGCTAAGTGAATCCTTGGCAGGCTGCTTCAGGCCCTGCCTATGATCCTGACTCCTGATTCCGACTACCTGTGTCTGGGTGGGCCTTGCTAACTGCCTACAACAGTTGCCTTTCCCGCAGCTGCCCAGGGTGGCGCTAGGCTTCTCCAGTGACCCGCCAGGGTGGAGCTGGGCCGTGCTGCTTCTCTGGTGCTTGTGGCTGTTACTCAGCTCCCTGTCTGTAGCCTTAGTTCTATTCTGCCAGCAGCAGCCTTTGTGTGGTTTCCCAGTCTGCCTCTTCTAGTGAGCCCGGCCTTTGATTTGGGGCCGCTCCAGGGAGGCACAGAATCTACCACATTTGCACCTTGTGAGCACCTTCCCCTCAGCTTTGCCTCCACCTTCTCAGACCTGCATTTAGTGTTCGGAAGAGCCACCTGTGATGTGGCCATGGAGATCATTGTGCTACCACTGTCACACAATCACAAGAAACCTTGTGCGAAGTGTGCTGTGTGACGAGTCAATGGGAAAATTCTGATCTGATGACTAGGATTATCTTGTTTATGTCCATTATTTTGGAACTAAAACAAGCCAGGCTTTGGCAGAATGGTGGAGCATTGGTACCAACTAACCAAGAAATCACATTCCTGAGCAGGAGGAGGGCAATCAACACACCGCTCTCTGCAGGAACTGCAAACACACTGTCCTAACAGATAGCTCACTGACCCTTGTGCACAAGAGCGGGATGAGGGGATAATGGATATGGATGTTTTGTTCAAACAAACAGGCAGAAGGCCAAGTGGGGTAGCAACACATGGAACGCAACATGCATTTTATTTTGGTCAATATGAGAGAAGAAGCCACAGGAGGGGCATGTTGATACTGACTGAGAGGCAGTGTTCTAGCTGCTGACTGAGCTGGTACCATTATTGGGTAGGGACAAGTCTCACTATACCTGTGCCTGAGGTGCTGGGACACTAGCACCCTGCTCTTTTCACAATAAATCTGGCTGAGTGCCTTAGCCTCCGAATGGAGCCTGGGTCTTTCTTAGCGGCAACCCTGTGGTGTGCTGCATGGATAAACTTCAAGTTCTGCCAGTGCCGCTGGCATCAAGGCTCCAGAAAGATCCGCCCTGAACCGCCATATCAACGCTCTGTGGCACTAGTAGCAACTCCTATGGCACTGCAGTCACTGCAGGAAGCAAAATTATCAATCACAGCAGCACCTGGGAACTCTGGTTTAAATCAGGACCACACTGTGCTATTGCAGTGCTCATATGGAGCTAAGCATCACCCCTCTTTAGTGTAAGTATCCTGCCCAGCCCTGAGAAACAGGGACACTCTATAAAAGCTAGTAAAGAGAGAGCTGACCGCACACAGAGAGTCTAAGGGACTTGATCAAGGTCACACAGGAGGACTTTGACAGGCAGAAAACTGAACACAGGTCTCCTGAGCATGAACCCAGACACAGGAAGAAAAAGTTCCTACCTGAAGATATAAAAATACAAGACAGGTGACATGATTTATCTCCGCTGCACAGAGAGACAAGTGAGCCCCAGAGAGAATGAAGCTGAACTTTTGAAAGGAGACGAGCCTGTGCCTGAAATGCATCAAGAGCTCTGCTCACTTTTCTCTACTACAGAGCTACCTCGGACAAAATACTCAGAGCGTGAACTGCCTCATCCACCCTCCCTCAGCGCCAGCATCCAGCCCCTCTCACTGACAAGTACCAGCATGTCACAGAGATTAGCTACAGGCAGGGAAGGACTCTGGCAACCGCACTCTCCTTCCAGTGCCTGAGCACACTGCCACAAGGGGACCCTGCAGCCACTAACAGCAGCCAGACCCAGACCCAGACCTCTGGTACCTGCTGCTCCTGCCTGAGCCCTTCCACTCACACCTCTGGTCAAAGCACAAGATGGGCAAGATAGGGGGGAAGTGGAATGAGACCTGAACCTGCTTTCCCTGGGAGGGAGAACGGAGGGGACAGTCTTTCACACAAGAGCCAGGATTACTGGGGCAGATACTCCTGACATTGGAGGCAGAGGCAATGAATAACCCTGAACCAAACCCAACCCAGATGCTCCAGACCCCACCCAGCTGCTGTTACCCAAAGGGACAGGAATCCTTACTCAGCCAGTTCACAGCCTCATAATTCTCCTGCATCACATCCCTGTAGAGGGCTCTCTGGCCTGGGTCCAGCAGAGCCCATTCCTCCTCAGAGAAATACACAGCCACCTCCTTGAAGCTCACAGGCTCCGCCACGGCCATCTCCTGTCCCTGGCTCTGCAGGCCAGGGGCTGAGCTGGAGACAAACATGGGTGTTCTGCAGCCTGGCAGGGGGAGAAGAGGGAGACATTTCAAAAGGGGCTATAATCCTTTCCACATCCCCATTCTGCACAGACTCTGCCATTGTGGGCAAAAGTTTTAGTCTAGATATGCCATAAACAGCACACAGGAGTTAGATCCCAAATCCATATTTATTTCTGTCTGTACCTGGCGTGAGTTACAAGATTACTGCCTCTGCAACAATGGGATTTAGTTCTCAGCACCCTGTGTTTCTGATAACAAGCCACATATTCATCTGCTTGAATATGGACATAGGCTAAATGTAGACTGTTGTATTTGAAACCCTTAGTCTTCATTCATGGATTTGCAGCACAAACTTTGCTCTCTCATCTGACAGAGACGTTATAAACCCTTTCCACAACACAGAGTCAGTGAAGTTAACACCACCATTCAGATGCTTATTATTAAACATGTGTGCTGAGTGTTTCCAGGGTGAGATCTTAAAATTCATGAATTAATGGGATCAGAAGATATCCTCAGTCATGCAGTCTGACCCCCTCAGTGGCACAAGCCATTACACGTAGTCCAGTTACCCAGGCACAAAGCTCTGTTTTCCCACGGTGTATTTTCTAGAAAGTCCCCCAGTAACTTGAAGACATCAAGAGATGGAGAATCCACCAGTTCTTTGTTCATTTGTGGACAAGTAAGGAACTGTGGGTTTCTGACCAGTGAGAGCTCTTGCATATATAGCTGCAGGAGGAGGATAGAGTATGGGTATGCAGAGTGCGGGACAGTAGTGGGGAGCAGAGATTAGGAGGGGAAGGGAGAGGTTGGGGTGGCAGAGGCAAGCTCTGGACAGGAGACTTATCTGAGTGACTCCTGGCCAGAGGCCAAGCACCTCAGAAAGGCAGGGAGCCTGCCCAACCCTCTCACAGGCTGCAGGGCCATGTGGGTGTGTGAATAATTATGACCCAGAGGGAAGGGGGCACGGTGCTTTGTTTCTGTCCAGAAACTGGCCAATGAGATTGTCCTGGGGGTGGAAGCAGCACCTGAAGCCTTCCCTCCTCCCCTCCAGGCTCACAGTAGCTTTCTGAGTGACTTGAGATGGGGAGTGGCATCTGTGGGCTGGATCCAATGGCTTGGCAGGGTGGATCCAACCCATGGGCTGTATTTTACCCAGGCCTGCACTAGACGTAACAGCCCTTGGGGATCTAGCAGTTTCTTGCCTTGAACGAACCGATATAGTGGAAGCAAGGCAGCTCACAGACTATTTATTGCTGGAAATCAACCCCATATTGAAACTGACTGAGCAGTGTAATTTGAGCTTGAAGGTGCTGTGCATTGTGTGCTTTAACTTCACCCATTTAGCATCATACCTCATAGATCACTGTTTCTCAAAGTGTCTGCTGGTCTCCATGCAGCGCCCCTGGGGCTTCTCACAAATCAGTGGGTGAGGTATAGGGCTGTGTGCACCATGGTCGCTGGGTTTGGTTGGTAACTTCAATGACAATCCCATGAAGATGTTTACACTGGAATTTTCTCATCATTTAAAGAATCTCCGCCTGCAAACTCACCCTGTCTGAAAGCTCCCAAGGATTTTCCTCTTGCTCTCTCCAGTGCAGAGGGCAGAGTGTCTGGTGGGGGAAGGGATAAGAGAGGTGAGATTCCAGGCTCTCCTATTTATAACAATGTCCCACTCTGAACTCTGCATTTCAATTGTATCAGAGACCAGACAGAGACACACTCAGGAATTGAGTATGAAAGTCTGAAACTTTCATTCTCTCTCTCACTCGGGCACCTCCCAGCAATGGAACCAACATCCCAGCAACCTGTCCCAGGAGAGAAGCTGTAAGTGAGATTTACTCTTCCCTCCTCACCCTCTCCCACTTGGTTTCTCATTCACTTACTGCCTCTTATTATAACGTGGAGCTGTAGTGGCGGAACACGTGGCCATCACAGTAACTTTAGCCATTTTGATCTCTGAATGGGAGGTTCAGAGTTTGCAAACCCCTGGCTATCTGCAAGCAGTTGGGTCTGTTCGCTCAGTGTCTCTAAGGAGAGCAGTGTGATGGGACCGTCATTTTCCATGTGGGAATTGAGGCAGGGGAAGGTTGGCTTCATAGGCCAGATTCAGTGGTCCCAGATACTTGAACCACTTTTCCCTCCGCCATCCCTTCTAGGTACCTTTGAACTCCCTCAGAGTCTCCGACAGAGCAATTGTTTTCTGGGAGAAACCTCTGACTTGTTCTTCTAGTTCAAGAGAAATCTCTTCCGGAACCTGGAACTGCCCCGTCTCACACCTGGACAGAAACAATTCCATGTGATTGTATTTCATTTACTGCTGATAAGTTCTGGCTAGTGAGTCTCAGCTCTAAAAGGCCTGGAGTCATAATTCCTCCAATTTTCCCAGCAACACAGTCCATGGCCATGCAACCTTCCCCTGAAAGGTCCCATTGCTGTTCTTCACTTGTCCTGGGAAGCCTGGCTGGACGACAAAAGGGGAATTGAGTCTTCATGACCAACTCACTCCTTGGCCTCTAGGCGTTGAGGGACAGGAGGTTCCCAGGTGAAAGGCTGAAAGAATCTGTCTAGTAGGGACTAGACTGAGACACCAGCTCTTCCGTCCCCAGCTCCTTCCACACAGGTCTCCGAATAGCCCTCAGGTGGGACAGACTCTTGGTCCTTGCTGCCCTGGGCTGAATGTGCCCAGTGCACAGCAGTGACAGGCCCATGTTCCACCCCACAGTACACAGGGAGGTGACAGCTCCAGGAAACACTTGAAGTCAGCTTGTGCCCTGAATGGGGAATTCCAGAGTCTGCTGTGTGAGGGTGAGACCCGCAGAATTAAATGAGTCAGAGATATTCATCTCTAACATCTGCCTCTTAGCACCCTGTGGAGATGTGGTGCTAACATCAGCTCCAAGCTCTTTCCCTGTGCTGTGCAGCGTGAGGGGAGTGAGAGCCACATACCTACTCAGGGTGCTCCTGACGTCCTAGAAAAAAAACAGAGAAAAGACTCTCAGCCCCATTGGACACACACAGGGGACCTCAGGGACGGGATTTTGCAAACATGGGAAGAGAGTCCCTGCCCTGACCCCAGGAACATGGATCCCCTGAGCAAATGGGGCTTTACGATCTCTAGTAGCTCTGTGCCTGTAACTTTACAAAGCACGGCAGTTACTCACATGGCAGCAATGCACATGGAGTTACACCCAGATCTGACGGCTGGACCTCAGCACTTGTGATTCAGGAGCCTCCCTTCCCTGAGTGGGGAGCTGGGACGTTTCTCCCTCAGTCTAACCTGCAGGAATTCACTCGCTAGCTTCTGACACTTCCCCTTGCTGAGATGGGAAATCTGCGCAGAGAGTTTCCCGACCGTGTCAGTCTGGAGCCTCTCAATCGCCTTGTCCAGCTTCTCCAGCTGGGCCAGCAGGAGTCGCTCTTGTTCCTCCAGGAACTGCCGCAACTGCTGAAACTCGGCCACAATCATCTGCCTCTCTGCTTGGGTCCATTTCTGTATGGAAACAGGGAAAGGGTTGATCAAGGGCATGAATGGAGCCCAGGGCCCTTTCATGGAGAGCTGAGTGCGAAGCAGGGAGAATTTCTTGGAAAACCCTAAAATGTGTGATATTTGACTGTACTTTGTGGTTAGTAGGCAGAGGTGGCTCTCCCAGCATCTCCTTTGGGCCCTGTGTCCCTCTGAAAGGGATGTTCCCATGTCTGTCATGGGCAGCATCTTTTGATATTCATGGGCTCTGGAAATTCAGACCCTGAGCAGCACGAGGCAGGACTCAGCACTAGCCTGACAGAGATACCCAGGAAGGAAAAAGGAGAAACATGTTAATACACCAAGTGAGCAGACAACCCTTTAGGGGGACACTCAGCTCCCTTGAGGAGGATTTCTGGGAAAGCTACAAAGGCTGGACATTAACTCATACGCTGACATGGATGCTCAGGGCCTGTCTACAAATGGATCTCACCCTGCAATCCACAATCCAGGAGAAACACAAACAAGCCCAATGTCACCAAGGCCACACGAGTCTGCCTCCTAACAGTCCTCCCACTGCCAGTCCCTGCTGTTTCAAACCACAGGCACCTACCAGATACTCCTGGCGTGTCCCTTCTGCTGTTGTTTTCCTTCCCAGCACCTTTTCTCTCTCTTCCCTCAGAGTCTTCAAATGGGCCTCCAATTTTTCCTGAAGAAACAGAGATAAGCACAGGGGCAAACCCCAGCAGATGTCGGGAGCCCATTTGTCTGCCTTTAAGAGAGTCCCAGTTTTGTGGAGCTCTGCTCCTCTTCAGCAGGGACTCTGCCCTGGACATGGTTGTGTCCATAGAAAAAGACACAAGAAGAGACTGAGGATGCAGCAGGACACCTACAAGGGTGGGGGAAGGATCAGTGGTGGCACCTTTATAAAGAATGAAGCAGGTGGGGATTAGGGAGGTAAAAATGCTTAACAATACTAATTATGTAACTGATCACAATTTTATCAGAGACAGGAGTTTTTTAACCTGCTGACAGGTAGGGCTGGTAGCGGAAATGAGCTCTCCTGGGCCGGGGATCTCTCCTTGTGGCCACCCCAGGCAGACCTCGGGACTGCTGGCTGATGGGAACTCCCAGCAGCTGCAGACTGACGTTAGCTGCCAGAGGGAACCAGGCACTGCTGGGGCAGTGGGGAGTTTAACCAGTAACTGGCACCGATAAGCATTAGCTCTTCAGTTAACCAGTTTGAACTCTTGCTACAATCCAGTTGAATCCTAGTTGTGTCTGGCATGGACCTGCACTTCCTGAAGTCCTGCTATGGGTGGAGTGAAGGCACTCGGGACCCCGCACAGCATGCAGCCCAGCAACCTCATCTAGTGTCAGTGGCTGCATTGAAGTTTAACCCCTCACGGAGCACCTCAGAAGTTCAGTATCCCTATTAGAAACCTTCACTCCCTGCTGGACCTAGGGCTTTATCAAGGCATCTTTCTCTCCTAAAGGGCCACACTTCATCACTGTTCAGTGATGCTGAGGGGCAGGTCTAACAGGGTACGGGGCTAAACTCTATCCCTGACATGCTTGGCGACTATGAGCGACTAGGTGCTGCCCCACCTTCCCTTCCCACAGTTTGTCTAACTGGACTGTGACCTGCTCAGAGAAGGGATTTTCCCTTGCTGGATGTTCTGCAGGTCCCGGCTGCCATTGCGGATCTATAAGGCAAATGACAGATTGTTCTTCCGATCATTAACAGCTTGTAACCTCCTCTTCTCCAATCCCAAGGCAGCTCACTGACAGAGTGGCTTGTACCTCCTGCGATCTAAACCTCTCCGAGGGTATGTCTACACTACAAATTTAATTCGAACTAACAGCTGTTAGTTCGAATTAACTTTCATAGGCGCTAGACAGGCAAACCGCTAGTTCGAACTTAATTCGAACCAGCGGAGCGCTTAATTCGAACTAGGTAAACCTCATTCTACGAGGATTAACGCCTAGTTCGAATTAAGGGCTGTGTAGCCACTTAATTCGAACTAGTGGGAGGCTAGCCCTTCCCAGCTTGCCCTGGTGGCCACTCTGGGCACCACCAGGGAAACTCATCTGCCCCCCTCCCAGACCCGGAGCCCTTAAAGGGGCACGGTCTGGCTACGGTGCCCATGCCATGTGCAAGCCTCCCAGCACCCAGCCAGCAGACCCTGCACCTGGCATGGCATGAGCCAGCCACCCGCTGCCACCCAGCCCTCCGCCTCTTCCCGGGACCAGGCTGGCGGCTCCCAGGAGTCTGCCCAGGGCTGCAAAAGGTGGGTGCCCGCCTGGTCTAGTGCGGAGATTGTGGACTTCATCCAGGTTTGGGGGGAGGAGTCCAACGTCCACGACCTCCGCACTAGGCACAGGAAAGTGGCCATCTAGGGCAGGACAGCTGCCAGCCTGGCCACCTAGGAGCAGGTTTGCATGAAAATCAAGGTGGTCCAGTGAGACCCGACCCTGAGCTTAGAACATAAGAATGGCTGTACTGGGTCAGACCAAAGGTCCATCTAGCTCAGTACCCTGTCTGCCGACAGTGGCCAACACTAGGTACCCTGGAAGGGATGGACCCAAGACAATGACCAAGCCATTTGTCTCATGCCATCCATCTCCAGCCTTCCACAAACAGAGGCCAGGGACACCATTTCTATCCCCTGGCTAATACCACTCCATAGACCTAATCTCCATGACTTTATCTAACTTCTCCTTAAACTCTGTTATAGTTCTAGCCTGCGGCAAGGAGTTCCACAGGTTGACTATTTGCTTTGTGAAGAAGAACGGTCTGTTATTAGTTTGAAGCCTGCTACCCATTCATTTCATTTGGTGTCCTCTAGGCCTTCTATTATAGGAACTAATGAAGAACTTTTCTTTATGCACCCTCTCCACACCACTCATGCTTTTATAGACCTCTATCATATCCCCCCTCAGTCTTCTCTTTTCTAAGCTGAAAAGTCCCAGTCTTTTTAGCCTCTCTTCGTATGGGACCTGTTCCAAACCCCTGATCATTTTAGTTGCCCTTTTCTGAACCCTTTCCAAGGCCAAAATCTCTTTTCTGGGATGAGATCACATCTGTATTCCCCTCCTCCTTGTTTCCCTGGCTTCCCCCTTCCAGCTCCCTCCTCCCCTCTCCCACCCTCTCTCTTCCCCTCTCCCACCTCCTTTTCCCAGTCTCCCCCAGTTTTGTTAAATAAAGAGAGTTTCTATTTTTGACCACACGTGTCCTTTATTTTGTACATCAGGAAGGGGGGCTAGGGACGGGTAAGTGGAAGGATGTGAGGGAGGAATGGGGTATGAGCCCCCGATGAGGACTGGGGTGGCTCTGCGGGCTCCTCGGGATGGAAACTCTCCTGTAGCCCCCTGATTGACACCTCCGGATGGCAGCCTGCAGCAAGTGCAGCTGGGCTGATGGCCGAGTGCTGTGATGTGCCGAGTGTGGGCACTCAGGGCACTCCAAGCCAGGACTGCATTGCTGTCCCTCATCGAGGTAGGCAAGCAAGCGGGGAACCCTGAACTGTCTGTCCGGGGTGGGGTTCGGGTCCCTTGAAGCACAGCCCTCGGTTAGCCTGAGGAAGCAGTTCCATACTCTTAAGTCCTAACCTGATGCCCTGCCGGCACTGCTTCCAGCCAGCCTTAACTTTGGTTCAGGGTCCACTCAATGTGGACATACTAGTTTGAATTAGCAAAATGCTAATTCGAACTAGTTTTTAGATGCACTACTTCGAATTAGCTTAGTTCAAATTAACTAATTCGAATTAAGTTAGTTCGAATTAGTGCTGTAGTGTAGACATACCCTGATTGTTAACACCGTCCCCTGTGCAAACACCCCCCCTGTCACCAGTGAGGGCTGGGTTTCAGGATTCAGAGCCTCAGAGAAACATTTCCCACATCAGGTATCTTACGTATGTTGCCACAAAGCCAGAACATTTACTTTTTACAGCATCTCTTGTAGGCTTTACAGAGCTGTGTCACAACTGTGCCTGGTAACTGTCAGTGACATAACACTGTAATTAAAACACACTGGACAGTAACTCTGTACCTTGTACTCCTGGGCAGCTTCCTGTTTGGGCACCACCATGTGAGCCTGGGATCTGTCAGACACCACACAGATGGGAGTTTGATTCTCTTCACAGAACAGCTTCAGAGCCTCCTGGTGCTCCCCACACACCCCGTCCCATCTTGCTCTCTTTGCTGCCTGGAAACTCAGCGGCTTGGCTAGTTCCACCACGTTTGCCAGCTGCCGGTTGGGCCGGAGGGGTCCCTGCTGCTCAGTGTCTCTGCCCTGAGGGCTGAGGGGGGCCTGGCAGGAATTGTGCCCACACTGCAGAGCGACAGGGGCTGTGAAATCCTCCAGACAGACGGGACGCGGCGCTTCCTCCCGGACACTTTCCACGGGGCTCTCTGCAGCCATGGCTGCCGCTGGGCTGGGACCGGGGCCGTGTCACTGTCCTGAGCTCGGCAATGGGGGGGCAGGTCCGGGGGGGGGGGGGGGTCTGAGGCACCAGCACTGAGGCTACAAAAAAAATCAAAAATAAAAACCAAAAAAGTCCCCCAAAGCTTCGCTCACCCCCCCCCGGGCCCCTCAGCCCCCTGCCCCAGCCAGACCCCCCCCCCGGTCTCTGTGCCCCTCCCCACCCTGTGTTTAAATCCCCCCCCCGCACACTCTGCAGCCCCCTCACAGCCCCGCCCCGCCCCCCGCAAACACCCCGAGCCCGGCGGGAGCATCAGGAAGCCCGAGGGGGGGGGGCACGCGCGGGTTGAGTTTTTGTGACGCGCCAATTCCCCCCCGCAGCGAGTAACGGCGCCAACGGCCCCCACCTCAGGGCGGGCGGCGCGTGACGCTGCTGCAGACCGCTGCGAGGTGGGCGGGGCCTGAGCACGGTCGGGAACGCGCTGAAAACCCGGCCACGGGGCTCGGAATGGGGCGGGCCCGGTCAGACCGCGCATGCGCAGCGGGTCAGTGATTCCGATCAGAATCCAGCGCCAGGGCGTAGCTCAGACCGAGAGATGCCTGGCCACGCCCCCAGGCCCTCGGGCAGATGCTGCTTCCGCTGCTGGGAGCCGGGCTGGGGCGATGCGCTTTGGGCCGCCCTTTCCCACGGGTCCGATTTCCTCCTCGCAGCCTGACACCTGGCAGCGCCGTGCAACCCCCGCCCCTCCCCCCGCCTCCTCGACATCCCGGCGCACCCAGCACTCCTAGTAGTAGCCACTGGCCGCAGCAGGAATCCAACGGACCCCGCCCCCCACTGTGACGTTGCTTGCTCCGCCCCTTGCTGTCGCTCCGATTGACAGGGGTTCCCCGAGCTGTCACGCTCCAGTGATGCACAATTTCCCGCCCCCGTGGCCGCATCATCAATGACGTACATTGCCCCGCCCCTTGCTCTGACGGGGATTCCTCTGGCCCCGCTGTCAGGCCGGGAGTGACGCGGCTGCCCAGAGACGCCGAGGGCGGGGCCGGGGCTCCACGAACCAATGAGAGCGCGGAGCCCAGTGACCCGCCTGCTGCCGCCTGCCCCCCTCCAGCGCGAGACACGGACCCGCCTCTCGGGCCAGTGGGGCGGGAGTGCGGGACTCAACCGGGCTCGGGCCCCGGAACGTGTCACCTGCGGGGGGGCCCCCGTGCGACCGTGACAATCCCCCCGCAGCCCCCTTGCAAGCCCCTCACAGCCCCCCCTCCAAACCTCCCACCTCATCCCCCGGGGCTTTGACAGACGCCCCGATATCCTGCAAAGCGGCACTGAAACGCCTCTGGGCTCTGTTTGCAGGACGCGGGGAACGGGGCAGGGCACTGGGGATCCCTGCTCTGTTCCCTCCCCCTGGGGCACCCGCACTGGGCACGGGGCTGGGGGGCCTTTGTCTGACCCGGCCTGGCCGCTCCTGTGCGGGACCCGTAAAGTCATTAATATCGGCAGCGCTATGGACACTGAGGCTCCTTTAGAACGAGCCAGAGCAGCCTGAGCGCACGTCAGAATCGGGCCCCTGAAACATGGATTCCAGCTGGAATAAGTGTTTGGCCTGAGAATTGGGAGTCACTGGGCTTGGAGGGAGCAGACCTTTATCCTTAGATGCCAGCGAACCTCGATTTCACTGTCCACTCACAAACCGAGGGGGAAAATCTTTCCATTCATAGGAACTGAAAGTTCTACACAGGCCCAGAAAGAACTGAGGCTGCTTGAGAACTTCTTAGAGTTCAAGGACTTGAATTAGTCTGTTTTGAGAGTCACATTGACAATTTGTGGTTTAATAATAAAGAGTTTACTCCTTGAATCTCAGTGTCTGTCACTGAATAGTAACTGTCTGAGCCATATATTGCCTGCCCCTCCCCCTATCTTTTCCCACTGCTGTGAAAATTGAACATGGTAAAACTGCAACTGTGAGCGTGTAACGAGATCCATATAAATACACAACTGTTACTTTATCTGTCGACATCACACATCAAACACAATGAATTCTGTACAAGCTTCACTCTTGCTCCTTATAGGCACAGTTCTGGGAGCTGAGCAGCACAGCCTGATGGACAGCAGCGGATTTAGGGCAGGGCGAGCGGGGCGGCTGCCCTGGGCCCCGTGCTTCCCGAGGCCCCGCGCATGCGCCTTGGCACCACGGCGCATGCACTGTGTCAAAGGGGGAGCCCTGTGAAATTTTGCTGCCCAGTGCCCTGCAGTGCTGCCCGGGACCCAGCGGCACTCTCATCCACCTCTGCTGGTGGATTCTGGGGAACATGTGACACCCCAGAGATTTGCCACACCAGCCCAGGGGCAGGTGCCAGAGCCAGAGTGTGGGACATTGATCACCAAAGCCTCCAGGGCTGGGATGTCTCCTGCTGGCTCTTCCCCTTCCAGGAAACAGCCTGAGTCAGCTCCAGGGAAGGGAACAGCCGGTTGTTGCTGGAGGCAGATAGAGCCTGAGCTCAGGAAATTGAAACTGATCCTCTTTCCCAGCCCAGAGGGAGCCATGGCTGCAGCGAGCACAGTGGAAAGTCTCAGAATGGAAGTGACTTGTCCTGTCTGCCTGGAGTATTTCACGGACCCGGTGATCACAGCCTGTGGGCACAATTTCTGCCACGCCTGCCACAGCCGGTGCAAGAAGGGACCCAGCCCAGCTAACCGCTGTCCACTGTGCAGGGCCCCTGTGCAGCAGGGACCCCTCGGGCCCAACAGGCAGCTGGTGAACATGGTGGAACTCGTCAAACAGCTCAGTTTGCAGGTAATGAAGGAAGCAGGCAGGTGTGGGGTGTGCAGGGAGCAACAGGCAGCGCTGAAGCTGTTCTGTGAGGAGGATCAAGCCCCATCTGTGTGGTCTGCAGAGAGTCCTGGGTGCACCAAGTGCACACGGTGCTGCCCATCTGGCTAATTTCCCTGACTGTTCTCTGCCCCAGTGTGACTCAGCAACCAGCTGAAGCCTGCCTGGCCCGGGAGAGGCTGTGACAAAAGAAATGCTCCGGCCAAGGGGCAACAGAGGCCAAATTCCAAGTCTTTAAAGACACTGGATGTGAGAAACTTCTCTGAGATGCTCAGCGGAATCCTTCTAAACCTACCCCCCCCCCCCCGGGAGAAATGAGGGCCCATTACCGCATGGGAGGGGTATGGATCAGCAGCAGGCTGGCCTCTGGGAATGTGCTGCCTTCAGACAGGAAAAGGGGAGTTACAAGCTGCTGTTGTTATTACAGATTTGATGACTAGAATTTAATGTTATTACTTTTATTTGCATCACAGTCGCCATGTGAGATCCGGGCTCTGCACAAAACACAACCAGGGACAATCCCTGCCCTCAGCAGTTTACACCCTAGATAGAC
Organism: Pelodiscus sinensis; assembly: GCF_052426305.1. Lineage (NCBI taxonomy): Eukaryota > Metazoa > Chordata > Testudines > Trionychidae > Pelodiscus > Pelodiscus sinensis. The sequence goes on from NC_143079.1 coordinate 17,953,969, forward strand.
AAAAGTTGGGAAGGAAATTGAGGCACAAGGGGAGGGGGGGAAAGAGAAGAGACAGTGAATCAGCTAGGCAGTTAGCAGATGAGGTCTGTTTAGAGCCTCTGTTTCTCCAGACACAGTTCATGATCCTAACCACTAAGCCATGCTGCCACCTTAGCCCCAGGGCTGAAACGTGTTGGTTAGGTGAGAAAGATGCCCAGCAGAGCGAGGCGGTTTCCCACTGAGATGTTGAACTCCTGGGCTGCTCCAGGAGGGCTTAAACTCAGATGCTGTGGCCGGCACTCGAGGAGATCGCTGGGTTGAACACTGTGTGGGACCCAAGAACTTTGAGTTCACCCACAGCAGGGCTCCAGGCAGCGCAGGGCCACGCCAGACACCACTGGGATCAGACTGGGTTGGAGCAAAACTACCCGCAGGCTGGAGCTGCCCAGTACGACTCTGACCTGTGCCAGGCAGTCTGTGGGAATCTCCCAGGATGCACTGCTGCCAGGAGCTGCACCAGGCACTGGGGCAGTGGGTACCTGCCCACTGCAGGGCAGTGCTGGGGCAAACCTCAGCCACCCTGAACAGAAATCAACCTGCTTAATTAAGGGAGTCACAGACCCATCCCCAGAGCACAGGACATGCCCACGCCTGCCTGCCGGGCCTCCCCCACCTGCATTGGTCGGCCTCCGTGGGCCTGTCCCTGCCTCTGTCAGACCATCCCCACCTACATCACTCTGCGTGGAGGTGCCGCCCCCTCCAGTCCCCACCCTCACAGGTGTCCTGCTGCAGCCTCAGCTTAGTACCCATAGGGTGGAGTCAAGTGTCAGAAATCTGTGGGTTTGCCAAGTTCTCCCTGCTGTGCACTCAGCTCCCCATGAAAGGGCCCCGGGCTCCATCCATGCCCCTGACCAGCCCTTTCCCTGTTTTCACACAGAAACAGACACAAGCCGAGAGGCAGAAGATTGTGGCTGAGTTTCAGCAGCTGCGGCAGTACCTGGAGGAACAAGAGTGACTCCTGCTGGCCCAGCTGGAGAAGCTGGACGAGGAGACTGGGAGGCTCCAGACTGACAGGGTACGTCCAGACTACATGCCTCCGTCGACGGAGGCATGTAGATTAGCCAGATAGGCAGAGGGAAATGAAGCCGCGATTAAAATAATCGCGGCTTCATTTAAATTTAAATGGCTGCCCCGCTCTGCCGATCAGCTGTTTGTCGGCAGATCGGGGCAGTCTGGACGTTCCCCTGTCGCCAGAAAACCCTTTTGTCGACCGCCCCGTTATGCCTCGTGGGATGAGGCATAACGGGGCGGTCGACAAAAGGGTTTTCTGGCGACAGGGGAACGTCCAGACTGCCCCGATCTGCCGACAAACAGCTGATCAGCAGAGCGGGGCAGCCATTTAAATTTAAATGAAGCCGCGATTATTTTAATCGCGGCTTCATTTCCCTCTGCCTATCTGGCTAATCTACATGCCTCCGTCGACGGAGGCATGTAGTCTGGACGTACCCACACTGAACTGGAAGAACAAGTCAGGGGTTTCTCCCAGAAAACCACTGCGCTGTCAGAGACTCTGAGGCAGTTCACAGGTACCTAGAAGGGATTGGGGAGGGGAGAGTGAGCGAAGCATCTGAGGCCATAGAAAGAGACCGTTGATGGACATTTGGTTCCTAATTTGATGAAGCTTCTGTTGAATTATGGGATGAGAATGGTGCCCACTTCCTGTCCCAGAAACTCAGGTGGATTAATTGAACCTTATTTGTCCCAAAAGCCACTTTGTAATTGCACTGACAGAGCACAAAATGGCCAACACACAGACAGAAAGGCACCCAGCTCCGTGTTGCTCTCTGCAGAGACGCTGAGCACACAGACCCCACGGCTCACAGGTAGAGCCAGGAGTTCGCAAACTCTGAACCTCCTGCTCGTGTCAAAGGGACCCAAGCAGGTGAAGTTACTTTGACGCCAAAGTCTTGGCAGGATCTGGGCCTAGGCTGTGACAATTGTCAGGAAGTGAATGAGCCAAACCCAGTGGAGTCTGCAGTCGGGGAGGGGTTGTTGAGGAGAAAGCGAATCTCTTCACAGATTGCCCTGGGCTGGCTGTGAAGCTGCAGGGACGTAGGTTCTTTTGCTGGGAGAGGCCTGAGTGAGACAGAAAGTAGGAGGCTTCAGGACTTTTTAATTGCATTAATGCCTAGCTGAAGTCGAAGTAGCTTAATTCAGCTTTTAGAACCATAGACTCATAGGGCCGGAAGTGACCTCAGGAGATCATTGAGTCCAGCTACCTGCCGAAAGCAGGACCAACCCCAGTTAAATCTTCCTAGCCAGGGTTTTGTCAAGCCAAGACTTAAAAATCTCTAGGGATGGAGATTCCACCATCTCCCTAGGGAACCCATCCCAGTGCTTCACCTCCCTCCTAAGGTAATAATTTTTCCTAATATCCATCCTAGACCTCCCCCACTGCAACTTGAGACCATTGCTCCTTGTTCTGCCATCTGTCACTACTGAGAACAGCCTCTCTCCATCCTCTTTGGATCTTCCCTTCAGGAAGTTGAAGGCTGCTATCGAATTCCCCCTCACTCTTCTCTTCTGCAGATTTCTTCTTCTTAAACGTTTGTACTCCAAGTGGAGCATAGGTCAGCTACAAGTCTCCACCTCACTGTCTCTTGACTCACATGAGTGTAGATTATGAAACTTTGTAGTTGTTGTTGCCTTGGAAACTCCCCACAGACCTTCCCCTGGGGTCCCGGGCAGCCGGTCACACTGCACAGCTTACTGTGATCTGAGGGTGCTGTGTAGACACACCCACCCTGTTGTGTACTAGACTGCAGGGGGGATGCTCTGGCCACTTCCTTTCCTCGTCTCTCTCAGGCTGCGTCTACACTGCAGGGATACGTATACACTGCAGGCTTTTTGCACAAGAGCAGCTGTTCAAAAACTTGCAGAGCATCTACACTGCATCAGAAAACAGGGCTTCTTGAGCAACAGCTATTCCTCTCCCCCTGGGAGTTGCCCCCTGGGAAAGTGCCTGCTACACAGGGGAGAGGCAGCTTCTCCCTCCACATGGTCTCCAGCCGGCTCCCTGGGGGTGGGGCCTTGGCTGCTTCCTTGCTGGCCTAACAAGAGAGCTCTTTGCCCCGCCTCCATGAACCTCCTCACAAAGCTGATTGGCTGGCTAAGAATGCCACTCAAGGGCACAATCACTCAGGTCCCTGGCACGCACTGAGTGATGGAGCTGACTGACGGGAGGTGTCAGAGGAGAAGGTCAGAAGCCCAGCCCCGTCTCCTGTCACTGGAGAGATGGCCCTGTGCTGGGATATGAGAGTATCCCAGGGATGTTCCTCACAGCCCAGGAGAAGAAGGGGGCTCTGGGTGGAAAGAAACCAAGTAAAGCAGGTCCTAGTGGGCATGAACTGGGCACCAGTTTGGCCCAGTTGATTGAGGGGTGGTTGGTGTCATGGGCAGTGCTCAGAACTCAGAACCCTGGAATCTGAGGCCCCATTCCTGCCCCCCTTCCCGGGCTGACCCAGTGGCCGAAAGGGGCTGCAGCTGCTGCTGGCAGGGAAGAAGCTGGGAGGCAAGGTGCTGGCAGCAAGAGATTCCGACTTCTCTTTGCCCTGGGTCTGCCGGCCGCCAGCCACCTTGACCAACCCTCAAACCAGCTGCACTAGCCAGCGCATGTCACAGTGAGTCGCCAGTGGCCCTGTCAGAGAAGAGCCATTGGCAGCTGTAGAGACAGCCCTGCAGCTGCCTGAGGCACCTTTCTTGAAAGGGCCACTGGTGAAATGTACTTTTGTAGGCCGGCTAGCTCAGTTGGTTAGAGTGTGGTGCTAATAATGCCAAGGTCATGGGTTCAAGCCCCATGCTGGCCGCAGTGGTGTTTGGTTTGGTAACTTCCCTTCCTTTACCTGCCTGCTATGGACAGGGAAGCAGAAAGAAGCAAAAATGTGAGCTTTGCAGGAAGCAGGGCAGAGATCTGGTAGTGGGAGGCTCCAGCCTGCACAGCCCCAGTGGCTAAAAGGGCCTGGGCCTGGCTTCCTATCCCCAAAAGCAGGGGACCTGATGCCCAAATTCCTGCTGCTGCAGTGGCTACCTCAAGGCACCAGCTGGGGGGCAGGCTCTGGAGCCCAAGCCACACGGGGAGACTCAATATGACCAGGAGGCCTGGAGCGTGTGAGCCCTGCACAGAGGCTGCTGCTGGGGGCCTTCTTCAGTGGCCCAGCAGCTCAAGTTCCCCTGAACCAGCTTCTCCCCCTGGAGCCACCCCCCAGCGCTGCTGAGGCCCCTGACATGAGGCAGTGGGACCACCAGAGGAAGGTGCCAGCCTTAGCCCTTCCTCCCAGCCTCCTCCCCCTCCCAGGGTCTTTCCCCAGCCCCTCCCCAGTTCTACATTCCCCACATAAAAACCAGAGAGTTTGTTCTTTCAACAGGGAAAAGTCCTGTTTGTGTTACCAGCAGGGGGAGGGGGAGGAGAGGAAAGTGGGAAAGGGGGTGTGTTGGGGGGGAGATACAGAGGGCAAAAAATGAGGAGTATCGTTAGTTGGAACCAAGGGGCTGGGTTTGCACTACTGCAGAAAAAAGGACTCCGCCCCTGGAGCTGCCCTGTCCTCTCCAGAGCCCTTAGGCTGGCACCGGGGAGGCCTGAGCCCAGGCAGTGCCCAGCCAAGGGGGAGGGAAGGGCTGGGGGATGTTCTGAAAGGCTGCTGGCACCATTAGACCCTTTTTTTATCAGTGAGGGAGAGGTGGGAAAGGGGCCCTGAGTTAACCTCTTGGGTCACAGCTGCTGTAACATGTGGCAAGAAAGTTGACTAAGACCATGAAAGTTGACTATGGAGTTGTCACGTTGCTGAATTGGAGGGAAGCAGCCAGATCGCTGCTGCACCCCTGGGTGGGGGTGTTGGCCCCAGAAATTGGTATGGGGGGATTGAATGGGGATTGAATTGTTTGTTGATCTTATGTACGCTATTTATGTGAATGTATAATGTCTGTGTGTGTAGGTAGGAATCTGTAATCTGTGTGGAAGCTGAATATTTCTGTGAATGTGGTTAAGCATTGCTATGGACAGGCTGAGTAGCAAAGCCCTGTGGAACAATGGCCCTTGATGGCCCAAAGACACACCTAAAGCAGGAGGGCGGAGACCCAAGGGCTGCCAGCAGAGAGAGGCTGAGGACCAGGTGACCGGCTGAGACCAGAAGAGGCCAGGAAGGGGGTATAAAGAGGCCATGTGGTCGAGGCCATTTTGGTTCTCAGCTCAGCACTTCATCCCAGAGGCAGCACTGCAGGGACTGAAGAGCCCGGAAGACCTGTGGACCCATCCTGATCGTAGGATGTGCAATAAGGACTTTTAAACCAGCAGCTGCAACATCTCTGCTAGAGCCTGCATCGAGAACTGGGAGATTCGGTGCATGTAACGTACTGTACTTTAATAACCTTACTCTCAGGCTTTTCTTTCTTGTAATAATAAACCTTTAGATATAGATTCTAAAGGATTGGCCCAGCGTGATTTGTGGGCAAGGTCCAGAGGGTAAATTGACCAGGGATCTGTGGCTGGTTTCTTGGAACCGGACAGAACTTGTTCGGGGTAGGTGGGATTGGGTGCTAGGACCCCCCACCTGTGTATAGGCCCGGGGCCATCTGGGGCACAGATATTGCTGGGGTGTCGGAGGGGTTTTGCTCGGGAGGCTTCAGGCAGGCTGCTGAAGCGCTCTGTGGGACTGGTTTGTGGCCTGTGTGGAAAGGTCACAAATCGGGGGCTGTAAGAAGTCCCGGATTCAAGCAATTCGCCCTGAGCGGACGCCCTCAGCTGTGCCCAGACACGGCCCGGACTGTCACAGGAGTTGTTTGGTAAAAATTGCTGGGGGCTTCCCTGACTGGGAATCAAACCCAGGCCACAGCAGTGAACGTGCTGGATCCTAACCACTAGACCATCAGGTACACATAAAACATGTCTCCTTGTTCACCTACACTAGCCTTTCACAGGCCATTTAATGTCCACTTCAGGATGGGGGGGAGGGTTCATTCTCCCTTTCCCAGAGGGGACAAGAACAGCCAAATAGAACATCAAAGCAGCCAGACTGGGCCATGCCAGTTTGCCAGACCAAATAACTAGCCCCCCCGCTCTGGAGTCTCTGCCTCTCATGGGCCTTCTCATCCTCAGGCTCCGCTTTTTCTCCAGAAAGACCCTGCTCTGCTACAGTTACCTCCCTCCGGCTGTCACTCCTAGAGCAAAATGCATCCCTTCATTCTGACTTTGTACATCTGGGGTTTTAGTACTCAGAACTGCACCTAACACCAGCATTGGCTAGTGAGGGGTCTGAACAACTTCTGCAGAGAGGGAGAGAGAGAGAGCCACTGTGGAGCATCCTTGCCAACTGTCTCAGAAAGCAGAGGAATGTAAATTCTTTGTCAGGTGGGACAGTGCCAGAGACAGAAATTCACCTTCTAACTGTCCCTTCTTCAACTTTAGCTCCTGATTAAGCCCCTTTGAAGAAGCCAGATACACAGGAAGGGCTGATCACACCCCTCTGAAAATCAGCTTTCCATGGGTATCGGTAGCTGGCTCCAAGTCATGGGACTTGACATCTCGTCTCCCTCCCGAAACCAGGGAAGTGTCTCCCACCGCTGCAGCCTCCTGAGGCTCTATGGCCGTGTCTGTACAGCAGGGACAGCAACACTCACAGCCCCACAGGAGGGCCCCTGGCCTAGCAATGTGGCCCCCTGAGCAGCCTCTGATGTTCCCTGCATGAGCCCTAGAACCAGCCCTGAGTGACGGAGGCAGGGAGAGCAGCTCACACATGCCAAGGGGCTGGCCAGGGGCAGGACATGAGCCTGCAAGGCAGCAGTAACATCACAAGAAACTTTTGCAGCACCTCAGCTCATTGGTTGGGAGGCAGTGACCTCACAGAGGGACCATGGCAACAGCCAGGTGGGACAGGCTGCAGGGCTGGGGCATCTCAGAGACCCCCATGGCCTGGCTGCCTGGAGCCTCCTTTGTGAGGTTTCCCCTTAAGGGCAGAAGGGATTGAGGGTCCCAGCTGGGAGTGTCTCTGTGGAGCAGGCAGGGTTGCAGGAGAGGCTGGCACTGAACCTCTGAGGGAGGCAAGAGGAAGGGCTGCAAACACCCGATGAGAATGGGATTTGAACCCCTGCGTGCAGAGCACAATGGATTAGCAGTCCATCACCTTAACCACTCGGCCACCTCATCTAAGCTGTTACAATTTGCTTCAAATCACCTGAAGTCAGCACTTCAGGGAACCTTTCTGCCACTTGCTGACTGGCCAGGGACACCCAGGGTGGGATGGTTTTGGCTTTTCACAATGTTCCCTGGGCTGTTGTACAAAGCTCAGTGCTCGTAACAAACCCAAACACCCCCTGGCTACATCTACCCTGTTTTGTGCAAAAGGTCTTGCCCAACAGTGTGTCCACACTGCCATGTGCTGTTGCACAAGAGAAGTGCTTTTCTGTAAAAGCAGCCATGGCAGTGTGGACGGTCTCCTGCGCAGGAAAGCTCTGACAGGCATTTTAGATATTTGGCTTTCTTGAGCAAGAAACCCGTTGCCCGTCCACACTGCCTCCTTGTGGGCGAGTTCTTGCACAAGAGGGCTTATTACTCGTGGGGAGAGCAATAACTTCTGTGCAAGAAGCCCTGTTGTCTGATGCTGCACTATAAATTTACTTGCGCAAAAATGTGCCTTCAGTGTAGACGCTCTACAAGTTTTTACACAACAACAGTTGCTCTTGCACAAAAAGCCTGCAGTGTAGACGTAGCCCTGCAGTGTAAACACAGCCTGAGAGACACGAGGAAATGAAGTGGCCAGTGCCTCCCCCCAGCAGGCTGGCCCTCAACAGGACGGTCACGTCTACACATCACCCTCACCTCGAAGTGAGCTGTGCAGTGTGAGCGGCTGCCCAGGGCCCCCAGGGGAAGGTCTGTGGGGAGTTTCCAAGGCAACAACAGCTACAAAGTTTCATAATCTACACTCATGTGACTGTGATTTATTCCTCCACTAGCAAGTGTCTCTGAAGGGATGAGAAATGCAGGGCCCAGGTGCAGGGAGCCGGGTCACATTCTCCTGCCTGAGTCTCAGTCCTGGCTGAAGCCTGGCTACAGAGAGAAGAGGCCAGTGCAAACAGCCCCATGGCAGCGAGGGAGTCAGTAGGTAAGTGGGTGGGTGGAGCAGGGAGCTGGAGGCAGAGTTCAGCTCTAACTCACTAGGGGTGCATCCCATAGTTCAAAATAATCAATGCGCCTACAGGCAGTCCCCGGGTTACGTACAAGATAGGGACTGTAGGTTTGTTCTTAAGTTGAATCTGTATGTAAGTCGGAACTGACGTCCAGATTCAGCTGCTGCTGAAACTGATCAGTTTCAACAGTGGCTGAATCTGGATGCCAGTTCTGACTTACATACAGATTCAAGGTAAGAACCCCAGGCATCCCCAAGTCAGCTGCTGCTGAAACTGATCAGCGGCTGATTCCAGGAAGCCCGGAGCAGGGGCTTCCTGTAGTCAGCCACTGGTCATTTTCAGCAGCTGCTGACTTGGGGACACCTGGGGCAGAGCAGCTGGGGTGCTGCTGGGTTGGTCCAGTGGCGCCCAGAGCGGCGCTACGGGACCAACCGGCAGCGCCCCAGCTGCTGTACCACAGGCGTCCGGAGCAAAGCCGCGGAGCACGGGGGCAGCAGGACAGCCCAGACGCGCTCTGGCTATCCTGCTGCCCTTGGGCTCCGTGGCTTTGCTCTGCTTGGCTCCCCGTCCCCCTGGTCTGCAGACCGGGGGGAGGGGGAGCAGAGCAGAGCAGAGCAAAGCCGCGGAACACGCGGCCAGCAGACAGCCCAGACGCATCTGCTCTGCTCTGCTCTGCATCTGCTGGGCTGTCAGCTGGCCGCGTGTTCCGCCGCTTTGCTTCCTCTCCCTGGTCTGCTGGAGACCAGGGAGAGGAAGGGCCCCGTTCGTAACTGCGGATCCGACATAAGTTGGATCCGCGTAACTCGGGGACTGCCTGTATTTTGAAATAGCTTATTTTGTAATTTGGGGCTGGCTACACAGCACTTCGAAATAAATCCGCATGCAGGGACGTCAGAATAGCGAGCCTGTTATAGCTTGAAATAAGGGGCTTGCTCTTAAGACGCGTCAGTGTGATATGAGCACCACGTCCTAAACCTCCGAGCTAGCTGACCCACAGGTGTGAGTCTCACAAGTAGCACTCGCAGGGATGTTGTGGGCTCTGGAACAAGGTGGGTGAGGCAGTAAAGCCTTTTGCAGGCAGGGGAATTAGCTCAAGTGGTAGAGCGCTCGCTTAGCATGCGAGAGGCAGTGGGATCGATGCCCACATTCTCCAATTACAGCTCTCTCCTTTAATTTCAATGGCCCCCTCCCTCTTCCTACCTCCTCTCCCAAAAGAGACACACCCCCCAGCAATTGCCATGCTGCAAAGCAGAGAGTGGAGATATCCAACTCACCAGCCCATGAGGCTCTGGGGTGCAATGGAAAGCATGTTGGACTTCTAAGCTGTAGTGGTTAATGTGAGTCCAGCAAGACATTCAAAGATTGTGGGTTCAAGTCCCACCAGAGTCACTTTAGCTGCTTCCTAATTTCCAGGATGCAGCTTTTACAGACCAGTCAATCCTTAGGCTGACACTGGGGTGGGCTGGCATCCAGGCAATTCCCAGCAGACCCCAGTAAGGATGGAGGGAAGGGCTGGTCCTTGGGGTTAGGGCTGGGGGTTGTTCTGAAAGGACCATTTTGTCCCTCCCTGTCTCCTACTAGTGCTGAGCAACACTCAGGCTGTGACACGGCTGCCAAACACCCTGGACAGTTAATAATGAGCCAGACGGGTTTGTTGGCAGCTCAGTGTGCGGAGCCTTAGATGAAACATTTAAAGGTCCCTGGCTCAATCCCAGGCTTTGCCATGTCTCTGGGTGCAGCAGGGCCCTCTCTGCTCCCCTGGCCATGCTCGTGCCCTGTCACATCCCCTCATCCATCCTGGCAGCAGCCCATCTTTGCTTCTAAACCTCCCTCAGATTGGCTGCTTCTGCTTCCTTGGCTAAAGTCCCCTCCCCCTGTGCGTGTGGCTGGCAGGGATTGCTAGAGGGATCCATTTACATGTAGCTTCACTGAAACCCCCCTCATTGGCCTGCGCCCAGGTCAGTCCATGTGTGTTAAAGGGCCTCAGGGAGCACAGAGCAGAGGGATCCCCTCGACACACACACACAGTCCCAGCCCCAAGCCTCTCCCAGATCCTGTGCCCTGACTTCTCTACCTTCCACATCCTCACCCCTGCCCTGAGCCCCCCCCCCACTCTCACACACTCCCCAAATCCCTGCCTTGAGCCTCCCACATTCCACATTTTAATTTCTTACAGGTACTGTCCTATCACAACCCCTCCCCCCACTTCCTGCCTTGAGCCTCCCCCTCCCTCCTGCCCAGCCCAAGGGGTGGTGCCCAATAGAACAGGCCCTGTAAGAAATGTGTCACTTTCACCCCTGGGAGCAGCTCAGCCAGGCAAAGGGGCTGCCTGGGGCAGGACATTAGCCCTGGAGGGCAGGGGTGGGTGTGGCAGTGACATCACAAGGGTCTTTTGCAGCCCCTCAGCTTATTGGCTAATGGAGGCTGGGAGGTGATGACCTCACAGAGAGTCCATGACAATGGCCAGGTGGGACAGGCTGCAGGGCAGGGGCCATCTCAGAGACCCCCCCCCCCCCCCCATGGCTTTGCTGCAGGGAGTCTCCTTGAGATCTGCCCTTGAGGCCTTTTTGGAGCCTTCTCCTTTCCCACGACTAACTGACCTAGAAGGCCGACGTCTCTGTGGAGAAGGGAAGAGCTTCCAAGAAGACCATTGTGCATAAAGCAGGGGAATTAGCTCAAGTGGGAGAGCACTTGCTTTGCATGTGAGAGGTAGTGGGATCAATGCCCACGTTCCCCAATGAGGGGAGAAATTTCCAATTTTTCTTTTTGCCAGCCAGGGGTCTAAGTGGCTCCAGTAGCCCCCCCCCCCCAACCCCGGCCCCCACTTCCTACTTGCTCTCCCCAAAAGCCAGCCACGTTGGGGCAGAGAGCTGCTGGACACCAACCCTCCTGGGCCAGACAGTGGCAGAAGCACTGGCGGCAGGTTGCAGGTGGGGCAGAATTAGCTGCGTTGGAAAAGTGCTGCCTTTGCGCATGAGAGGTAGCAGGATTCACTCCCATCTTCTCCCACCGGCTCTCTGGTGCTGAGGGGCCAGCCCCTTTCCTGCCGCCCCAACTCTTATTCCCACAATGCGCTTTGTGCAGGGGCCGCTGGTCTTTCTGCCAAGGTGCGTGGCTGGGAGCCAGGACTCAGGACCCTTCCTAAAATATACAAATCCCCGCCCCCCACGACCCTCTGTTCCACTCACACTGTCTGGCTGCTGCCCACATGGAGCTCAGGGGCCAGGTGGGTGACTTGCCTTGCAGCTGTGACAGCATCAGACCCCTGCCACCCGCCTGCTCAGTGTGGAGACCGAGACCAAGCCCAAGGGTGGCACCTGGGATGTGAGTTACACAAAAGCCTCTTGTCTCTTGTTCCTTGTCCAGTTCCCAACATTGGCTCCAGATGACAATTTCTGTGGGGGTGTAGCTCAGTGGTAGAGTGTTTGACTGCAGATCAAGTGGTCCTTGGTTCAAACCCAACTGCCCCCTTGGAAAATTTCCTTCTAATGGAAATATTTTCCTTTCCAGTTCCATCACACTCTGGCTTTACATTGCTTGAGGTTCTTGACATTAATAAGAACCCTTAATGCAGAGCTACTCAACTTTGGAAGCCCTGGTGGCCACAATGAATGGCATTTCACCAGGATGGACAGGGCAGGTGTCCTGAGCTGGTGTATTCTAGAAGCTGGGAATGGGTGACGGGAGGGATCACTTAACAAATGTCTGTCCTGAGGATTCCCACTGGGCAATGAGATTGGCTGCTGTTGTGAGACAGGATCCTGGGCTAGTTGGGCAGCTGGCATGGCCCCGTCTGGCTGCTTTGATGTTCTGTTTGGTTTCTGTTCTTGTCCCCTCTGGGCAATGGAAAATGGACCCATGTCCTGAAGGGGACAGAAAGTGGCCTGTGAAAGGCTAGTGTAGGTAAGGAAAGAGCCATGTTCATGTGTCCCTGGTGGTCTAGTGGTTAGGATTCAGCACTTTCACTGCTGAGGCCTGGGTTCAATTCCCAGTCAGGGAAACCAGCCTCAGTTTTCACTTGACATCTGCCTACTCATTCATCTTACCTCATTGTTACAGCAGCTGTGACCCAAGAGGTTCACTCAGGGCCCCTTTCCCACCTCTCCCTCACTGCCAAGACAGCACCTGCCATTTTCACAAGCCCTTCAGAAGGGGCAGAGCTGGGTGACTCAAACTGCCCCTCCCCTCTCCCATGTGGGCAGCCCTGCAGGAAGCTCTGTGGCACACACAGCACTAGCCCAGCGCAGTGTCAGGTCGGCACAAGATCCATTGGTTCAGTTTGGTTGTTGAAGGAGACAACCCAGAACTGGCTCCAGCCCCCACTCAGTAACCTGGGGAAATGACCCACCAGGCCTTGGCCCCTCGGAGAGGCAACGATTCCCCACTGGCCAGAGCAGAGCCTCCCTCTGACACAGTCATGGAGCCTTCTCCCCCTGGTCCTGCCTCCCCCTTCACTCAGCTCTCACTGCTCGGTGCTGCCAGGGAGGGGCCTCACTGCGAGAGCCGCCTGGGCAGGTTACTGCCACAAAGACACGTCCCAGAGCAGGACGGATGCTCAGACCGACACTGAGTGTTGCTCAGCGCTGGGGTGAGACAGGGAAGGACAAAAGGGTCTAAGGGTGCCTACAGCCTTTCAGAACGGCCCCACCCCCAAGTACCAACCCTGCTCAGGATCCCCAAGGGCACTGACACAGACTCCCTGGCACAGGACAATCCCAGGCCTCGGTTCTGTCGGCCAGCGGTTTACCCTCTTCTGTTTCCTGTCAGCTCCCTGTAAAATACCTCACAACGGTAGGTGAGGGTGAGTAGGAATATACCCAGCTGTGCTGTAGAGCGGCTGTTAGGTGGGGAAAGAGAGGTGCTCCCTTTGCCTCCTGAGCAACGAGCAACTCACACATTTAAGAAAACTGCGGGTGAAAATTTTTATACACTTGTCATGATGGCCAAGTGGTCTAAGGTGCCAAACTCAAGGTTATGTCTTTCCCTCAGTTGGGTGTTCTGGTTTCTGACTGGAAACGTGGGTTCAAATCCCACTCCTAACATGTCTTCCTTTTTATATCTAGAGAAGTGACCTCATTTCAATGACTCCCCTGACATTGCAGGAGCCCTTGCTCAGCATTTCTCTGAGGCTGCATCTACACGGCAGCGTTCCTTGGCAATAACGACCATTATACTGCAATAACAATGGGAGCGTCTACACAGCAATTCCATTATTCCGACGTCTGTAACGCTCCATCCAGACCAGTGGTCTGAGGAGACAGGAGGTTCCCAGGCTGCAGACAGCCAAGCCCACAGGCAAAGACAAAGTGTAGTCGTTGGGACTTCAGCCCAGCAGGGTCTCTGTGTGGCTCCCAGACCTTTTGTTTCCCGTTTCCAGGGGCACACATTCAGCAACACTCACAGGCCCCACAGCAGGGGTCTGGTTTGATGCTTCACCCCACAGCCCAGCAACGAGCCCCCAAACTTCCCCTGTTCCAAGAGCCCAGTTTGCTGTGTGAATTTTGTGTGGCTGGTGATATCACGCCTGGGCATTGGGATTATCTGCCAGTTCCCCTGGCCCTGGGGCTTTGCTGTCTTCACATCTGTGATGGCTGAGTGGTCAAGGTGTTGGACTAGAAATCCAACAGGGTTTCCCTGAAAAAGTTCTAAGCCTGCTCATAGCGAGGCCTGTGCTTTGGTCACTCCCCCTGCTAGTGTAACCCTTCTGCCAGGTAGTGCTGGCAGCAGCCAGGCCTGGGTTTGATGTCTAGGGGTTTCTCTTCATTCATCTCACACAAAACTGGCTTGAGCCCCCACCCAGCAGCCTGGGAAATCCCCCCCCCCCCCGTGAGTACCTCAGTGAGGCGATGTTTCCCCATTCGCCAGCACAGAGTCTGAATGTAGAAAAGAAACTTTTAATGAAAGAGGGTGAGAAGTAACGTGGCATTCGCCTGGGAAAATACCACAAGCAGGGTTCAGAACCAACCCACAAATAAGTCTCGGCTCAAGTGGCTTGAGCAATGTCCTTTGCCAGTAATGTAAGTCCAGCAATGTACGTGTCCCACTCACGTGCCCAAACTTTCTCTGTACCCCACTCCCAGTTGCTGCCCTTGCTCAGGGCAGATAAGAGCTCAGGCGTGATTTTCAGAGTTCACCTCCCACTCTTGGAGGGAGTGGGCATAGGAGGCATCTCACCCACTCCGTTGGCCACCCGCCACTGCTCCTACTGGCTTGCCGCCAGCTACTCCCACCAGCTACCCTGCTGGCCACCTGCCACTGTTCCTACTGGCCACCCACCAACTACCTGCTCTTGCCCCTACCGTTCACCCTGCTGGCTGCTTCCTCCTGCCAGCTGCTGCTTCTATGATCGGGATCGGTCTGGCTCTGGGATAAACCCAGTGATTTCTGCTCTTTGTCAGTTTCCTTGGTGATTTCAGCTCTTGGCCCCCCCACCTAGGCTAGACAAAAGATTCCAGCCCCCACTGGAATACTATTTCAAAATAACAAAGAGATTCCTTAAGGAGTCTGTTTTAGGTCTATCCTTAGAATGGGTAGTGGGGGAGGGAGAGGCAGAATGAACCCGTCTCATAGCTCATGGCTGGAGGACATGTGGCCTGCTGGTTCACGCTCCTTCCCCCCACACCCAGAGTCCACTCCACTTGAGTCTGGAAGGGGAAGGCTCGTCCATCCCAGACTTTTTTCAATGACAGTGTCTCTCCTGCAAGCACTGGTGTCATATTTTACAATTCCTACACTTAGAGATACAATGGTTTGTGACCCCACCACAGCCAAATTAGTTACAATACTCCACATTCCATTCTCACAACCAATCCTCTATAAGGCCTATAGCACTGGCTGAACTGGATTTACATAGCCACAGCCCGGATTCCTTTCCCAGCCCAGTATGAGCTGTATTTACAAATCAATAGTTGAGTATCTTGCAGGGCTAAACAACTGAAGGAGTGTGCCCACACCTAGGACTGCTCTCCCCTTTCAGCTGGCTGTATTGGAAGCAGTGGTTGAGACCCTGTTTACTTCTGTAGTGTAGACGTACCCTGAGCGAGTGGGAGTGATACAGGGGGAGCAGCTCAAACATGCCAAAGGGTTGGCCAGGAGCAGGACATGAGCCCTGCAAGGCAGCAGTGACATCATAAGCACCGTGTGCAGCACCTCAGCTTATTGGTTAGGAGGCAGTGACCTCACAGAGGGTCCAAGACAACAGCCAGGTGGGACAGGGGCAATCTGAGAATACACACTACAGGGTGTTTGAGCTGCTCCTCACGAAAAGCGGTGAGAGGGAGCCCTTGGGGGTGGGATCCACTTGTGCCTGTTGTTCAGGGTTAAATAAGATCTCCCCCAGGAGGTTGCCTGTTCCCTTCTCACCTTCAATTGGCTGGGAATCAAATCAAGCAATGGGCAGCAAACGCCAGGCACTGTCATGGTCTGGGCCACAGATAAAGACCCTCTTGGAGCTGTGGTCCCAGGAGGAGTCTCTGCAGGCCCTGCAGTCCATGCGGAGGAATGTGGACATTTATGCCGAATGGCCAAAGGTCTTACAAAGAAAGGCCACCTCCCTCCTACCCCCGCATCCTAGAACAAGTCAGAGCCAAGGTCAAGGAATTGCGGCAGGGGGATGTGAGGGAAGCTCACTGTGAAATCAGACGAGAGACAGACACTGTCAGTAAACACTCATATCAGAAACGCTCCTCTGGATGCTGGGCCCACCAGAGCCGTGTGCTGCTGCCATCTGCCTGCTCCTTGGACGTCTTCCCATTGCAGAGTGCGCGCCGAGCCAGACTGTGACTAGACAGCCCCTCTCTGGGCACCCAGGGGCTATGTCTACGCTGCAGGCTTCTTGCTCAAGAATGGCCGTTCTTGCGCAAAAACTTGACAAGCATCTACACTGCATGCACGTTCTTGAGCAACTACATTTACAGCAAAACGTAGGAAAAGAGGGCTTCTTGGGCAAGAGTTATTCCTCTCCCCATGAGGAATAAACCCTCTTGTGCAAGAGTTCTTCCACAAGAAGGTAGTATGAACGGGCAACAGTTTTTTTGTGTGCAAGAAACCCCTATGGCTAAAATGGCCATTAGAGATTTCTTGCACAAGAGAGCGTGAACACTGCCTCGGACATTCTTGGCCAAAAGCACATGGCAGTGTGGACGTGCTCTTGCACAAGACGTTTTGCACAAGAACTCTTGCACAAAACAGTTCTTGAGCAAGAAGTCTGCAGGGTAGATGTAGCCAGGGGTTGTTTGGGTTTCTTACCAGCACTGAGCTTTGTACAACAGCCCGGGGAACATTGTGAAAAGCCAAAACCTTCCAGCCCTGGGTGTCCTCGGCCAGCCAGCAAGTGGCACAAAGGTTTCTGGTAGTGCTGGCTTGGGGTAGGTTGAAACAAACCCCCCAAAGCTCAGATGAGGTGGCCGAGTGGTTAAGGTGCTGGATTGTTAATCCACTGTGCTCTGCAGG